>NC_089822.1:253833536-254146050 GCF_035046505.1 Tiliqua scincoides
AATGTAATGAGGTAGAAGGAACTTTTTATCATATGTGGTGGACTTGCGGAAAAGCAAAGAAATACTGGAAAATGATACATAAAGTGTTGCAAGAGATATTGCATTGTGTATTACCATTCAAACCAGAAATATTCCTCCTAAATGTGACATCAGAAATTAAAGACCAATCTAAGAAACACCTGTATTGTTACAGCGGCAAGAATATTGTTTGCGCAAAAATGGAAATCTATAGATGTGCCAACTAAAGAAAATTTAATAGATAAAATTTATGAAGTAGCAGAAATGGAAGTTTTAACAGAAAGAATGAAAGAGAGAGATTTAGATAGAGTAAGAAAATATTGGAAGCTTTTTTATGATTGGGTAGACAAATTTATTTAGACAAGATTGAGTGTTTCGTAAAAGTCAATTTTTTATATTGATAAATATGATAGCCTTTGTACTGATGATGATTATCTTTTTTTTAATTAATTGAATGATGTATGTTGGAATCTGGCGCCAAACCTTATGTGTAACCTGTGTTGTACCCACCCAAAGTTAAACCTATTTCCTTTCCTGCATCTGTAATAAATAAATAAATAAATAAATAAATAAATAAATAAATAAATAAATAAAACAGAAGGTCCCAGTTGGCAGCTCCAGGTAGGACAGAGAAAGGTTCTTGCCTGAAACCCTGGAGAGCCACTGACAGTCAGCATCAGTAGCACTGAGCCAGATGGACCAATGGCATGATTTGGTATAAGGCAACTTCCTGCATACCCTAACACAGGAACATGTTCCTATGTGCTATGCTAACTAGGCAAAGAGGAACTTCAAATGAAGCTGGTCTTATATTTTGGGGGGGGGGGGGAGTAACTGTCCACCCAAGTGGAGTATGTTTTCTAAGGGCCATTTACTAGTTTTTCTTCATATTTTTCTGTTGTGAGTCTTTTTGGGACGGGATCATTTCATTCTTTGATTATCTCTGTAAACCGCTTTTTTTTTGTTGAAAAGCAGTATCTAAATGCTATCATCAACAACACACATCCATGTAGAGGTTTTTTGCATGGTGTCAAACAGAACCAAGTGATTGAAGCTGGCAATGCACACTTAATTCAAAAGATTCATTGACGGTGATGCCAAGATCTTCCACATGTTAGTTTTGAAGCCATTTTGCTTCTGGTAGATTACTGAAGCTGGAAATGTTCCATATTCTCCATGTTTTCATGGATAAGGCAATATAAATGAGAAGCCGCCTTCGTTGAATAATTAAATCCTCCTACCTGCTCTGATTCTTCAGTTTCTCTAATGAGGCATATACCAACAGAGGTTATACCAATATTTACGTTTCATCTAAGAATTAATGTTAGTGTCTTAAAATGCCTGGGTTTTAACAGCATGATCCATTGCATGTTTACTCAGAAGCAAATTCAACTACTAGACTATTGGAATTTACACCCAGGCATGTGCATTCAGGACTGCAACCAAAAGACCTTTAAATGGCTGATAACCGAGACATTTGATCCAAAGAAGCAACTGAGCAAAAAAGCTCAAAGTCTTTGAATTCTGGAAACAACTGGAAGAACCCCAGTCCAACAGTCCTCACTGCCCCTCTGGAATCTTGGCTCCTGCACCCATCTGTCCTATTCCATTGGATCTCCCCTTTGTCTGGAACAGTCAGGCAAATACACAATCCCCAATCTGTCTCTGTAACATTGCCCACAAGGCAATGTAAGGAAAGGAAATTAGCGCTGGCTGCAGATCCAATTCTCTTTTTCTTTAGCAGGGCTGTTTCAGTCTAGCCTTGGGCAAGGCAATCAGCAAAGAACAAATGGGTTGTTACTCAACTCCCTGGAACCAAGGAATGGCTTGAGCATGACTGCCTGAGGGCACATCAGAGCTAGTAATAATTTTCCCAAGGTTGGGAAGGTGTACCTGAACCCCTCCCCAACAAAGGAGAGGACTCAGAAGCCCATTTCTCAATCTCACATTCTTCAAATGCACTGTGGTAGTGGGGGGAATGTTTGAATTTCCTGTTTTTGGGGGGGGGGGGAAATATCTGTGCTCAGGAGTAGCATAAGAATTGTTTGCATGGACACTCATCTAGTCTAGCTGGCAGTAACCAACAGGATACCCTGGGAGATTTATAATAGTAATTACAGCCACTGCTCCCACATGCCCTCAGCATTTGGTATTCTGCCTGTGAACATGAAGGTTCTACTTAGTTATCATGGCTTATAGTGACTGGTTCTTTAATATTTAACCTCCGCAAACAGAGGCCCCCTTCAAAGTGACAGCTCTTGTATTCAGTGGGGGAGAGTAACTGAGTAACCCCAGTGTAGTGTTTTTCTAGTGGTTATTTTCAGATACCTTCCTTGTATCTGGAACCATAGTCTCATTCCTTTTGCTTTGTCAACTACTTAGGGAATATTAAGTGGGACATTAAATATTTAGTTTCTAATAATAATAATAATAATAATAATAATAATAATAATAATAAACTTTATTTTTATCCCGCCCTTCTCCCCAAAGGGACCCAGGGCGGCTCAAATACTTAAGAGCCCGTCTCAGCTCACAGTGGAGGCTATTTACAACAATTACTAAAATCCAAATCAAATCTCTGGATCTGTCCAATTCTTTTTTAAAAGCTATATAAACCATTGCCATTGTGTGGCAAAGAATCCCACAGGAGAATCTGGATTTTTCTTGGCAGGGAAAAACATGCATTTAGAACTGTGTTTGTTGAAGAGAAACCCCTGTATTATTTTAAACAACAACATTTATCATATATTGGTAGAGACTGGGGAGGAGATATTCTTAGAACCAGGAAGTCCTATGTAGCAACAGGCACAGAATGATGCAGCATGGTGGCTTAATTTTTCATGAGACACAAGCATGCCTCAGAATACTGCTCCAAGTTCAATTCAGGGCATGTCTGCATGAATGTGCACTTGTCTGTGTTACAGACAAGGACACGAAAAATCACAGCAGCAGAGCAGTAAAATCATTTCATCTGGTGCTACATCATCATGGGACCCTCCTATGCCACACTTATTTCTTGCTTCTGTGAGCACTTCCCTTCATATCAATTGCTAGCTGTCTTGGAACCAAAAGGGCCAGTGAAGGCATCTGGTGGACCCAGAGGCATCTGGTGGACCACTGTGAGATACAGGAAGTAGGACTAGATGGGCCCTTGACCTGCTCCAGCAAAGCTCTTCTTGTGATCTAATGCCACTGGCTTGCTGTGCAGCACTGGCCAAACTCTTCTCTTTCAAACATGATAATCTGAACATATGCCTCATACAGTACAAGTGTTTCTCAACATTTGTCCCCTGCCATATGATTTCACATGGTCCACCTGTTGGAAGTACTGCCGGAAGCAACTGGCGATGATATCATCACCAGTTACATTTCAATTGGGAGGCCAGAGGCCATGAAACAAATACCAACAAGAGACTCAGAGTGGGCAGGAGAGCTTTTTCAACTGTGGGAAAAGTGCATGGTGGCGCTCTGCCTGCCAAGCCCAGGCTCCTGCTACTGCTTGCTACATTGGAGGTCTCGCTGCCAGGTGGCAGGGGTCTGGGGTTCTGTGCGTACGTACCACCAAATGCCATCTCAAGTACCAGTGGTTGAGAAATGCTGGCTGACCCCAAATATCAGAGCACCGGTCCATTAGGTCAGTGTTGCTCAATGTTTGCCCTCTGCTGTACCACTTCACATGGTCCACCTATTCGAAGAACCACCAGAAGTAACTAGCGATGGTGTCATTGCCAGTTACTTCTGGGTTGGGGGGCCAGACGCAACATGACACAAACACCAGTAAGAGGCTCAGGGTGGGTGGGATGGCTTTTTCAAGCACAGAAAAGCATGTTTTGGAGCTCTGCTGAGCTAAGTCTCCTACTGTTGTTTGTTGTGTCACATTTCTGGTCTTGCTGCCAGGAAGCAGGTGTCCTGTGAATACCACCAGACATCACCTCAAGTACCACTGGTGGTACTTGGGTGCCCTTCAGGGAAGAAAGGCGGAATACAAATCTAATAAATAAATAAATACCACTGGTTGAGAAACACTGATCTACATCTAGATCTATGGCTGCTCTCCAGGGTTTCAGATAGAGCTGGAAAAGACCCCTATCTGAAGAGAACAGGGATTAATTTGGGCACATTCTGCAAGCTCTGTGTCTGAACTATGGCTCCCTCTGCGGAGTGTATGACTGACTTTGGGTGCTGCTTAGAGTTTCACGAAGGGCAAGAGACACACACTTCTTTGTGACAGCAAGAGTGAAAATTTCACTTACCGCTTTGTCGTCAGGTGTAGAAGTTCCCGATGGGGAGGAGACAGCCTGTGCACAGGGAGGCTGGGGCTAAAGAAAGATACAACAGTTAACTCAATGAGCATTATGAAGAGGCCTAGACAACAGGAAGAACATTCCCCCCTCCCATTGGAATACAGTTTCCAAAGTTAACTCAAACCATACACTAGTGGTTTTCAAGCTGAGTTCCAGGAAACCCTGCGGTCCTCAGCAAGGTTCATAGTAATGGTGAACAAGCGTTCATGAAACTACCTTGCCATCCTGAGCCTTCTCCTGCCACATTCAGCCACAGGGCTGGGAGAAACCTAGGGTATATGCACGCGCACACTGAACACATGAAACAGTGAAACCCACCAGGATTAGCTAATGCCCTTTGTGAATTGAAAACAAATTCCAGAACATACAGGAGTTCTGTGGCAGTTGCCCAGGGGACAACTCAGCAGGCAAATCCACCTAGGACGAGCTCCCTCAAAGAAGTAAAAAAACAAAACAAAAAAACCATCCTGCTTCACACCACTGGTTGGCTACTGAAAGTTAAAAAAAAAGACCTTCATTGAAGACTTAATGGTCATCAACCTGTCATGGGATGAAGAGGAAACTGCTGCAATTGATGGAGAGTGCTTACTGCTCAATCCAAATGTGTGCAAGGATCTAAGTAAGTAAGTCTTCTGCTATTATGTGGAATTGGAAGAGACTTTCCAAACTTCCAAAGGAAGAGGAGAACACAGTGCTGCTCAAAATGTGCATTCGCCACCATGTCCCATTTACATCAGGAGGCGTGGAGTGGGAGTGCAGGAGGATTAAAGCATCTGAGCACACCTTCTCAGTGATGTTTTAGTACTTTTCCATTTTTATTTGCACTATACATTTTCATTTAAGCACCACAGTGTGAATATTTTAACAAATGGTTACTATTTTAATAATTTTTTTTTTAATGAAGATGCAAATGTTTTAGCACAAATTAAAAGACTGGCAAAACAGGGTTGATAAAATGGCACAGATCAGAAAGGCAGAGTATTTTTTAAATTTGCACAAAGACTTTCAGAAATGCACTATTGTACAAATATTTTAACTTTTTCAGTCTATTGCAAATAAGTAAGATCAGTTAAATGTGCTAAAATGGTGCTCGCTAGGAAACACATTAGTGAAGGTGCCCCAAAACAGACATGCATGTGTCCCCCTCCCCTGTGCCTCTTCAAAAAAGACTGAAGAGGATTTATTAAGGTAATTATGCTGGCAAAGATTGCACTGCTGATCTGTTCTAACACCCCCACACCAGCAGAACCTTTTCTTTCTAAAAAGAGACAGATGAACTGGAAAACTCAGAACAACGATTCAGTGGCAACAAGCAGATGTCATGTGAAAAGCGTGTGGTTGGTCTGTGGAACTCCTTGCCACAGGATGTAGTGATGGCATCTGGCCTGGATGCCTTTAAAGGGGATTGGACAGGTTTCTGGAGGAAAAATTCATTACGGGTTACAAGCCATGATGTGTATGTGCAACCTCCTGATTTTAGAAATGGGCTATGTCAGAATGCCAGATGCAAGGGAGGGCACCAGAATGAGGTTATCTGGTGAGCTCCCTGGGGCATTTGGTGGGCCGCTGTGAGATACAGGAAGCTGGACTAGATGGGCCTATGGCCTGATCCAGTGGGGCTGTTCTTATGAGAAGGGTAAAAGGTAAGAGGACCAGGTTGATGGAGGAGATCTGGTCATACATATAGCTGCTAGTCCTGATATACTTCTAAGAAAATATAAATAGACATTAGGGTGAAAAAGAAATTCCTACTGCAAAGGTTAATTTATCAGTTAATTTATCAGTGAGATACAGGAAGCTGGACTAGATGGGCCTATGGCCTGATCCAGTGCGGCTGTTCTTATGTTCTTTTTTTTTTTATATTTTATTTTATTTAAGATATGGGTATAGGAAAAATCAGGAATACACATGTTAAAGGTGATACAAAGGGGAAAACACTAGGGAATCGCAGAACTGTAGATAATACTATTTTGTTTCTATAATCTTCATCACTTAAATAGTTCACACTCATATCTAACCACTCATATAACGGGTTCCATAATTGCTGCATTCTCTCCATCCCGCCATCACTCAGTCTTTCAGTCAAAACATCCATTTCAATAATTTCATACAATTTCTTGATCCACATCTCTATAGTGGGAATTTCTGAATTCTTCCACATCCTAGCATAAATTAATCTTGCTGCAATAATTACATATAGCAAAATATGTCTGAAATCATTATTGTAGCTTTCAAGGAAAATATTCAATAAAAACAATTCTGGTTCGAAGGTATAACACAATTAAAAATAGTTTGGATATTTCTATGTATTTTTCCCCAAAATTCTTTTGCCTTAGGGCAAAGCCACCACATGTGATAGAAAAATCCTTTCGCCTCCTTACATTTCCAACATTTGTTGCACATACCGGGATACATTTTTGCCAATCTGGAGACAGATACCATCTATAAAAAATTTTTATAGATATTTTCTTTCATTGTTACTGCTTTAGTTATCCTCATATTTCTTTTCCAAAGTTGTTCCCAGTTATTCATTGTTATATTATGTCCAATATTCTTTGCCCACATGATCATCACCTCTTTTACCGATTCATCTTCCATTTTCATGCTTAACAAATATTGGTACATCCTCTTAATATAATGTTCCTTATTTGATAAAAATATTTTATCAAATTCCGTCTCCTCTGGGTAAATTCCTTCTTTTTTTATCTTTCAACCATCTTGTTTTAATTTGTAGTTCCATCAGCCAATCCAGTTTAATCCCTTTCTCCAACAATTCTTCTTTTGAGTAGAGATCTGCTTTATCATCTAATAAGTCATCATATCTCTTATTTTGTGAATCCTGTAACCACACTGGCTTTGTATTGATTTCTAGTGGTTTAACCCATCTCGGAATTTTCTCATAAATTTTATACCTTATTTGTTCCCAAGCAAATAACAGTGCCCTTCTTATCAGATGTTGTTTAAGATAGCTATGGTACTTGGCTTTGCCATAAATCATAAAGGCATGAGGACCAATCTGCAGATCATGCAATTCTAATTTTAACTCTCTAGATTTTTCTGCTTCTGCCCAATCCTTTATCCAATTCATTGCTGCTGCGTAATAATAAATTTCCCAATTAGGCATTCCAAGGCCGGCTCATTCTTTAACACCTTGTAGCAATTTCATGTTTATTCTAGCTTTTTTCCCTTGCCAAATAAAATTAGCCATCACTTTATTCAAATCTTGAAAAAATGCCTTCTTTAATATCACTGGGATTGTCTGGAATAGAAATAATATTCTCCGCAACACGTTTGATTTAATTGTTGCTATTCTCCCCAACAGTGATAAATTTAATCTATTCCATCTTTTTAAATCCTTCTTGATCTCCGTCATTAGCTTTAAATAATTATTTTCCATCAATTCACTGGATTTATCTGTTAAGATAATACCCAGATATTTAACTTCATTTGTAATATTAATACCAAATTCCTGTATTTGCTGTTTCCCTTGTTTTCTAAAATTTTTCACTAATATTTTCGTTTTATCATAATTTATCTTCAGTCCTGCCATTTCTCCATATTCTGTCAAGTTCTCTATCAAATATTTTAAAGACTGCTTTGGATCCTCCAGAATAAAAGTAAGATCATCTGCATACGCCTGAATCTTAAATTCTTCTTTTTGGACCTTCACTCCAACAATTCTTTCATCTCTTCTTACTATATTATTCAATACTTCCAAAGTTAAAATAAATAATAATGGAGATAAAGGACATCCTTGTCTTGTTCCCTGTTGGATTTCTGTCTTTCTTGTTATATCACCATTTATCTTTATTCTTGCAGTCTGTTTAGTATATATTTTCTCTAATATCTTTATAAACTTTGGTCCAAAATTCATCTGGTACATTTGTTGTATCATAAAGTTCCAATTTACTCTGTCAAATGCTTTATGTGCATCTACAAAAATTAATCCTAATTTTTTCTCTGGGTGTGCCTCAAAATATTCTATTATATTAATAATAACTCTCACACTATCTTTTAAATGTCGTTTTGGAAAAAAGCCCGTTCGATCTTGATGTATTATTTGCAGCAGGACTCTCTTTAATCTTCCGGCCAGTATTGATGCAAAAATCTTATAATCCGTGTTCAAAAGAGAAATTGGCCTATAATTTCTAATTTCTTTCTTTTCTGTGTCTTGTTTATGTATTAGCGTAATTAAAGCTTCTTTCCATGAGTCCGGTATATCTCCCGTTTCCCAGATATCATTAGCCAAATTCTTAAACAGTAATTGTATCATCTCTTCAAATATCTTATAATACTCTGCCGGAATTGCATCTGGTCCAGGGGATTTCTGATTTTTCTGTCTTTTGATCGCTTCCGTTAATTCTTGCATGGAAATTTTCTGATCCAAAATTTGTTTCTGTTCTGATGTTAGTTTTAACATGTTATTTTTAATAGGTAATCCTTTTGCAAGTCAGAATCTACATTATGCTTCTTATATAATTGCTGATAGAAGTTTTCTATTATAAGTTTAACTTCTGAAGATTTATACTTCTCAATTCCATTTTCGTCTATCAAACTGCTTATAAAGTTCCTCTGTCATTCTTTTTTCAATCTATGTTCTAGCCATCTTCCAGGTTTATTTGCATTTTTGAAGTAATTCGGTTTAATTAATTTTAATTTTTTCTCCATTTCTTCTGTTTGTATAATTCTGATCTCATGTTGAAGTCTCTGTATTTTAGTGGTTAATTCTTCTCTAGATGGATTCTCTTGGAGCTCCTGCTCTTTCTTCTTCAGTTTTAAGGTTAGTTCTTTGATACGTTGATTATCCCTCCTTTTTTTCCTTGCTGAGAATTTCATCATAATTCCTCTAAAATATGCTTTACTTGTATCCCAGATAATTTGTGGTTTCATTTCTGGATGATTATTTATTTTAAAGAACCAACTCATTTCCTCTTTAGCTAAATTCACAAAGTCCTTATCTTTCATATCAGTAGTATTCAATCTCCAGAGCCCTTTCCTCTGAGCTTTATTAAATTTTAAACTGATTGGATTATGATCCGCGAAGGTGTTTGGTAATATTTCTGCTTCGAATATATCTGTCGTTGCTGTAATCCAACACATATCTATTCTTGACCATACTTTATGTCGTGTTGAATAATAAGTATATTGCCTTTTTCCTGGGTTCTGGGCTGTTCTTATGTTCTTAAATGAATGAGCCAACCACAGCAATTCTATATTACAAGCGGAGTTTGGAATCACCCTTGGATCATCAAATGGTTGTAAGTATCAAGACAAATGTGTACACCACAGCACTAGAGGGCACTTTTGAAAAACCAAATCCTTCACCCCTCCTTACCAATTTCAAGGAATTATGGGATAGTCACAACTTTCCTCTCCAGTCCAGGGACAACGCAGCTGCAGTTAATTCCCTGCTCAAGTGGTAGCAGGGCAAGTCCACAAGTGCTTACTGCCAAACTTACTACTGCTGATTGAAAAGATAGGTGCAAACTTATCCCAAGAGACTTCCCTCACCTGGGAGGATCAATTAAAAAGCATGTTGTATTTTTAGAATACAAGTATTTTCTATGTGATTAAATTTTAAAAACAAGAAATAAAGGACAATTTAGGGTTGCATTGTGTTGTACAGAATTTCTTCTTTCTAAAATAAATTACTTTTTTCTAAGTTGCCTTATTGCAATTCCCGGGGGGGGGAGGTACTGAATTTTTAATGTAAAAAATTGGGTGTAGTCAGGGCTAGCAAAATCAGAGCAGACCCTCTTCAAAGAGAGTTTCAGTGGCCATACCCCCCGCCCCCCACTGCCCACCCCAGGCTTAGTGGGGGCCTCTGGGCAGGTGTTTCAGTGTTAAGAGGGCCCAGGTGCCCGATATCTCTGGGTGGGGGTTGGCTTCTATCACAGATAGAATCTCTTTCGCCTAGCAAGGAATGTGACTCAACATCTTACAAAAAACCCATCATGTGCTTTAAACCTTTTTTTTTTTTTTTAAATACAGGTTTGAAACTCCCTCTACATAGGCCAGTTAAGTAACAATTGCATTTTAGAAGATGGCTGGATTGGAGGGAGAGGAAGGTCCTCAGAACTTCAAGATCACAGGCAGGAGATGTTTCAGCCAGGCAGTGAGGAAGTGCTCAGAGATTAGCTTTGAACCTAGAGGTCCCTGGTTCATATCTAACCTAGTGAGTTCACTAGGTAGCCTTGAGGCAAACAGCTCCATCTCAGCCCCTGTTGCAATACTGTGAGGATAAGTTATTTACTTTCCAGGATGGTTGCAAGGAGAACCTCAAGAAAGTGCATGTGAGGTGCTTTTTAACACTCAAAGCACTACACAGATGTTAGAACTAGAATACCTCCAATATATTTATTTGAACTGGCTCCAAGTTTTGTTTTTTGGAGGGGGAAGAAAGAGGAAGTACCTAGGACTAGTGCCAGATGTGCAGAAATTAAACAGGTGAAGCTTTTCTTAACATAGAGATGAAGGGGCTGGAAAAGCTTCAACTGCTTAATCTCTGAACAGCTCCTGCTGTCAAAGGCACAGGAGCAAGATCAGAAATAGAGTTGGCAACCCTGCTGAAGGCCAATTCAGATTGCAACAGTTGTATCAGAATTTAAATCCCCATGGCCAAAACACTGCACACCAAACACCATACAAAACCTCACAGATGCAGGTAATGCAAAATTCCTGGCTCCTAGTGAAGCACTCATTCTGGGTAGGTATCAATTCCATCGCAAAAGGAAATCCAGGCATAGAAAGAAACTTTCTCACCACCACTTTTTTGCTTCATTCCCCCAACCCAAAAGGGCACCACACATTACACAGACAGCAAAAACAGAGTTCAATCCATGTGTGCTCACACCCAAAAGCTTTGAACAGTGGAAGAAGGTAAAATGTTTGCTGTTTTAGTACTTCAGGAATGAGCGTGAAACCTCTCTCACAGAAGTCTCCTCGTGCATCCAGCACCAACCACAAATGCCTGGGACTGTTCTTCAATCCCAGGGCTCAGTTCTAGGACACCATGGAAGAATGCAACTCAACACTCAACACCCTCACCCACTGTGACCCACAGCCCAATCCAATTCAAATTTTCCAGCACTGGTGCAACCACAATGCAGCCCTGGGGTAAAGGGACAAATGTTCCCATACCTTAAGGAGGCCTCTGTGACTGCATCCCCAACACAGGAAGCAGTGCATACCTCATAGGCACAGCAGCACTGGCACTGGAAAATTGGATAGGATTGGGCCCCCAAGGATCTATTTTTTTATCCTACAGAACCCAGTGCTCTACCTCCATCCTTTCCAGTTGCAAGCATTTATCTTAGATACCAAAATAATGAGAACAGCAGCTGATAAATGGGGAGGGGAGAGAAAAGTTTCTCTCCAATGTGCTAGAGAAAAAAATGGGACCTTGAAGGAGCTGCAAAGATACTTCAGAGAAGAGGATGCTCAGGCTACATTAGCATAATGCATGTTCCTCAAGAAATCCTTTCTATCCTGGATGGCCCAGCCTTGAAAATTGGTGTGCTGACAACTTCTCTTCTGTAGCTAAGCTTGTTTGCCTCCACTTTGCTCCCCATAGCCTTCTTTTGTGCTGAGAAACAGGTGGCTATCCCACAACGCTTTGCATTTGAAAAGGCCACTCTAGCCAACTCTTTGGGATCAAGAGGGCAGAAGTGGCCACTCAGGACCCCAGAGTGATCTGGTTTCTCTGAGAATGCTGGAAGTACACTTGCTGGCTGTCAGCAGTTCAGCACAATCTGATTCAATAGGGAACTTCAACTCAGGAAGGAAAAACCCTGTAGTAGTTGTAGGAACTGGTTTAATGTACACCAGAAACAGGTGTTCTGGGGGTTCAGTGGGGACTGGGGAACAGAGGTTCCCAAGCCCCCACCACTTGGTAACATTTATATGGGTGCTGGGACACTTTTCTCTGCATGGAGGTCATGTTCCCATATGCTCTACTCCTGGAAGGACAGGGCCAGAGCCTCAGCAACCAAGGTGCTACCAGCCTGCTTTGCAAATCCACCAGGCTTAGAAGCTGACATTCCTAGGTTTCCCTGAGCAGGGAAGGGAGGCAAGAGACAGGGCTATCCACAGGGTTGAAAGTGGCACAGTTTGAAATGGAGATGTTCCTCTTATTGCACAAGCTCTTGGGCTATGGATTGGGGGGGAGAGGAGAAACTGTAAGACACCTGCTGGGGGAGGGTTGTCACAAATGCTGAATCTCCAGGTTAGCTGTTGGAAGGTAAACATGAGTTTTCAAGTCTTCGCTCCTATTCTCTCATAAGAGCAGCCCTGCCAACTCAGAACTAAAGTCCATTTACTATAGATCTAGAAGTCGATACTCAATGCTGTGATGGTCATACACCCAATCTACGGAGTCTCACATACTGGAGCAGGAGGCCCACTGCTGAGCACAAGGGGTCCATATGTATGTGGACCAGATGTGTATCATAAGGGAATGTGAACTGTAATGTTCCTGGCATACACATCTCGGGAATAGAATTTGGCCATCCCATGCACCCAAACCAACTTGAAATTTAGCTGGCCAACTCAAAGTCACGCTCTTTCATTTTCTAATCACCAATGAAAACACTGCCAGTTACAATGATTGGTTTTGCACAGCTTGACAAGATGGGAGGATAGTAGAAAGTGTGGGATAGGAATGAGTCACCCAAACGCTTCTCCCAAAGCTTTAGGAACTTTGCAATAGCCTCGCAGACACTAAAGTTTCCAAGAATTAAAATAATCATTTTTAATCCATTTTTTAAAAATATGCAGGTATTTAAGAAAGGCAATCAGAAGTGCACAAGGGAATTTCTGGGCAGGCTTGACCCATCTTTCCCTTCAGGAGCCTAGAAAAAAAAAATCACAGGGTGAATCTAAGAGTCCAGCATTGCTTGCTCCAGCCCCTCTCAGATTAAAGGCTTGAACAAGATGAGAGACTTGAGAGTTATCTATTAAGAGTTCACCAATGGAGGTATATTAGTGGATTCAAGCAGCAGACCTAGATGAAAGCTATTAACTCACCCACACCCCACATTCCAAAGCAAAGAGCCCCTATTCTCAACAATTCTGCCTTCTTGCAGCTTACTCAAAGATTGCTCATGATGATGTAGCCTTGGCAGGTGACCATCTATAAGCATCTCAACCAAGATCGCTTTCAAGATAGGAACCACAGCAGATTTCCAAATTTAAGAGTGATTTACAAGTTAACCCTCACTCCTCCATCCTACCCAACCAGACACATGCAGAGTTAGCTCATCTTTGCCCAGCTCAGCTTTGCTCCCTCTTCACTCTGGTCACTTCTCTGATTTTCAACATAATCTTTTGTTTCTCTTCCATCCCACAACTTGGAAATGTATATCATGTCAGGCTACTGAGCATCTAACTCTGCTCAAGTTCTCCAGGGTTTTTTCCAGCCCAGCATAGGGATTCAACATGGGGACCATGTGCATGCAAAACATATGCTCAGCCACTGATCTATGACCCTCTTCATGCTACTGGATTATCTGCAGAACCTTATATAAAGAATGGGAAATGAGTAGTAGTTAGTTTTCTGAGTTCAAGCCAGTCTGAAAGCTCTGCCTCTTATCCTAACAATCATTTCCTTTTATCTGGACATGTGTGCACCTCAGAGTGATGCAGTGAAAGAGGCACACACATACTGCAAGTTAACAACAAACAACAACAACAAAACACTCTGCATTGCTCTAGGATGCTCTCTTCCTCATGACACCAGATATACCAGGATCAAGCAACATCTAACACAGGTTCCTCTGCTACATATTCATGAGCTATGACTCATTAAAAGAGTTCAGAGTGCGATACCATAGTCTTTCGTATGGTGACTGAAGGTTGCCAATACAATACCTTCCCCTGAGCAGCCGCAGAATGGGATCTTTCCAAGTGTAGCTCCCCATCAGTCCAGGGTGAGAGGCTTGCTTTTGCTCCCCCCTACAACAGAAACACAGCAAGTAAAAGTATAGGACAACACAAAAATAATAGCAAAGAGCTGGAAGTTCAAGAACATTTCCAATTGAGAAAGGCCAAAGGCCTTTTTTCAGTGAGGCCTTTTCAGATTTTTCAGTGAGGGGGATGGGATAACCAAGAATGCACAACATTATGAATGATTTGGGGAAACTGATCAGAAAATGTGTTCCCCCCCCCTTTCTCCTTCATAAACCTCAGGACCACGCAAGGAACATGAGGATTTAGGACTGACATATTTCTTACAACTTAGATCGCTTCAAAACAGGTGCATGTGAATGAATTGATGGAGAACTGACTAGAGCTATTAGACATAATTTCTACAATCTTCACACACTGTACACTTCCGCACACCAGCTGCTGGGAACATATAGCAGGAGAGGAACATAACATTTTCATGCCATGCTAGTAAGTTTCCCAGATGTACCTGGACAGCCACTGCTGGAGAAAGATGCTTAACCTAAATGTATTTTGGCCTGATCCAGCAAGGCTTTCCTATGTGGTAACTATGTATGTATGTAGTCCTGTGTAGTATGTAGTAGTCCTATGTAGTACGTAGTAACATCTGGAAGGAGTGGGAGCAGTCAGAGCCTGTATTTCTAAACAGAAATAAGTGTTGGGACTCACACCCACCTAATAATATCAGTCTTTGATCTGGAAACCCAGAAGGAGGTGGAAAAAGACCATAGCACTGTTCCATCCATAGACCCTACACAGCTATAATCAACAAAATGAAACACAATATTTCTTTACTCAGAGCATTAATCTGTGGAACTCCTTACCACTGGATGTTGTGATGGCACCTGACTTAGATGCCTTTAAAAGGAAATTGGATGATTTCTGGAGGAAAAGTCCTTCACATGTTACAAGCCATGATGGGTATGTGCAATCTCCAGGTTTCAGGGGTAGCCTATCTCTGAATGTCAGATGCAAGGGAGAGGCAACAGGATACAGGTATCTTGTTGAGACTTGAGTGCAATATCAGGCATCTGGTGGGCCATTATGAGTTACAGGAAGCTAGACTAGATGGACCTGTGGTCTGTTCCAGCAAGGCTCTCCTTAATATCCCACTTCAAGGATGAGATATTGCAAGAACTAAACAGAAGGCCAACAATTAGACACTAGAACCTCAAGTTTTGGATCAAAACAATCAGGGTTTAAATCCCTATACAGTTATGAACTTAAGAGAGGGTCTGAGGCTCACTTTCAGCCTCAGTGCATCCCTTTTGATAGGGACACATTGGCCAGCCAAGTTCATAGTGTTGCTGTGAGGCTGAACTGCATGATTAACATAATAAACTTTGCACCCTAACACAGATACTATGTAAAATGAAACCATTCTGATATGATGATAAAGACCAAATATACCCCATGTTATCCTCAGCCTGGCATCTCTCTCCTGTTAGACTGTACATTCTATAGTGCACAGCTCTGTCATTTTTGGCAATGCATTTCTCACAGGGGCAGCACCAGAAAGAGGTACAAGAGTTAAGTGGGAGTGGAAGCACATCATCCCTCCCTGTGCCCTGTTATGGGACCCACCACTGAATCATAAACTGGACAGTCAAATAAGGCTGCAGTCCTAAACATGCTTGAAAATTAACTCCATCAAAAACTTTATTTGGAGAAAATACAGGGTGTCCATAAAAACACTCCCCGATTTCAAACAGGTATAACATGCAACTTTATTGTAATAATCTTTCACAGTTAGTAGCTTCAGATGCAGGATTTCATTCAGTTTCATGTGGTACAGGGTAGCATTAAAGGCACTCAATGGGCGCCCTTCTGGTTGCTCGGCAAACATCAATGCAATAGTCCAGTTCAGTCCAGACGCTCTGCAGCATGTCTAGAGTTATCATGCGAACTGCTTCAGTGATTGAAATTTTCAGCTCCTCCAGGGTTGCAGGTAGTGGTGGTATGTAAACTGTGCTCTTCACGTACCCCCAAAGAAAGAAGTCACAGTTAGGTCCGGTGATCTCGCAGACCACTTGCAGAACACCTGATCATCTTTCTTTGGGGGTAGGTGAAGAGCGCAGTTTACATACCACCACTACCTGCAACCCTGGAGGAGCTAATTTCAATCACTGAAGCAGTTCGCATTTCAATCACTGTAGGCAATTACCACTAGGAATTCACAGAAGATAGACTATCAGTGGCTATTTCATCTTCCACAGTACACTTACCTCATCTCCACTGCCTTCTTCTTCCTTGACTTCTCTAGGTGGCAGCTGCCCACCTGGGCTCCTACTGCCCTCACTCTGGGGACTGCTGTCAGCACTGCTCATCTCCACAAGCTGGCTAACAGGGCTGCTGGAAGACTGGGGCTCATTGCCCGGTGAGGCTGTCTCCCCACCATTGCCAGGGATGCTGCGAGCAACAGTAGAAGGCACAAGGCATCCTCCAGGAATCCAGGGGTGCCCGTTATAGGGCCCTGGCTGTTCAAAGTCTTGCTCCACCTTGATGTCAGACTTTGGGCCTGGACAGGCTTCCCCAGACTGAGGAACCATGTAAGACCCCATCACCACCCCAGGATGGTGACTCCAGGGATCCCCGCCAGCAGGAAAGGAGAACCAGCGAGGAGTCTCCCCACCACCAGGGTGGGACTCCATCATCCCTCCCTGCGGCCCATAGTCAGGCTTGTACCCAAAGCCAGAGGTTGTCCCGCTGAAGGCCTCAGGGAGGAAGCCCCCAGTGGCTTCATGGTGGGGCACAGCAGGGATGTTGTGGAGGCTTTGGACTGGGAATGCATACGAGCGGCCCAGTTCTTGACCCAAATGCCCAGCCATGCCACTTAATCTCAGTGACCCAACTTCTTCTCGAAGAGCGGTAAGCGTCCAGAAAGCACAGCTCACACTTCTTGAAGGTTGTCTAGATGTCCAGGAAGGAACAGCGGACACTCAAATACCCCACAAGACCCTTATACTGATACCAACAGGGGCAGATCCTCAGCAACCAGAAAAAAACCGCAGTCCCCAATTCTCCTCCTTCATGCAAGGTTCAACCACCAGGCCAGACTTGCTTGCTTCTTCTGGTCTTGTCACTACAAGCGCCTGACAGCCAAAAGATATTTTCACACAGAGTCCCTCAGTGGAAGCCAACTGATCATGCAGAGAAGCAGTTACTTCAGTCTTACTTCAGGAGGGTAGACTTGAGGTGAGGGGGGGGGGAAGGTGGAAGGCTTGAGATAAATAGAAGTTAGCTGACCAGCAGCTAATTCAGAAGCTAGTGGGAGACCCTCCTATGTCTAGAAAGGCAGCTGCAAAAAAACTCAGAGATGCAATTTTGCTCCAAGGAAGGGGGGAAGGAGAAGAGCCAGGAGATGCCAAGAGAGAGTGAATGGTCCTCAGTTTGAGATTGCAGACAGGCAAGAAAAGGAAGAGCCAAGACAGGAGACTGCAGGCAGCCAGTTTGCCTCACTAGCCAAGGGCTAGGTGAGAGAATCCGTCCTACATTTGCCACGCCCCCTGGCTTGATAAGCCCCAGCAGGTATTGGCCACAGGGATGGAGAACCAGCCCCACCCTCCCTACCTCAGGAATAGGACTCATTCCCCTTAGTCCGCCTCCAGCTTCAAAAAGCCCAGTCAAGGTTGGGCTATTGGCTGGCCGGCCAAGCCCTGCCCCCCCACCACCACCAAAGTCATGGCGCAGCAGGCTGAAGCACCAGCCATTGCCTAGCCCATTGAAGCTTGGACAATAGGCTTGGGACCTACCCTGGGGAAAGGCTGGAGATGGTGCTAGTGATGGCTGAGTGGGAGGGGAAGGGATTTGGCAGAGCAAGAGAGGGCTTCAAAGCGGGGGGGGGGGGAGGATGAGGGAGGGGATATGGCCTCAAAGGGGGGCCACAGAGGGGCCAGCAGTCCCAGGGGAGGGGGAGATGCCAGCAGGACTCCTGGGGGGGTGCTGTTGGCTGGGGGTCAAGAAGGCTCACTTCTCTGGCAGGGGAAGAGATCAATATTTCACTAATAGTATTAACACTATTTGTTTATTTATTTACTTACTTAATTTCTACCCCCCCCCCCCTTTATCTCCCTGAAGGGCATTCAGTAACAATTTGTAACATTTTGTCAAGGGTACTTAGCTTGGCAATGTTTAGGCAGCTTCATGTTATCTCAACTGTATCATTATTCCTAGTTTATCAGATTGGGACAAAAGATCCCCCCTCTTTTCTTTCTGGTGGAATTCCTGTGGCTTTACAAGCCAAGACACTAGCACAGTCAGAAAAAAAAAAGTTGGCAGCCTATGTGGGTGGGTAGTGTGGAGAAATCTAGGGGAGAAAGAAATGCTAGGACACCTTGGGTTCTTTGGGAAGTGGTGTTAGCTGGACTAGAGTAGGGTTGGACAAGGCACCTAGCTGCCTTTAGAAAGGAGCAGCACCTCCTCTGTCATGCTGAAGAAAGTAGTTAAGGGGCTGGGTCTTGATATGAATTTTAAGAACCCTCCTGCTATAGCTAATTTGCAAAATGAACCTATGCAAGATTTGGTACACCAAAATATTCATTTTGGTTAGGCACCTGATTCTGCAAGGCCTGATGTTGTTCTCCTGCCTCTCATGGTTATTTAGATCTTGTTCAAATGAAATGTTAATTTGGTTTATTAAACTCTTTACCCCCTCATTATGCATGCATTTACTCAGAAGTAAGTCCCTTTGAGTTCACTGGGTAATTTGAACTCCTGGCAACTTCACTTGCAGCACTACCCAAATACTTACTTACACTGAAGTAAGGTTTCAGTCTTTCACACATTTACTGAGTCCTAAGTTGTACTGGAAACAGTTGGGATTTATTCCTGAATAAATTCCTGCAGAATCTTTGTGTGAACCTATAAATATTTACTCTGAAACAAGTATTCTAGCTGTGCTCAGTAGGGTGTACTCCTTGGCAACTGTGCATAAGATTGCAGCCATGCTTTTTAGTAAACGTGTTTGATTGTAAAGTTTTATCTACATCTACTCAAGAGTAAATCACACCCAGACTAGCCAGTTACTATGGGATAGGCTTTCATGTAATGTATTTAAAATCCTGTTCTGTTCACATGGAGAAAACAAGAGTTAAAAGCTCTAATCAAAGATCTGGATTGTGTGTGGTTAGTCATTCCCCTGCAGGGAAGAGACTATGGCTGCAATCCTAACCACACTTTCCTGAGAGTAAGCCACATTGAACAAAATAGAACTTACTTCTGAGTAGATCTGCTTAGGATTGTGCCCTTAATTGTGAACAAAAGGAAGAGAATGCTGGTCTAAATGCATCTTGTTTTTAAACTGCTGTTAATGGGAACATTACTAGAGCCAGGCTGAATTGAAATTTCTGTGACCTTGAGCCTTCTTCTAACAGGTAAAAGGAAAAAATATAGACAGGATAGTTGAGAAAAAACAGATAATTTAATGGGAGAAAGAACATTATACATGGTGTGGAGAAAGGGGAGAAGCATTTCTTTCTTTGCAACAATAAAATGTTGTTATTTATATAAATAACATACACTGCTTTTCAACAAAGAAAACTCACAAAGCGGTTATCTGGTGACATGGATTAAGCAGGAGATTCAGAATAGGTAAAAATAATTTTTTCACACAATGACCCATTCATTTGCAGATTTCAAATCTGGGACAAGATTTCAAAGACTGGGGCAAGATGTGTTGAGTTGAGATGTCTTTGAGGGGACTCGGGCATGTCTATTCAGAAGTAAGTTCCATTATAGTCAATGGGGCTTACTCCCAGGTAAGTGCAGATAGGATTGCAACCTCAATCTGTTCTCCTTTGTTTTGATGAACACTGTATTAATTTGGGACAGCAACTGTGTACTTTGGAACCCAGTGCTGTCCCAGAGCTGAACTGGTGTCCAGTTTTTTTGCCACAGTTCCTTGCAGAGTGGCCAGCAGCTGTGCAGTGTCTGCCAAGATATCTCAGGTTTGTGTGCTGTTTTGCCATAATTTTTAAAAGCTACCAAAACACAACCAAAGTCAACTCAGCTGTAGTAATGATGGCTGTTTGGATGGAGAGCAGTCACTCATGAAGGCTTTAACCCTTTGTCCCCACTGCAGTTCTTTACTAGATCATGACCACTGTGGCTGCTATTTCTGCCTGAGAAAGACCCCAGAGGAAGACTCCATTTAGTGCCAATGAAAGCTTTGCTCCTGGATAAAATAGTTGCCTGAGTGGACACACTGAATCAGGAACATGGATGGGGCCAAAGGATTAATTCCCCATCCCCACACTGCTTTCCGCATTCAGAGCACATATCTACTATTTATCCCCCCCCCCAAAAAAAACTTGGGCTACAGTCCTAACCACACTTTCCTGAGAGTAAGCCCCACTGAACAAAATAGGACTTGCTTCTGAGTAGACCTGGTTAGGATTATGCCCTAAGCAGATCAAGGTCAAGCAAGTTCTGAGTGTTAAGTGTAGTTTGACTCTAAGCCTGAGACTAAAGACAAGGGAATAAGAACATAAAAAGAGCCCTGCTGGATCAGGCCAGAGGCCCATCTAGTCCAGCTTCCTGTATCTCACAGTGGCTCACCAGGTGCTTCAGGGAGCACACAAAACAGCAAGACACAACCTGTGTCCTGGTGCCCTCCCCTGCATCTGGCATTCTGAGGTAGCCCACCTCCAGAATGAGGAGGTTGCACATACTCATCATGGCTTGTAACTTGTGATGCACTTTTCCTCCAGAAATTTGTCCAATCCCCTCTTAAAGGCAACTAGGCAAGATGCCATCACTGCATCCTGTGGCATGGAGTTCCACAGACTAACTACACAAGCATGTATAGGGTATCTAGCCCTTAGTATTTAGTAACTATGCCTAGCCTTGACACCATTGCACTTAGGGGAATATGAGTCACAGCATGTGACTTCCCAGCAGACCTGAAACCTGGCACCTCTCCATTTAGAAATAAAGCACTACTAACATACTCCACACTGTGAGGCAGTTCCTTGATTACCCTGTTGCTCAGGAAATTTATTTCAGTGGCATGATGAAGTAATTGTTTAACATTCACTTCATCAGCATACATTACAAAATCCATGATGACATATCACTGTTTTGAAATGCAGTCAATTCATAAAGTCAATGCAGTCAATGCAGTTCAATTTAAGAATTCAGGAAGAAAACAATTTTTATTTAGCAGGGCAGAGGGGGATTCACAGAAGATAAATGGCCTGATTTTGGCTATATTCAAAATTAAATTGGCAAAAAACCCAGTATACTTTAAGAGCATATGCATATGCTGTACATCCCAATTGTATGTATGCTTACATACATAAGGTTGTAATCCTATGCACACTTTCCTGAACACAGTGGGACCAATTTCTGCATAGTCCTGCACAGGATTGTGCTGTGAGTCCCATTAAGTACACTGGGGCTTACTCCCAAGTAAGCATGCAGCAGGCACTGTTTATACCTCATAATCATCCAAGATATAGGCTCCCCAGAACAATAATCACCAGTGGTTTGTTAACACATAAAAAAGAAAAATTCCATGGAATAATGCCTCTTATTGCTAATCAAAATCTCACTCCATCTCCATACAAGTATTTTTTTTTCAGAATTTAAATATAAAACATTTTATGAAATATGCAGTGGAAATTATTATAGGTGTCAAGGATCAATTCAGATTTGACAAATTATTTTGCAGCCTGAACCTGTATGGTGAAGCATACCTGAGCCTGTATGTTGAAGCAATCTGTAGCCTGCATATGCTGCAATAAATTCCTTTGTCTTTAAAGTGTCAATCTTTAAAATTCCTTTAAAGTGTCACAAGACTGTTGCAACTCCAACAGGGTCCCACAACACTCTGGAAACCCAAACAACCTAAAAGATCCACTGTTAGGAGCAGTTGCATATATAAGGATTATCTATTGAATCCACTCATAATATGATCCATTGGGTTGTTTATTGCATGGCTGTATTAAGGCTCTACTTTTATTCCTTATTCTTACTGGGACTGCTGGCAAAATCTCCCCACTGACATAATCCCCAGCCCCCAGAAAATCGCCCAATCCTTCCCAGAGGGCTCTGGAATGTTGCTCTAACCACCACACACCACTGCCTTTCAGACATTCCATTGCCCTCTGATGGGCATTTAGTGCTTATCAAGTACCATAAAGTGATCAAAACTCAACTGATAGAAGAGAGATAAAGCCATTGGAGTCAAGTTCTCTCCCTCCTCTCTCCAGCCCTCCAAGAGGGCTTTACTCCAAGAGGTGTCAATGCTCTGGACCACAGGACAATGTATCAAAGGGCCTTCAGTCCCCATTATCTTGCTAAACGGGCTGTCAAGTTATCAATGGCTCTTACTAAGGCCTTGATGGGTCTCCTGTTGGGTTGGTTTCCTGGATTTCTATTTTCACTGGCCTAGGGGGTTGCAGCCCTCCCACTGCCCACCCCCATCAGCTCCCCCCAACAATGAGGCATTCACACCTCCAACTTTCTGCCAGTGACCCTCCCCAAATTTACCCAAGTGTAGTTGTAAACAACCTCTTCCAACCCATGCCTGTGGAAATCAAGGTCATCTACTCTCTGCAAAGGAGAGCACCTCTAATCAGATTTACTGGACCTATTTAATAAATATAGTACAGCATCTATTTACTGGTTCCCAATGTAATATTTGACTTGCTCTGTCAACTGTACCAGTTTGCACAGCACAATGTGTCTGCTTTGATGACATCACCGTTCTGGATTTTGATATTCTGATGCTTTTTGCTCCATGTACTGAGGTGGAATGTTCAGTCATTTTAGTTGTCATCTGACCGAATCTCACTCCCATCTCTTTTTGGCTCAACAGTCACTCAGTGAGTGTCTTGATCCAATCCACTCTGACTCCCTAAGCTGCAATGCAGTGATTCTAAAGTAGTGCCTGTTGCCCTTTGGGGGAGTTTCGGCCTACAGAGTTTTGACCTACAGAGGCCTGCTCAGGGCAAGGGAATGTTTTTTCCCTTTCCCTGAAATAAGCACTTGCGAGCCCAGTGGGTCTACTCGGACTTGCACAAGCAACATTGCTGGTGTAAGTCCTCATGAACCTGTGAAAGTGGATTGACCCCAGGGGGTTTTGATTGGGTGAACACAACTGACACCAAACCCACCTCCTTCCCAGTTCCAATCTAACCCCATCACTGCCTACCCATCCCCACCTCCCTCTCACCCATACTTGTACTAATCAGGGCTGTCTGGTGTCAGGAGTCCACTGGTGCGTGGAGTCACTGCCTTTCGGTGGTAGCCAGCCCTTGTGCTCTGGTGCCTTGCCTTTTGCAACAGCCAGAAAGCTCCTAGTGCTGCCAGAATACTCCTTCCAGATTAGGATTGGGACCTAAATAGGAGTTCGAGCCAGGGGTTCCTACGCCTCGTCTGACACTCTAACCACTACACCACCCCACTGGAGATGGTGCACCATAGTGGTAGTGAGACTGAGCTATGAATGTGGAAGACCTCTGTTTAGATCTCTGCCAGGAGCTCAAGGAAGGATGTAACTGGAGAGGAGTTAACAGTCCTGCAAGTTATAATGTGGTCTTAATGATACTTGACAGGATTATTGTACAGATAAGGATAGTTGCATGTGAAGTGTTTCGAATGCTCAATTCTTATGCTGAATGCTATTATTACAGCACACTGGCCTATCCACAAGGCCAAGAGAGGCAGTTGACTTACAGCCCAATCCTATCCAGCACCAGAGCAACGGCAGTGCAACTCCAGGGTAAGGGAACATACTTTAAGGAGGCCTCTGTGACTGCCTCCCCAACACAGGAAGCAGTGCACACCCCATAGGCACATCAGCACCAGCACTGGAAAATTGGATAGGTAGCAGATTGGCAGGGGACACTCATAAGAACATACGAACAGCCCCACTGGATCAGGCCATAGGCCCATCTAGTCCAGCTTCCTGTATCTCACAGCGGCCCTCCAAATGCCCCAGGGAGTGAGCACCCTAGATAACAAGAGACCTGCATCCTGGTGCCCTCCCTTGCATCTGGCATTCTGACATAGCCCATTTCTAAAATCAGGAGGTTGCACATACACATCATGTCTTGTAACCCATAATGGATTTTTCCTCCAGAAATTTGTCCAATCCCCTTTTAAAGGCATCTAGGCCAGATGCCGTCACCACATCCTGCGGCAACTCATCTCAGTCCACCTGTTTCTCTCTACTGCTCCTCCCATAGCCCAAAGTGGAAGAAGAAAAGGATGGAGTGGAAGAAAAAGTGAGGAGGAGTGTGGTGGGCTAGAGTGTTCTGTGAGAGTCTAGTCCACCACATTTCCCCCCTCCACACTTCCTCTTCTCCATCCCTCTCTTCCTTTTGCAGTCCAAGGAGTAGGAAAAGCAGAAGTCCAAGTATCAGGAAAAGGAGAAGCAGAACCAGAGGAGGAGGGGTAGCATTTGGCACACTGCCGCAGGCATTGGGAGGCCTTGGGCTGGCCGGACCTGGTTCTTAAGATCTTCATTAGAGGCCCAGTTCAAAGTTCCGAAAGGCCAGGCCTTATCAGTGGTTCCATCTCACACGTGTAATTCCCCCCCCCCATCTGCTCCTTTGGCACTGCATGAGTTTGGGCAAAAGTTAAAAAGGTGTTTGGTGCTATTTCAGGCTGCTGGGATGGTGGTGGTTGTTACTTAAAATAGTTGCTGACTTGATTTGTAATGTGATTTTTTAAAAATTGTATTTTTATATCAATGAACTAATAAGGAACTCTAGAACTGTAGTTAGTTGGTAGACTACAAATATTTTAAATTAATAATTAAAAATAAATAATATCTTTTTTTTAGTCAATGTTTGGGCATTTGCCCTCCCTGGCATGGCAGCACAAGCTTCCCTGAATGCATATTTCTTAAAGACAAGCCTGTCCATTCCACTGCTCTGACTTCAAGGAAACACAAGGAGGAATGACTCACTGCCAGGTTAATTATATCTCCAGTTCCTATGCTCCCTTTTTTACAAGCTTCTGGATTCAGGAGAAGATAGCCTGTGTTATTTATTTATTTATTTATTTATTTATTTATTTATTTATTAACAAGCAAGCAAACAAACCTTTTTCCAGCAGGGAAAATACAATAAACTTCAGATGTTTGAGAGCCACAAGAGATATGTTTGACAGCTGCCAAATTTAAGAAGCATTTAAATGCTTAAATATATGTAGTCATCATGAACATTAAATGTATGCTTTGCTCTCAATCAATGATTATAAAGCTTGTTTTTTTATTTACCTGTTATATTAATTGTGATGCAGAAAGGAGCTCAGGGAACATATATGTGAGCAGCACATTATATGTCAAAGTGCTACACATGGCTTACAGGGGCCAGGAGCCCTGCAGGAAAAAAGGTGAGAAAGTCCGAAGGGAACCTTGGGGGCAGATGTCCCTGAAGACAGTCTCCAGTCTGGAGATGTCCTCCCTGATAAGCTGCTTGTTGTCCATTCCCAGACAACACCCCATCTTCCTTCTCATTGTCATGCATTCTGCTAAGAGGCCAAGATGGTGTCAGGGGCCTCCAGGACAGGACTGATGTGGCTGGTTATGGAACAACCTGTCTCACAATAGTTCTCAGAAGTAGGAGCATCCAACCAAGTCTCCTTGCCTGCTAGGCAACCAAGAAACTTGTTAGGCTGGTTCTGAACCAGTGCCCCTCTCCCCGGCTGGAAATGGGCAGAAGTCAGAATTTGTTTCCCAGCTGGAAGTTGCAAAAGTGTCTTTCAGATGTCAACATCTTCCCTGATTATTTAACTAGAAAACAGGAATGTCATTGCCACCGTTTTCCCCCCCAAGCTAAAGCTTCTATGACTTTGACACTTAACAGAGAGAAATCTGAATAAGAAGCATTCCCAGTCACCACGTTTCTGTTTTGGGGGGGGGGGGGGGAGTAGCCACTTTACAACAGTCCTGCAAGGTAAGTGTGTGTAGATGTGGAGCTTTGGTTAAAAGACAATGAATGATGTTAAAGGCGCAGGAGCCCTGCCAGAAAAAAGGAGGCAGCCCTAGTTCTCAGCTGGAATGAATAAGACGACTGACATCAAGATGTCTGTAGGGCACATTGCTCTGTATGACTGAAGGAAGTGAGCCAAGCTACACTTTATACTAGAAGACAGAAAAACCACAATCCTGCTGACTAGTCCTACCTGGCAAGAATAGAATCCCTCCCCCCCCCCCAACGTTAGGGTTGCAGATTCTTTTACCAACTCTTGCATCTTGGACAGCAAATGACCTGCAGAGGTAAGCAGGTGGCAGGGCTAATTTTCACCCTCTGACACAGTTGACCTTCTGAGGGTGCAATCCTAACCAACTTCCCAGCACTGGCATAGTTGTGCCAATGGGGCATGTGTTGCATCCTGCAGTTGGGGGGCAGTCACAAGGTAAAGCAATGTTTGTTCCTTGCCCTTAGAGTTGCATTGTCTTATGTCACTGCTGGAAAGTTGGTTAGGATTTCAACCTGAGTTGTGCAAGGCCTGCTGCTATTAAAGGCACAAGATCAAGTTGTTGTTTTTAATTTATTTGGTCAGTTAGTGATCCTAGAAGGTGTGGCTGTGGTGCTTCAAATGGCACCACCCCATGACCAAAATTTATAGAGTCTGAAGGACAAACACAAAGACACATGTATTATTTGCATTTTATTTTTTCCATTGTTTATTCAAATTTTGTGGTGAATCAAAATGAACAAGTTCAGGTTTGGATGAGCAGCTGATACAGACCAGAAGAGTGATTTAAGGAGAGTGAATGGGCTGGGACAGATGTCAGGGAAAGGGAAGAGTGGGGCTTTAAAGACAGATACAGTTGCCACCTTTTTTTCCTGACAGGGCTCTAAAATCTTTATTAATTGTGATAAATCAGCAGAAGAGAAACAGGAGCCAAGGCAGGAAAAACATTGGCAGCCAGTAAAGTTTGTCCCTTTAGCCTTCAACTCCCTTCTGCCCCCTCCTGGACAAAGCAAGATGTGTTGAGAGGACCCCTCCCAATCTGGCTTGGGGGCATGCATGACTGGGAATGATATTTAGGGGCAGTGATCTGCAGAGAATGTGAGGTAAGCAGGTGAGGCACCCATGCTAACAGGTGTGGCTGACAACAGAGACACATGCAAAGTACCACAGATAACAGGGTCTGAGATAAAACAAAGAGAGGCAGGTAAGAGAACAGGTGATCTGACATGCACCAAGCATGGCCAGTGCAAGACACAGGCAAAACCACTCATTCTGACATGGCAGAAGCCCCTGCAAAAGGTGGCACTAGGTCTCCTTTTGGAGAAGGCACCTCCTCCAGCCTTTCACAGAAGAAACTAGGGACATGCTTTCAGCACACCAATTCTGATATTTAGGATTTCTGCTGGAACCCCCACTGCCTCACCAACTATTATTCATTGATGGAGGCTCTGCTCTGTCTGCTGTGTTCACAGACTCCTGCAGTGGCCCATTTCTCACCGATTTAGTCATGGAATATAGTCATGCAACTATGTGGTAACTGAGGGTTTTCTGTGGGGTGGCTCTGGTGTCAGTCCCCGAATATCATTCAGCTATCCCTCACACAGCCAGCAGTTCCCAAATGTACCGTGGTCATGCTGCCCTTCTTTCACGGTGGCCTCTTCTTTCCAGCTCTTCTGGTCATGCCAACTTGGACTGAGTGAGAACTCACACAATTCTTGTGACATCTTGCATGATCCAAGATGGCAGAACCCAGGAGAGCCAGGAAGGATGCCAGGGACATCTTGCAGTGCCCCTGTGAGTTCACCGTGGCACCCTCAGGTGCACCTTTTGGGAACCACTGCCTTACAGATGCCCACCACTCCCCCCTCCCACACTTCTTCTTCCACTTAGTCCGCCTTTGCCTTTTCCCACTCAGGGAGTGGGAGGAGGCAGAGGTGCAGTGGAGACAAGCAGGCAGATGGAGATGGTGCATTCCTCTGCCAATCTACTGCCTGTCCAAGCAAGCAGGCTGTGACTCTAGGTCTGTCAGTGCAACACTGAATACTGGCACATGAGTGAACATGCAATCTGTGCGCAACACAAAAAAAGTAGATGGGGGTTACATATCTGTACAAATGAAAGGTACATCTGTGATCATGTTAAGAGCTTCAATGTTTGCTTGATTAATTGGATGTAATTGATTCCAAAGCCTTTTGACTGACTAAAAAACTACGTACAGGGCAGCAAATGTACATATAAGATGCAGATGTAAAGTGCTATGTTATTATTACTCATCTTTAATGTGACACCCTTCTACTCCATTCTCTCTCAACCTACACAGTCCAGACCAACATGCCACAAGCAGACAGCAGCTGCATCAAGCAGCATCACACAAAGGTGCCTGTAAGTAAGTTAAGCAAGTGAGCCGAGGTAGGAGCTACGGGGGAAGTAGTATACAAATTTTAGATTGAGACACATACACAATAATATTTTATAAAATACATGAATTTCAAACCACTTGTGGCTTCTGGCAGACAGAAGATCAGAATGTGGCAAGTATATGAGTGAGAAGCAAAGGTTATCCCAACCCTTTTATGGTAGGGGAGGGTCTGTCAAGCTTATCAAGGCAGGGCCATCTCAGCAGTGGTATCACACCTCAGGACAGCTTCAGAAGGCCCACTTATCTAGAATTGACTTCTATGCAGCTTTTGCTGTCAAATTAAGAGCCCAATCCTACTTGATTCCTGTGCAGTGATGCAGAGGTGCCAGTATGGAAGATTTGGCCCTAGAGGCTAGGGTAAACCCCTGCTGGCCTCATGGATCAGATCTGTACCAGCAATATTGCTGACACAACACCAGAACCAGGGGACATCTGCTAAAATTGAGTGTTTGGGAGAGTTGATTTCTTTACTCAGCGTATTGTCACTCTGTGGAACTCCTTGCCACAGGATGTGGTGATGGCATCTGGCCTGGATGCCTTTTAAAGGGTATTGGACAAATTTTTGGAAGAAAAGTCCATCAGGGGTTACAAGCCATGATGTGTATGTGCAACCTTCTGATTGTAGAAGTGGGTTACATCAAGGGAGGCCACCAGGGTGCAGGTCTCCGCCCTCCTTCCTGCCCCTGTTGCATCCCTGTTCCACACTCCACCTCCCTCCCACCCCCTGCGTGATGCTTACCTGAGACAGAGGGTGTCTTGTGTCTGTTGCCACACGATGAGACAACCACTCTCTGCTTCCAACAGCAGCCAGCCTGCCTTTTGTGACAGCCGGAAAGCGCATTATGCTGCTGGAACACTCATTCCAGTGGCATAGCATGCCTTCAGGATTGGGCCGTAAGTGGGCTTTTGATTTGCCCTGCTTCTGTAATGTCAGCCAAGTTGGGTGGACTAAATGCTGTTGCTTGTTTGCATTTATTTTGATACTGCACACTATTGAAAGGAAAAGCAATTACTAAAGTCTATACGTAAGTAAGTAAGTAAGTAAGTAATAAAATAAATAAATAAATAAATAAATAAATTAAATAAATAAATAAATAAATAAAAATCAAGCTTAGGGTTCCAATCTGCCATGGGCAGACTGGCATAACTGAGGGCCCTGCATTGGAATGCAACTCCCTTTGTGTTAAGGATGCATCCAGCCAGTGCAGTGGGGATCAGAGGACTAGTGTGGTTCTGACAGAGATACAGGATTCAACTGAGCATGAGGAAACCTGCTTAGGCTCACATCAATCTCCCTTGCTGGGTTAGATGGTGAGCACTTTCAACTGGAGAATTAATGGACTCAGGATAGCTTTGAAAAGGGTCTGTACAAAAGAGGAAAAACACCAGAAGTACAATCCATTCTGGGGAGGGGGGTGTTTGAAGCAGATCTACAGAAAGAATATCCTATTTGCCATTTTCCCCCCTATTACACCAATGCCGTAGAATCAGAATGGGATGAAATGGTGATGAAGGACTGGTTGATGACAGGTGCTGTCTTCCCTCAGGAGGAGCGGATACAAAACAGCATATTCCTGTAAGGACATGGAGGCTTTTGTGAGTCTAAATCTTCCCCACATTAACCTGGGAAGTGGAGATGTGGGGGGGCTATGAGATAGAGAGAGGTGGCGGCAACTTAGGGAGGGCATTGGCGTAGGGTGGAGGTGTCGAAGAGAGGATTGTGGACTTCCATCTCTCCACTCTGTGGAAAGAGAAAGGAAAAAGTCAAGTCATATTGGAAAGGAAGGGAAGAGTCTCTCTCACAAGTCAAAGTACACATGCAGTAGAATCATATGGGTGTCTGGCATACAGAGCTTCTTCTCTTGGACTGTAACACTTCAAGTTGCAGGTGTAGGAATTCTTGTTTGAATGAATCCAAATGAAAAGCACTTGCAAGTTGGGAAGAACAGCTATAAGCTTGGCTTCTCCCTGTCCTGCTATTTTTCTGTGTGGCAGCTTCTCCCTCCCCCCACAAGAAAAAAAACAGCAAGATTTCAAATACAGGTGTGTGCCACTGGGGATACATTCTCCAATCCCCGTTGTTGTTGTTATGCGATTAGGTCATTAAATTAACATTCAGTTCAATCTATTGCCTTTCTTGTGTAAACCAACACTCCTGCCAGACACTAGCTGGCTGCACAGGCTACTGGAGATAGAGTGCCTCTTCTTTGCATTCAGAGCCTCTCTGTTGTGTAAACAGACACTTTGCTGCAGCTGACACTATGCACTTTGCTGACACTATGGGAGACGCAATTGCCTCATTAAGAGCATCTATATTGTGCTTTGACCACTGTCATATATGCGATCCGTTGTTAAGCAAACGGTTGTTAAGCGGTGCATGCCTGTACAAGGTTCCCCATCTGCAGTCTGAATAATACACTCCAAGAAGAACATCACCAGACAATTCTGTTGCGTCGCTCTGTCAGCTCATACTCAACCCTGCCTCCATCCTCACTTTCTGCTGTATGGAATTCCCAAGCGTTACATGGAGTCATCAACACCAGGGGTAGATTAAGAGAGTCCACGTAGGGTTGAATAGGAATAAACTCAAGCCTTTGGTTTCTAGCTGAAAATTTAGGAAAAGGACTTGAAATAACCTGGAGGGGACCAGGTCTTCACAACTCACCTCATGGCTAAAACCTAATTGTGAAACCAACCTTGCTTGAAGAGGGTACATACCGGTGCAAGTCCAGGACACTCGTATACAGTGTAGTCCCCGTTTTCAGTCTCTGATTCTGTGGAGAGTTGCTCTATCGGTTTTGGGGATTCTCTACTAGAGGGGAAAATCAAAAGTATAGGGAAGGGAGCTCAGGTATCCTATCAACTCCCAGAAAGCACCCCTTTCTCCTGCCTTCATCTCTAGCGCAGGAGGCAAGCTATCCCCACTGCCCATACATCATATTCTTCTCCCATCACTATATAGAGGCTCTAGTTTTTCTCTGATTAGTTGGTTATATTAATGTTTTTAATTACCCAAAAGAGGCTATCAATCAGTCAGCAGATTAAAAATAAATAAATAAATAAAAGAACAATTCAAATGAAAATCTCACAAGTGAAAAGAACTTCATAAATTTTAAAAGCTCAGTCAAAATCATACAAATGAGCATGCATTCTAAAAAAATAATAATTCAGGAATAAAGACCATGCATCGCAATGGGGCGAACTGGGGAGAAGAAAGGAACCTCTCTGTGACCCGGAAGTGAGCCCTTCAGTGCTAAAAACAGCTCTACAGGCTTGGCAACAGTGCGATCTGGCCGCAAAAAGGTAGGAACCCTGATTTTGGCACTTTTTTGTTTTTAAAGGGATTTAAATTTGGATTCTAGTAACCGTGGGGGGTTCCACAATTGAACCCCCATGGATAACACGGTCTGACTATTATTTTTCCTGTTTTAAACAGAAGATGTTAGTTTTCAACATTGCAATATCTCATCCTTTAGATAAGCAATCTTTCACATATGGAATGGTCCAGAGTATGCACAGGGTATGGGACCAGGGCAACTCAACTAGTGTGTGGGTTCCTCTGTTATGGCCATGTATTGATCATGAAAGCATGGGGCCCAGGGCAACTGCCCCAGCTGACCTATCTGACAGACGGCTCTGATGGTCACATCCTCACAATTGTGCAACACAAATTCTTGCGGTGCTTAAAACACTATGTACGTATATAATCTTTGGTTTTTATGTAACCTGGGGGCATCCAGAGTGGTGGAGGAAAAGCAGGGTAAAAAGTATTAAATAAAATACACACACTTTTATTTCAAAGGTGAAGTCATATCATGAAACACCTCTAACAACTGGAGTTTCTGAACCAACTCCGTCATCAAGTTTACAATTTTTAACATCTCTTGGCAATAGCTTTTCAATTTTGGACAGCCCCACTATATATGAATAAATGTTATCTCTTATTCCATATCCTCTCCAACATAGACCTGTCCCAATACCAGTTAACCTCTTTACTCTCCTGATGGTGAGATACTGCCTGGAAACACATTTATAAAATGCTTTATTTAGGTTCCATGTGATTTTTGTGTGGAGTGCCTGTCAACCAAAGTGGAAAGTCGATCTGGTCCAAAATTATCTACTCCACTCTCCAGGGTCTGTGGTGGGGTCCTTCATAGCTTGCTACTACAGATCTTAGAAGTTGAGTCACAGGCGATTGAACCCGTGAACTCACATGTACTTTGCTTTGCTACTGATCTATGGTCCTTCCCCTCCCATTCCTATTCCCCTACCACAGAGAAATCAAAACAAAGAGTACTTACTCTTCACTGGTCAGAAGTTTCTTCTGATGTTGATAGTGGTGAACTTGACATGATTGAGCTAGTCTAGAATCCATGTACTAAGAAGGGGGGGATCAAAAGAGAAGAAGGTATTGAGAACAAAACGGCTAATATTATAATGCCGTTGTACAAATCTATGGTAAGGCCACACCTGGAGTATTGTGTCCAGTTCTGGTCGCCGCATCTCAAAAAAGACATAGTGGAAATGGAAAAGGTGCAAAAGAGAGCGACTAAGATGATTACAGGGCTGGGGCACCTTCCTTACGAGGAGAGGCTATGGCGTTTGGGCCTCTTCAGCCTAGAAAAGAGACACCTGAGGGGGGACATGATTGAGACACACAAAATTATGCAGGGGATGGACAGAGTGGATAGGGAGATGCTCTTTACACTCTCACATAACACCAGAACTAGGGGACATCTACTAAAATTGAGTGTTGGGAGAGTTAGAACAGACAAGAGAAAATATTTCTTTACATAGCATGTGGTTGGTCTGTGGAACTCCTTGCCACAGGATGTGATGACGGCATCTGGCCTGGACGCCTTTAAAAAGCGATTGGACAAGTTTCTGGAGGAAAAATCCATTATGGGTTACAAGCCATGATGTGCATATGCAACCTCCTGATTTTAGAAATGGGCTATGTCAGAATGCGAGATGCAAGGGAGGGCACCAGGAAGCAGGTCTTTTGTTATCTGGTGTGCTACCTGGGGCATTTGGTGGGGACACTGTGAGATACAGGAAGCTGGACTAGATGGGCCTATGGCCTGATCCAGTGGGGCTGTTCTTATGTTCTTAAGACAACAGTCAGTGATTTCCAGCACCTCCTGCACCGCTGAGCAACCACCAGTGGTAAAATTACTTACTGCGCTGGGCTGATGGTATCGGTACTGGTTCCCACGAGTGGCTGTATAGGCCATCTTCTGAGCCAAGTGGACTTCTCTCTGTAACCTGGAAGTGAATCATAGGATGTTTTTCCAGGTATTCAAAACTAGTATATGTCTGCAATGGTAAATTTGGTTCTTATGAATGGCAATGCTGTGGTCTTCATGTTCCTTGAGGTACTGCAAGACTTTCATTCATTCATATAAGTTACATCTCTAATAAATTCATTTATTCCCCCCGCCCACACACACACACAGTGTCAGAGAGATGATGTGGCCCTCCTGCCAAAATGTTTGGACACCTCTGCATTAAGGTATGGGATGGTGCAGCCCCTACCTGTACCAGCAGATGGCAGCAACCACCAGTCCAGAGAGCCCAGTCACTGTGCACATCACCACCAGAGCTGCAAGAACCAAAAAGTACTTTTTTGAGCACCAGACATGAAGAGGTCTGGTGGATCACCAGTTTTCTTGCTAGGCACAATCCCCAAGTGCTCAGATCACCCTGCCCCCATTTCCCCCAAAAGTATTCATACTCACTGAGGGACACAGCTTTATTCAGACTAGGAGCCGGTGGGCGGGAGCGTTGCTTGAAATCCACTTTCACTCGCCTTGGGGGTGTAGTGGCGGAGACGGGGGTGTCTTCATATGACTCAGAAGAAGCCAGGGTGCTATGTTGTTCGATATAGGAGGCATTTGTGGGGAAAGAGGTTGGGAAGATAGTGGTGGGGTTTGGTGCTTCAAAGTCCCCAATGCTGTCTGTAAAGCAAACAGATCTGGTTTTGAATCCCATTTTCTTATCTCCCTGCAGCACATGGTCTCCTACCAGGATGTCGGGACCTGACTTTTCACTAGGATAGAGCACTTACAGGGGAATGCTTCCAATACCCTTTTGTTGGGTAGTTTGTGGCTTGACTTGCTTACTGGAGCTGTCATCAGTCCTCTAATGTCAGAAATCCAACAATGGGGTCTGAGTGGTAGACAACATGGGTGGAAACATGGGCATGATCTGCTCTCATTCAGCATTTCCGCACAGCAACTAGTAACCTGCTGATGACACTCAACCCTTATCTCTCATTTCCATCTGGTACCAGAGTTGGGAAACTCTGAACCAGTATCTGGCAGCTGTGGAGAACTGGGTGTGGGCAAATAACCTGAAATGTAATCCAGGGAAGACAGAGGTGCTGTCAATAAGCAAGAAACCCAGCTTGGGAGAAGTTTGAAGGCCTGTTGTGGGACTGTACAGAAGGATCAGGCCCACCACTTGGGAGTTCTCCTAGTGCCAGGTTTGCACCTGGAATTCCAAGTGGTGGCTGTGGCCAGGAGTGGCTCTGTGCAGCTTTGGCCGCTGCGCCAGCTGCAACCTCTCCTGAAAAGGCTACAGCAATCCGTGCTTTAGTTACATCACAATTGGACTGCTGTAATGGACTCTACTTGGGGCTGCCCAGGAAGATGGTTGGAAGGTATACTGGTACAGAATGCTGTAGCCCTGGAGGACTTGTGGGGGCTTATCAGTTGGACTATATTACGCCAGTTCTTTTCTATCTCTGTCAGCTGCCAGATTGTTCCACGGCCCGGTTCAAGGTGCTGGGTGTTACCTAAGAAGCCCTACACGGCTTGGCACCTGAATACCTGAAGGACTGCCTCCTCCCATATGAATCTGGTTGCACTCTGCAGTCATCATCAGGGAACTTGCTCCACAGCCCTTCACCTGCAACCAGCAGCACAGGGCTTTTCTCAGTGGTAGCACCCATGTTGTGAATGTCCTCCCACCTGAAACCCACCTGCTCCTGTCACTTGCAATATATTGAGATCTATCTCTTCCATTTGGATTTTGATTAACCATTTTTTTTTCTGCTAGTATTATTTGTCACTGTCTTTTCTCAGTTCTTGGATTTATTTTAAATTGTTTTTGAAATGGTTTTTACTGATAAGACATAAGCTACGTGGATGGTCCTTTTACTGGGACCAAAAGGCAGTGAATAAACCTGTTAAGTAAATACATTTGACATGCTGCATGAATATCAAGTTGAGTCAGGGGTGAGGGAAAAAGGCCTCTTTAGCTTGTCCTGTTCCCCAATAAAGGCATTACTGCCAATGCAAGTAACACAGAGTCTGAGAGGAGCAGAGGCGGTTATCACACACACACACCCTGCGGGATCCCTGTAAGCAAAAAATTGCTTCCAATATATTTTTGTTCTTTGGTGTGTGGCTTGGCTCACTTACTGGAGCATTCTGGAGTTATCATTGATCCTCTAAAACAGTGTTTCTCAAGGTTTGTCCTCTGCTGTACCGCTTTACATGGTCCACCTATTCCACCTTTACACGGTCCACCTATTCCATCTTCACACGGTCCACCTATCAAATACCACTGGAAGCAACGGGCACTGACATCATCAACAGTTATTTCTGGGTTGGGAGGCCAGATGTGATGTGACAAACACCAGTAAGAAGCTCGGGGTAGACAGGAAGGCATTTTTTTGAGCATGGAAAAGCATGCTTTGGAGCTCTGCCTGCCTAACCGAGCCTCCTACCACTGTTTGTTGTGTCACGTTCCTGGTCTCGCCAGGTAGCAGGGGTCCTGCAAGTACCACCAGACATCACCTCAAGTACCACTGGTGATACTCGTACCACTGGTTGAGAAACACTGCTCTAAAATCAACCTCAGTTGGTCAAGAGCAATCAGTCTGAAAACAGAGAGGGACATCTAAAAATAAGATTCTAGTTCATACTTTGAAGAGTCCCTACGTACACAGAAGAATATACATTTGTCAATTAGAAGGAAACAAATTTTTTTTAAACCAAACTATTTTGTTAGCAGCCAAGCCCTATGGAATGTTAGAGGCCAATCCTATCCAGCACTGATGCAGCCATGCCAATGGGGCATGCATTTTATCCTGAAGTGGAGGGAAGTCAAGGAAGCCCCCTCAAGGTAAGGGAATGTTTTTCCCTTATCTTTGAGCTGCATTGCAGCTGTGTCAGCACTGGAAAATTGGATAAGACTGGGCCCTTAGAGTTTGTTTGTTTTTTAAACTAGAATAACTTATCTCATTGTCTAGAGGGGGAACTTCCAAGTTCACATGCCCAAGAATGCCAAAGATAAGATAAAGATTAGTTCCAATCCCACACCTTTAGAGCTACATTCGGAAATATAATAAGAGATATCCACCTAAATAGCTTTACAAGGCTCTTATCCTAGGTTGGCTGGAACTCTGAGCAGAAGCTCCCTTGCTCAGGACAGGGTGTTCGCTGAAAGCACATTTGGTTGCAAGCCTGCACTTGTTAGTTCAGATAAGTGGCATAGCTCGAGGGGGTGCAAAGCACTAAGTCTTGCAGGGAGCCTCACTGCAGCATGTCCCAAGGGGCCCCTTCTGAGCCATTCCAGGCAGAGGGAGCAAAATGGAGGCTGTCCAGAATGGTTCTGAAGGGGAGGAGTAGGAGTCCTTTGCACATTGCGGTGAGGCTCCCTGCAAGACTTAGTGCTTTGCACCCCCTCGAGCTATGCCACTGGTTCAGACTGACAGTTTTAGGAGGCCAGGGACATGGTTTCTTATAGTTTCGGTCTTTACACCCAACCAGCTGCAAGTTAGGATTAATTCCACCCTTACAAAACACAGCTGTACCCCCACAAAAGGATTTTGTATATTTGTTCATTTTGCACTGCACTCATTTTGTATATTTGTTCATTTTACACTGCACTCATGTCCTTCAGGTTGTGTTATCAGGCTCCTGTTAAAGGTACAGAAACAGGATCAGTAAAAAAAAAAATCTATCTATCATTGGGGGGGACAATGTGGTGTTAAGGCCACACCTGCAGGATTGTGTCCAGTTCTGGTCACCACATCTTGAAAAGGACATAGTGGAAATGGAAAAGGTGCAAAAGAGAGCAACTAAAATGATTACTGGGCTGGGGCACCTTCCTTATGAGGAAAGGCTACGGCGTTTGGGCCTCTTCAGCCTAGAAAAGAGGCGCCTGAGAAGGAACCTGACCGAGACATACAAAATCATGCAGGGGATAGACAGAGTGGCTAAAGAGATGCTCTTTACACCAGAACCAGGGGACATCCACTAAAACTGAGTGTTGGGAGAGTTAGGACAGACAAAATAAAATATTTCTTTACTCAGCGTGTGATTGGTCTGTGGAACTCCTTGCCACAGCATGTGGTGATGGCATCTGGCGTAGATGCCTTTAAAAGGGGATTGGACAAGTTTCTGGAGGAAAAATCCATTATGGGTTACAAGCCATGATGTGCATGTACAACCTCCTGATTTTAGAAATCAGTTACGTCAGTATGCCAGATGCAAGGCAGGGCACCTTGAGGCAGGTCTCTTGTTGTCTTGTGTGCTCCCTGAGGCATTTGGTGGGCCACTGTGAGATACAGGAAGCTGGACTAGATGAGCCTATGGCCTGATCCAGCGGGGCTGTTCTTATCAGTGAGTTTGCATACCAGGCAGTGTGGTCTCCATACTTGGGGGTCGAAAGCCCTTCTCATGCTTGGCCAGGAGGGAACGGATGAGACCTGGCAAGTCTTGAGGCCTCTTCTTCTGGGTCTTCGTTTTGCCTTCTAAAAGAAAACAAAGATCAAGAGGGGAAAAACTATCCTTGGAGTTCCCAAGCAGTCACCCATCAAAGCACTAACCAGATTTAGACCTGCTTAGCTTCAGATGGCACATCATGTGCCCTGGGACCACTTCATTTCATAGGTTACAAAGCACTGCGGAAGTTCCAAATTATCATGATGAAGTCCTTTTACTAAAGGTATTGCCCTCATCTGTCAAATGCTGGAAAGTATGCTTATATTTGGTCAGTGGGCTCCTCTTTCTTCAAGTTCCCAAGCTCCCCAGGCTTACCGTGCTTCGGCACTTTCTTCGGTACGCAGTCACCCCCTGAATCCTCCTCATAATTGGGGAAACAAGGGCCACAGGTAGGGGCCCCGTCAGGCCCACAGCCCAGGCGTCGATGGAGTAGGCAGTCGAGTTTGTATCTGGCAGGGCAGAGAGGGTCTGCAAAGAAAATATGAGCAAAGAAGAGGGAGAAGGGAAATTCGCTCGAGAATGGACAAGCCATTCTGTCTTTGGGCTAAGAAGTCAAACCTAAGCCCACTGGCTCTCATCCATCTCCTTCATGAGAACCCTGGACTCCTGCTAGACCAAACCAAACACAATTTAAAACACATAATTTGAGGATTATGGTTGACTATGAAGTGTGCACACTTTGTGGTTAACCGCAATAATCAAATTATGCATTTTAAATCAACTATTCAACAGTTATGTACACATTGCCTTTGCAAGTGCCCTCATGCAAATCTTAACTTTAATCTTTAACTTTAATCCAGTTGCCAGAGAGCTCTTGCATGCTCTGAGGAACCTGAATTAGCCAAATAGCTCTTGCAAACCTAGTTCATTTAATAGCACAATCCTAGGCATATCTACTCAGAAGTAAGTCTCATTGTATTTAATGAAGCTTACTCCCAGGTCAGTGTACATGGGATTGCAGCCCAAGTTATCTTTTTTTCTGGATGGGTTACACAGAGAAAAGGGTCTCTTTCAAGGAATTTCAGACAAGAGTTCACCTCTTTGCTCAGATCTTGCAAAGTTCATTCATAAAGGTGATACCAGTCAGTGAAAGATCCATCTGAAATGTGGTTCTTGGGGTTTAGAGATAGCCTGCCTATATGAACTGCCTTGAAGAAAGTCAGAGGAGTAATCCAATGACCAGAAAGGTGGTATGTAAATACCAGTATATTATTATTATTATATGGTACCAGTAAATACCATTATTATTATTATTATTATTATTATTATTATTGTCACCTGTTTCTGCTCCTGGGCAAAGTGCAGCTTATATCTTGCAGAAATCAAAGTGGGACTTCCATTGGCAAGGCAAAATGTGATGGAGATCGCATCACCTGTTTAATGTTTGCATATCAGGCTGCTGTTAAAAGTCAGAGGAGCAGAGCTAGAAAAAGTTGTCAACAGTTGTCTGCCCTAGAATTTACCTTCCCTTTCCATCATAAGCATGTAACTTCTTCCTCTTTCAGGAGAAAAGTGGTAATGGTACCCTGCCTCCTTTTGCTCCGCTCCCAACATCTTCCAAACCCACCCAAGTCCCCAAGGGTGTTCAGATTTAATTTACAGCCTGCCAATCTTATCCCAGCTCACTCTACAGGAGTTCCTTCTGAGCAAAGATCATCTCTTGCTGCAAATAGTTTTGGGTTTGTTTGCTTGCTTGATTTCCAAAGTGCAAAACTGCATGCTTTGATATTTCAGTTTTTGAAAAAGGGATAGAGGCTGGCAGAAGTAAGGCAGCTGCCTTGTCTCCCCCCTCCCCCCAAAAATTCCCATGTTTACAAGATACAAAATGTTAAAAGGTAAAATATTTCCCACCCTTCAATCTCTTGAGAAACACAGCACCTGTTGAATTGCTGCCTGCTACAGTGCAGTTAAAAGCCCAGGAATCCTTCCAGGAAAAGGGAAGGGCAGCCACAATTCTTGTATTTAGGAAGTAGGGTTCAAAGTCTTGGGTTCTCTGGACATGGGAAATGTGATCTAGGGTTAAGCCGGGTCTGGCAGACAGTGTTTGAACTAAGATGGGTAGAAGATGGGAGAGCCCTTACTGAAATCTACAAGCACCTGATTCCCCCACAATTTTAGCCCAATCATGCCCTCTAAGTAGCCTTCTAAAACCAATAACTAGGGGTGTGTTATAAAAAGAAGGGGGTAGGACCCTAATGGCTGCAGACAGGGTATGAGGAGGTAGAACTTTGGAAGGAGAATGGGCAAGAATTAGTTTCACTCTGGATTCTGGGACTGAGCCTGCAGGGCATGCTTTCAAGCTAGGAAGGTCTCTTTACAAGAACAGAGCGCATCATCTGGGCAAGAGTGTCTCTGAGCATGTGTAGAAGTCCCCTCACATCTAGCTGAGTTCAACTCTACCCTACCACCCCCAAACTATTTGGGATTGAACAGATAGGGCTCAGGGAGGGTCAAAGGAGGAGTTCCAGGCAGGCTTGAGCTCTGATCCCTGATCATTAAATGGGGGGGGGGGGAGGGGGCTTGAACAAAATGAGCCCCTAGGAAGGAGCGAATGTCAAGGGCTTCAGTACCTGAGCTGCTGCTGGGTAACATTTTCCCCCTCAGTCTCTGCAGCCCAGTCCAAAAGCCTCATTCCAAAACAATTTTCCCTCTGTTTTCATTTGCTCTGAGTTCTCTTCCCCCCCCATTTGATTGCTTTCTTTCTCCCCTCTTTTATCCATCACTCACATTCCAGGAAGGTCCTGTGAAGCCCCCCCCCATCTACATGCCCACCCCCCCAGCCCCTTGCCCCCCCTCACCTGGTTCCCAGTTGGCCCCCGTAGCTATCAGGGCTGCGAAGATCCCCAACCATCGGATCGCTTTGCCCAACATCTCCTTGCAAAGGCTGGAGGAATCAGGTGGGAGGGAGTGGCGAGTGGCGCCCCCCCCTCAGCACTCGTGGGGGTTGCCCCCCTTTGCAGCTGCTGCTGGCATCTAGCCGAATGCGTGAGAAGACCTGGTGCTGGGAGGGAGGGGGGAGGGAGGGACTGCGGATCTTTATGAATGAACCAAAGATGGGAGGGTGGAGGAGGGGAGAGACAGGGATGGGCGATTAGATGGGTGGGAGAAGAATGTACCTTGAGTGTTTGCCAGCCAGGGGAAGCAGACTGATGGACGGATAACAGGATAGATGGGCAAGTTAAATGGATGGAGAGACAGGCTTGTGCAGCAACATCTAATGGACATAGCACTGAATCAAGAGGGAGAGTTGGTGGCCCCAGAACAAAGGACCAGGAAGGGGGTGGGTGGGACCTAGTTGTCCCCTTGTACATGTTTTGCACGCACAGAACATCCAAATGAACAAATCCTTTCCTCATTCCCACCACCTCTTCCCCAGTCTTTCCACTGAATTTTTAGAGAGCAGTAATAACAATTGCTTTTCTGAATCGGGGGGGGGGGGTGGAATTCAGGTTGAGTAGTAGATTGTACAGAGTTTTCTCCTTAGAGGTGTTTCAAGTTTTATTCCTCGAAAATCCTGAGAACATTTTTCTCAGCTTTTGGCTGAGAATACAGCTGTTCACACAGTACACAAACACACACATCACACCCACAGTGACTTAACGAAGGGCCTGATCAACACTGTTTTGAAATGCACCATTTCCATTTCTAGATTGCATGCTCAAGCAATGATGTGTTCTGTGTAGCTATGCATCTCCAGAGGCAGTTGCATCTCAGTTCTGGGACAGCAGAGGTGCCTCTAAAACAGTGTTTCACAAAGTGTGCCCCTAGGAGCCTTGGGGCTCCTTGAGACCCAAGCAATTTACACAATGGAGAGAGGTGAAAAGTGGTGTGCCCCAAGGATCTGTCCTGGGACCAGTGCTTTTCAACCTCTTCATAAATGACGTGGAGACAGGGGTGAGCAGTGAGGTTGCAAAGTTTGCGGACGACACCAAACTTTTCCGAGTGGTAAAGACCAGAAGTGATTGTGAGGAGCTCCAGAAGGATCTCTCCAGACTGGCAGAATGGGCAACAAAATGGCAGATGCGCTTCAATGTCAGTAAGTGTAAGGTCAGGGGCAAAAATTGGGGCAAAAAATCAAAACTTTAGATATAGGCTGATGGGTTCTGAGCTGTCTGTGACAGATCAGGAGAGAGATCTTGGGGTGGTGGTGGACAGGTCGATGAAAGTGTTGACCCAATGTGCGGCGGCAGTGAAGAAGGCCAATTCTATACTTGGGATCATTAGGAAAGGTATTGAGAACAAAACGGCTCATATTATGATGCCGTTGTACAAATCTATGGTAAGGCCACACCTGGAGTATTGTGTCCAGTTCTGGTCGCCACATCTCAAAAAAGACATAGTGGAAATGGAAAAGGTGCAAAAGAGAGCGACTAAGATTATTACGGGGCTGGGGCACCTTCCTTATGAGGAAAGGCTACAGGAAAGGCTATGAGGAAAGGCCTCTTCAGCCTAGAAAAGAGACGCTTGAGGGGGGACATGATTGAGACATACAAAATTATGCAGGGGATGGACAGAGTGGATAGGGAGATGCTCTTTACACTCTCACATAACACCAGAACCAGGGGACATCCACTAAAATTGAGCGTTGGGAGAGTTAGAACAGACAAGAGAAAATATTTCTTTACTCAGCGTGTGGTTGGTCTGTGGAACTTCTTGCCACAGGATGTGGTGATGGCATCTGGCCTAGATGCCTTTAAAAGGGAATTGGACAAGTTTCTGGAAGAAAAATCCATTACAGGGTACAAGCCATGATGTGTATGTGCAACCTCCTGATTTTAGAAATGGGCTATGTCAGAAGGCCAGATGCAAGGGAGGGCAGCAAGATGAGGTCTCTTGTTATCTGGTGTGCTCCCTGGGGCATTTGGTGGGCCGCTGTGAGATACAGGAAGCTGGACTAGATGGGCCTATGGCCTGATCCAGTGGAGCTGTTCTTATGAGACCACTTCACGAGCATAGCATAAGTGGCCCCATCTGCACCCTGCCCGTTTGTGCCAGGACTCTGTGCATGTTCCAGTGGGACTCCCCAAGACTCCTTTTAGGAGTGGAAAGGGCTCCAGAGACCAAAAAGTGTGAGAATCACTGCTCTAAAGCTCAGTACCCAAGGTATATTAACATGCTAGAAAATTATTGCGTCTGATTCTGTGTATAATGCTTTTCAAAGTATAAAAGGATCTATTCCTGCCCCCAAGAAGCTTGCAATCTAAAATTTGCCACAGAGGATGGGGGAACAGTGTGGATAGTTGCAACTAGGTGAAAAATAGACCATGATTTCACTTACATACAGGTGGTACAGTGGGTGACTAAGAGCTGATACTCAAGGCTTAACATGGCTGCTGTGCCTCTGTCCTCTCAGGGAGAGGCACTGTGCCAGGCCCATAAGGCTTCATATGTTCTCAGTCTCCATAGAGACACATCTGCCCACACTGTGGTGAGGAGATGCAGTTGCAGGTATCACCTAGTGATGATCTTGTTTGTGCACAAAACACACCACCCTGGGATCCTGGCTCTTTTGTGCAACCCATGAAACTCTTCTCAAGGAACTCAGGAGTCCTCAGGTGATTTGGCCATTGCTTTTCTGTCATGTCCTGTACTTTCCACAACTGAGTGACAGGTAAAAATGCAACAGGTGCTCCTCCTGCAAGCCTGGAAGATGCAGCAGCAGAAGCTTCACCTGTTGAATTTCCAATTGCCGTGCAAATGTAAATGGTGCCAGCTCCCTGCCCATGGTCAACAATCCTAGCCCCCTCCTCACTTAATGAGGCCTAGTGCAACCATCTCCTCTCTACTTCCACACCAGTGGTTGCCAGAGCAACTGTGTCTCCTGGTTGCCATACCATAAATTCCTCTAGCTTGGACTTTATTGTTGCCATGGCAATGGACCGGCAGAGGGAGGGGGAGGAAAAAATCAGGCTTCTTCCTGATTTGGTTGAAGTGTGATGCAATCTGCAAATGGAGTCAGAGTCATGGAGGCCACAGACATGATAAAGAAACTTGCAAACGACACGAAAGAGAACAGGGACTAGATGATATATTTTTGTTTCTTTTTTATCATTGGACCATATTAAATGCTTTATCAAACTGCTGCATGAACATTGGTGACACTGAGGCTGCAGTCCAGTGTGCACTTTCCTGAGAGGAAACCCCATTGAAGACAATAGGACTTACTACTTTTGAGTAGACAAGCATAGGATTTTGCTGGTTTAAATTTTCCCAAAATCCCTTATATTCAGTTTCCCATATGGAAAGGATAAAGTGTCACTTTCATGAGGTTACCACTTGTCTCTCCTTGAGCTGATGCAGGGTCATGTGATCACAATGCAGGGTGTCTAGATACAATGGAGGACATGGTACCTATACCTTTACTTTAACTATTGTATAGAAGAGGGAATTTGGGCAGGTGCAGCTCAACATGGAAGGGTTTGAAAAGAAGCACCTGTCCAGATTCCCTCTTCTATACAATAGTTAAAGTAAAGGTATAGGTACCATGTCCTCCATTGTATCTGATCAGCCTGACCCAATGTCACTGTGTTGGTGCTCCATAGACTTATTGTGGGACCCAGGCTTTAGCAGCAATTGTACACAGGCTTACTGGAGAGTAAGTCTTGACAAACAACTTCATAAACATACATAAGGTCAGGGAGCACAGATGTGGATCAGAGGAGACCAAATGCAAAGGAGGAAAAGGTTCATGTGCCTTTGAGAGCTGAGGAGAAGCCAGAATTGCAGCTGGCACAAACTGGCCATGCAAGTATCAAGCTGCACCTGCCAGAGTTCTGGTATTGAGGAATAAATACCAGGAACTTTTCCAGTGCAAAGTTCCATGTGACATATAGCATACAAATACAACCATCATACACACACTGGGGTTGTGGTCCCCCCCTACAACTACAACAAATTTTAACAAGGAATATTGGGGCTTGGAGATGCTTGGCTGTCCAATCCTATGCATGTCTACTCAGAAGTAAGTTCCATTATAGTCAATGGGGCCTACTCCCAGGTAAGGATTGCAGCCTAAATATATAAAATCCTTGGATTTCATCACACCCCCACTAGAGTTTCCTATACTGAACTTTATTACAGAGTTTCCAAATAAAATAGCCCTCAGGGTTTAAAATAATTTTGTTGCCATGTTACTATTTTTATACTCAAATCCAGAGACACTGCCTTCTTGCTCTGCACGGAGACACATATTTCCTGTAGATTTCCACTCTCTCCCAGACGTCTGCTTCAAACATGCTTGGTGCCACTCTGACTAGGGGGTTCTATGCATTGCTACTGCAATGCTTTTCTCTCTTAAACCCCCCCCCCTTAGGACTGACTCAAGACCTCTTGATACCTGAGGCAGTGTGCCAAATGCTCTCCCACACCTGGTGATACACCAGCCACTGATCCTCCCAGGGTTGAAAAAAAGGAAAGGGAGCACCTGCAATGCTCTAGCAAAGGAGTGTCAAACTCCTTTCATACAGAGGGCTGAAGTTAGCATTCAGGGCACCTGCTGAGGGCCAGAAGTGATGTCATTAAGCAGAAAGTGACATCACTAAGCAGCTGATGGCCAGAAATCAGCACCTTGTTCTCATAGTAGTAGTTGGCATCCTTCAGTCTCGGAAGACTATGGTGTCACACTCTGAATGGTGGTTCTGGAACAGAGTGTCCTCTCCAGTGCGCAAAGCCTGGGTAAAGTAGGTATGGAGGATAGGCTGTTACCCATGCAGCAAATCCCCCCTCTCCACGTCGCTGAAATTGTCCAATGGAAAGGCAGAGGCCAATACGGTTGGTTCCAGCGGCGTCGCAGGAGTTGCCAGAACATGACTGTGTTCAGCCATGAACTGCCTCAGGGACTCCGGCTCCGGATTTTGCCTCGAGGTTGACTCCTGAAGCCTTTTCCATAACTGGATGTAGCCACAAGGCAGTGGAGGTTTGGGATCAGAGTTTTCCTTCTCTCAGATGAGCTGCCTTCCCAGGCTGACGAGTCCCATCTACCCGGTGGCTGTTTAGTCGCCTCTTACGACAAGTACAGCCAAACTGAGGGCCTATACTTATCCCCAGCCCCCAGGGTTAAAATATTCTTGTTCTCATATATAAGAATATAGAACAAGAAAAATTCTTGTTCTCATATAGAAGCTCATTAAGTGCAAATGACAGAAGAGAAAAACTTGATCATATTTTAAGACATGGGAAAGCCCAATTTTCATGTGGGCTGCCATTTCAGCAGTAACACCTCAGCACTACTCAGCAGCTGAGAGCCTGAGGGCCAAATGAAAAGCTTCTGGGGGCCACATCCAGCCCACGGGCCATGTTTGACACCCCTGCTCTAGTCTGCCATTCTTCCCTCCTCCACACTTCCTATTCCATGCTTCCCAATTCAAGCAATGAGAGGGGAAGGAGTAGCGCAAGGGAAGGGACAGACAGAGGTAGGTGCCCCCCCCCCCACTAATCTGCTGGCTGAGGCCAGACACCTCAGTCAGGTTAATGGCTAGACCAGCCTGAGAATGTGAAGGAGAGATTTGGAGAAGGGAAAAGGGAGCTGGGGAATGGATTAGATGTCCTCTCCTCCCAGCAACTTTCCACTTCCAGTGGTCCCCCTCCAGAGCAGCTCTTCACAGTGATGTACCTAAGCAGGGTCCAGGGGGTCAAGGGACTCCAGGCAGCACGTGTGAAGGTGGCACCCCCAAACCATGCCACCCCCTACTGGTTGTGCCCACTGCCTCCCATCTGAAGGTTTTGGAGGGTTGAAAAAAGGCACTTCTGTTTTCTTGGGGAAACCAGAAGTGATGTTTTTATGCCCTTAGAAAGCCTCTGGACAGGAGGCATGACTGGTGGGGGGGGGGCCATGGGGGGCAGAAAATTGTGTTCGTGGCCCCACATGGCATCAGGGCCAGGATTGCCACTGATTTTTTGTCTAAAACAACATGAAAAGGACTACCAAGCTAGCATCAGACATATTTGCATGTGATGGGGAGTCAGGCACTTTCTCTACATAACCAAGTAAGTCTTCACCTGCTGGAATCCTCCATATTGTTAAAGGCACAGAAACAGGGTCAGTAAAAAAATAAGGGGGACAAACATGGGGTTAAATCACTTTGCTCTGTCACCTACACCCACCCACCCAATTGTAGCTCTCCAAGCCAGTTTACTATTGCGGTGCTTTTCTCAAGGATGTGCGGGTGTGTGAGATTCACATGGAAAAGAAACCAACAGGAAGGTTCAGCAGATCTGAGCAAGCTTTTATTCTCCTTTGAATGTTGCATTAACATGATATAGAGCTTTCAGCAAGGGGGCAGCCATGGCAGTGGTGAAGAAGAAGGGCGAGCCGAGCAGATGCCATCATAGAAGAAAATGTGCAGGTCTTGGTGCTCCTTCTGCCAGTGTCATTCCACCTTATCTGGTTTTGACACTGGTGATTCACCAGCATCTGGTGCTGCTGCTTCCACAGGGTACATCATTTCTGAAGGAATAACAAAAATTTTACTGGACTGTGTCCCTCTCCTAGTGGCATAGAAACACCAGCTGCCCTATGAGGAAGAAGCACATTCCACCACCACCACCCCTTTTTCCTGTTGGTACTCTGCTTGCTGGTCCTCAGTCTGTTGCAGGGTGAGAGCCCAATTTTATGCATATCTACTCAGAAGTAAGTCCCAATAGAATCAATGGGGCTTACTCCAGGAAAGTGTGGATAGGATTGGGCTATGAGTTGCAGTGTGTTTTGCAAGTCATTTGTGTGCATGACAAAAACACACTCATTGGCAAGAACACTTAGTAACCTTAGCAGAGGCTCAAGCGGTGTTCCATGGCCCACTGAAAATCAGATTATTTATTTATTTATTGGATTTGTATTCTGCCTTTCTCCCCGAAGGGCACCCAAGGCGGAAGGTTATGACCCACTTGTGGGTCTCAACTCACAGTTTGACAAACACTGCTTTAAATAATGCTTTATAATAAACAAAGTGCTTTTAAATAAATAAACTGGGTGAAAATGTAAAAGGCTTGAAATAAAAAAAAAAGTTAATGGGATAAGCATAGGGGGTGGGTGGTGGAATATAGGAACTCTAAGGATGCCTGGTTTAGCTGGGGGAAGGCAAAGGGGACTCCCATGAATTGAGGATTGTTTCGGACTCATTAGAAGGGCAGCAGGAGGTCCAATTGCTAAGAAGGGGAGCCAGGAGCTTCACTGTCTAGTTCCTTATGGAACAGCACTTGTCTATTCTTTTCAGCACCCATCTTTGGAGCTATCTCTAGTTTCCTGCCCATCGCATATTCCCTGCTTGCCTCCACCCATTCTCCATCACAGAATCATTGATCAAGGGAGACCTCTTGCATTATCATATAAGCCCCTGCTCAAAATGGAGGTGAGGCCCATTTTAGCCCATTTGTCTGTCCTAACCCTCCCAACATTCAATTTTAGTGGATGTCCCCTGGTTCTGGTGTTATGTGAGAGTGTAAAGAGCATCTCTCTATCCACTTTATCCTTCCCATGCACAATTTTGTATGTCTCAATCATGTTCCCCCTCAGCCGCCTCTTTTCTAGGCTGAAGAGGCCCAAACGCTGTAGCCTTTCCTCATAAGGAAGGTGCCCCAGCCCAATAATCATCTTAGTCACTCTCTTTTGCACCTTTTCCATTTCCACTATGTCCTTTTTGAGATGTGGCGACCAGAACTGGACAGAATACTCCAGGTGTGGCCTTACCATCCATTTGTACAACGGCATTATAATATTAGCCTTTTTGTTCTCAGTACCTTTTCTAATGATCCCAAGCATAGAATTGGCCTTCTTCACTGCCGCTGCACACTGGGTCAACACTTTAATCGACCTGTCCACCACCACCCCAAGATCTCTCTCCTGATCTGTCAGACAGCTCAGAACCCATCAGACTATATGTCAAGTTTTGATTTTTTGTCCCAATGTGCATTACTTTACACTTACTTATACTTTACTTATTTACTTACTTCTCATCATGCATTGCATACATCTCCATAGGCATTTGATCATGTACATAATCCAACTTGTCATGGCTGCTTATTTCACCTGCAAGATGAAACCGGCATGAAATGCATCACATACATGATTTCAAGACCCCAAAGTTGAAGAAAGGCCTAGCGCAACAGAAACTCTCCTGGAACTGACAGCTTTTTGGAGTGACCTTGCCCCTTTTCCTTCAGCAGAAGCTCAACATTTTCTAGATCATTTCATTTCATGCCCCCTGCCTGGTTTCTACATGTTAGACTGCTGCTAAGGTAGTGGTTTCAAGCCTGGGGTACATGTAACCCAGGGATACTTGCCAGGACCTTTAGGGGGTACTTGAAAAAGAACTGAATAATGGCAGAAAAGGGCAGGTCTGTATTAGAATGCCTTGCAGGGCTGGCAAGGCAGGAAGGAAGGCAGCTAGTTGGCTGCGAAAGCCCCAGCAACATCTAGTTTCCGATCATCAATTTGTGTATTATCAGATATGGATCAGTACTTGGAAACATATACATTTGAAAGAACAGCAACTATTAATTACAAACATTTTGCTAATATGAGCAGAATGAGCACCTGCTACATGGTACTTGCTTCAGAGGGTCCCCCCATTTGAAATGTATTTTGCAGCCCAATCTTAACTACCTGCACTGCATTGCAGTAGCACCAGAACAGCCTCAGCCATATCCAGCACAGGAAAAGAGGCCACTGGAGGTCTTCCCAAGGTAAGGGGTCTTGCCCAAGGAAAGCCCCAGCAGCTGCTCTGGGTCAACTTGGGCTTGCACCAGTCTGTCACCATGCCGACCCCTTCTGGGGCTTGATTTGTTCACCGCCCTGCCCCCATTCCACTCTCCCCCACTCTACTGTTCACACAGAGGTTACCTGCTCCAGCACACACTGGCCCTCTGCTGGTGCTGGAAGGTCTTCCTAATGGCACCACAATAGTCTGAACTGTTGCAATGTGCTTTATGGCACATGCTAGCTCTGTCAGCGCTCGCGCATACAGGATTGCGCAGTCACCATCATTATAAAGGAAACAAAATCATGCTCTCTCAGATGAACTGTGGTCTCCCTGTGCTTGCAATGCTCTTGTGCAAATATAAGACCTTTCCATTCCCATCCACCTCTGCTATTTTTCTTCCATTCTCCCAAGCTAAGCATATATGATTTATTAGACCTAAGCTATTTTTCTTCCAAACTAAGCATGTATTGTTTATTCATAATGACTTGCTTTCTGAATCTACTTTCCATGAAAATAAGAATAACTGTTGCATCAGTTCCATTGCTCCTTGATGAACCTGTCTCTAGAAGATCAGCAGAATCTGAACATGTGACACCCTGTCAGGAGTCAACTCATATGGCTCATTCCACTCCCCCCCCCACACACACACACACAATGGCATCCAGGAGAACATAGAACTGCCAGTGAGCCGCCCTGGGTCCCTTTAGGGAGAAGGGCAGGGTATAAATAAAGTTTATTATTATTATTATCCAGCCAGGATTGTGTGAAGGCTCTGATAATACAAATCAGAAACCTTAAGTGTGGTTAAGGAGAAACCTTAAGTGTGGTTAAGTGTGGCTCCTGACTGCAAGTGTGATTTGTACAATCACCATGGCTCTTTCCCAAGTTGCTGCAATTGCACAACTCATGACAGCTGCAATGATTATAATCTTTCCCATGAGGAGACACCATTTCCTAAAATCTGTGCTTCCACACAGCCTTGACAAGGTCACAAGCCCGCCAGCAGCATCACGCAACACCAGAGAGCATCGTGTGGTAGAAACCAGCAGGATGACACAATCCTGTTTGTAAGGCAATGCCATGCCATGATGATTGTCACTGTTATTTTGCTAGTTTCCCGAATATGGGGCTGGATGTGTGCAACCCAGAAAGACATTTGGATTGAGCCACAACTCTGGGTGCTGCTGGCTCCTCCCAACTCACAGTCAGATCATTTGCATCCTGAGACTGCATCAAATTAGCATCAGAATCTGATATCTGGTAATCTTGCAAAGGATTTCCCACATAAATACCTCACACCCATTATGTCAGGGGACAAATTTGCAATATAACAACAACAGCAGTGATGGAAGCTATAATATAACACCATGCAGTTATATTCCAGTTTCCTTTCTCCACTGCTGTTTATTATTTATTACTGTACAGTATTTATCTCCCCTTATCTCTCGCCCTAGTGACTAATTTTTTCTCCCAACCCATAGGGAAAATTAGATGCTAACTACGGAGATGGGTTGAAAAGCTCCTCAGCAGTGAGTTGAGTGGGAAAAAAAATTGCAGAAGAGCAAAGCGTTAAGAATCCATTACTTTCTCTCCTCCACCACCCCTCCATTTGGGAATGTAACCCAGGCTACTTTGCATTAAAAAAAAAGAAAAAAAAGTTTTCCAAGGTTTGCCCCACAATTGCACATCATCCCTGAAGACCCTTCATAAGCCACCCCCTATTCCTGCACCTGCTGTTCCTTGGCCTGGTTGCCCATATCAACGTGCAAGGCTGGCTTTTAGGTAATTGGGGAGATTTTGCCCAATTGGGCCCCAACATGGTAGGGGCCCTGCACTGCCCTCCTTCCTACTGCTGCTTCCAATTAGCCCCAAACTGGGTCACTTTGAAAGCAGCTCCAGCCCACCCAGTTGGCCTGAAATTGGTGCTATACAGACAGCAGCATGCATGTCTCCCTTTTTCCCCACCCTCGCAGTTCCTGGTGCCATCCTCTCCCCTCTCTCACTCCAGAGGGGGCTACTGTGGATGGGGCAGCAACAAAGGAGAGTTGGGGAGCACTGTGGGCTGGGCACACGCTCCCTCCAGCAGACCTCCCAGGCACCTATTCTGCACAACTGCTAAAGGTACAGGAGTCCTATCCACTTGCACAGAAGTAACATATTTTTTTTTATGGTCTGGATGCATTCAAGCTAAGAGCTAAAAAAAAATTAGTAGAGAGGGCCCCCCAAAAGTGCTTCCAATTGGGCCCCGCAGCTCCTAAGGCCAGCCCTATCAATGGGGAGGCTATTTCTCCCCTACAAGCTCCAAGGAACATGTGGAGAGCAGCAACTGAACAACCTTAGCAACAACAGAATCATCTTTGTACCCCAGAAGTGACATTTTTTGCTAAAATTTTCTTACTGTGTGTTAAATTGTGTCTCATTGTCAGTTGCTTTGCATGTCTGTTGTAAGGCAGAAAGGTGGGATACAAATATATTAACTTATATTGGAAGTTAACTAAACTGGAAGCACTGCAGAGAGATGTCAGCAGGACTTATGAGTCCAAATTGAGTCAATCCACCTTCTGTGCAAATGGCAAAATCACCCAAGGAAGAATGTCCTCTTTCAGTCCATTTTTCCTCAGTATATTTTATCCACCTCCTTATATCCCTGCTGTCTACTTGTTTCCATTTTCATTTATTATTAATAATTTAATAATAATTTAAATAATTTAATAATCATTTGTGAAATTATTAAAGTAACAAACACCTTTAGAAGTTCAACTCTGAAACAAAATTTGTCTTCTCTCTCCCCCCCCCCCCCTTATTCTACTGGCAATCAAAAAGATGCTAACTTACAGGATGGGGTTGTCTTGGATGTCTCCTCCTTGTGATGATCCAGGCCTTTGAGAAGAGTGGCTTATGTACCCAAAAGCCAACCCCTCCTGCCAAGATTGGGTAAGTGACCAGTAATGAGGTGGTGGGTGGATTCTAGGATTGAACTTTCACAATGATCCTGAAGACAGTTTGTGCTGGTTGAACTGGTCTCCATCTGCTGATTTGTGTGGGTGGCTGCATTTCAACCACCTGCAGCAACCTCAGTTATGGGCTCTTCAGGCAGCATTAGAGTGTATTTCTGCTCCATACAACCCTCTACAAACTTGACTGGCCCTATTTACAGTCCGAGTTTTCGTAAGGAGAGCCTCCTCGGGTGTAAGCAGATGGGGCAGCTGTGGTGTTTTTCCACAGACAACCATGGGGCTGTTCTGCCTCACCTGCTGTTCCCGCACTGCATGTCCCTGCTCTGGGGGCTGCTTGCACACCTGCAGTGAGGCTCTGCATAACACGTAGTGCTTCGCAAGCTGAGGAGAGACTCCCTGCAAAACGTAGTGCTTTGCACCCCCTCTAGCTATGCTACTGGAGCCCAAAGGAGCCAGCCATACAATTTGAAAGTGTGATAGCTACAAACCACCTCCCCCTCCGTGGGACTTTCCAGTCAATTATAAGGCACAAACCCCCTTGTGCTCCTCATTCTGCTCTACCTCAGCTAAAGAAAAAAATCAGACCATCCAGTGATCACAGAAGAGAGCCCACTCTCACCTCCCCTCCTCCTGCTCAGTGTAAAAGCAAAACATTATTCGTTCCCTGCCTTCTGGCTGGAATTTCCCTGCTGCTCTTATGGTCTGAATGGTGGCCCTACAAAGTCTTTTACCCCACAACAAAATAAGCAAGCATGCTCAGACACAGACAGCTAGAGTCTGCATGTGTGAGGACCGAGTGCCGAGTCAGTGGCCTCAGACTCGAGTCAATGCCCGAGTCATTGATGCAGGTGACTCAAGTCTCCACGAGTCAGTGAAAAACACTGATTTTCACAACATGGACTTACCTGACTCAAATTCCTATCCCTGGTAGTAATTGTTGGGTGAAGGTGGGGGAGGGGCTTTTGGAATGCTCAGAGTCCTCTAAAAGGGAAAGCCTGGCTAGGTGGCAACTGGAAGAATCAGTTGGTCAACCAGGGAGAGCTTTTAGATAAGGGAGCAAAGGGTCCTGGAGAGGAGAATCTCTGCAAACTGGCAGAATGGGCAGCAAAATGGCAGATGCGTTTCAATGTAAGTAAGTGTAAAGTCATGCACATTGGGGCAAAAAATCAAAACTTTAGATATAGGCTGATAGGTTCTGAGCTGTCTGTGACAGATCAGGAGAGAGATCTTGGGGTGGTGGTGGACAGGTCGATGAAAGTGTTGACCCAATGTGCGGCGGCAGTGAAGAAGGCCAATTCTATGCTTGGGATCATTAGGAAGGGTATTGAGAACAAAACGGCTAATATTATAATGCCGTTGTACAAATCGATGGTAAGGCCACACCTGGAGTATTGTGTCCAGTTCTGGTCGCCGCATCTCAAAAAAGACATAGTGGAAATTGAAAAGGTGCAAAACAGAACGTCTAAGATGATTACTGGGCTGGGGCACCTTCCTTATGAGGAAAGGCTACAGCATTTGGGCCTCTTCAGCCTAGAAAAGAGGCGCCCGAGGGGGGACATGACTGAGACATACAAAATTATGCATGGGAAGGATAAAGTGGATAGAGAGATGCTCTTTACACTCTCACATAACACCAGAACCAGGGGACATCCACTAAAATTGAGTGTTGGGAGGGTTAGGAGAGACAAAATAAAATATTTCTTTACTCAGCGTGTGGTTGGTCTGTGGAAGTCCTTGCCACAGGATGTGCTGACAGCATCTGGCCTGGATGCTTTTAAAAGGGGATTGGACAAGTTTCTGGAGGAAAAATCCATTATGGGGTACAAGCCATGATGTGTATGTGCAACCTCCTGATTTTAGAAATGGGTTATGTCAGAATGCCAGATACAAGGGAGGGCACCAGGATGAAGTCTCTTGTTATCTGGTGTGCTCCCTGGGGCATTTGGTGGGCCGCTGTGAGATACAGGAAGCTGGACTAGATGGGCCTATGGCCTGATCCAATGGGGCTGTTCTTATGTTATTATGAGGAGAAGGTTGTTGCTGTGAAGGAAGGAAGAGTTTTGTTGTTTTCTGATCCTTTCCATTTGCCTTTCTCCTACCTAGCCAGGCCACCTAGCCAGGCTTTCCCTTTCTCCTAGTCCCTTGTTTCAGTTAGCTCAATGAATATTGTTTTATGTTTCACCTGCTTATCAGACTGTTCTTGTTTTCCTCTGGTTAGGCTGCCTGGGTTTCTCTCTCTTTCTCTCTCTCTCTCTCTCTCTAAGCACATCCACAAAAATTCCTGCTGGAACTGGTGGTGGGTCACACAATTCATTATTATAGACAGTTGCCCTAAAAACAGCCACAGAACCCAGGAGATACTCCAGAAAGCTGGAAGTGACATCATAAGAGGTGAAGACCATAGAGAAGATCACAGTGTGCAGTGAGGAAAAAAAATGTTGACAATGGCTAATCTATACAGTATGTTGTCTTTCTCTGTACATTTATCCCCTGAATCAGCTTTCCAGGATCAATGGAACCTTTAGATCTAGGGCAGCATTTTGATCAACATTTTGTTCCTAGCCATACCATTTTGCATGATCCACTTATTGGAAGCACCCCCAGAAGTAACTGGCAATGATGTCATTGCCAGTTACTGTTGGACTAGGAGGCCAGAGGTGAGGCAACAAACAGGGTAAAAGGCTCAGGTGGATAGGAGGGCTTTTCCAGAAAAACATATGCTGGAGCTCTGCCCCTCGTAGCCTAGTCTCCTACCACTGTTTGTCATTTGCATTGCTGATCTCATGCCAGGTGGTAGGGGACTGGGGGTCCTGTGAATACCACCAGACACAACCTCAAGTACCACCAGTACTATGAGTACCACTGGTTGAGAAACACTGACCTAGGGAGCTCTTCCTCAGACTTCTATCTAATCTCTGGCATAATCTTACTGTGGGCTCCTTCCATGGCTAACCCCTGCCAGCCCAAACAGCCTTCTCCAATAACTTTTTATCTGCAAACACTTTTCAAGAACTGCCTTATTACAAACCTCCCTACACATAATCTTCACTGCTGTGCAACAAACAATATTTTATGCCATAGGTGAAGTCACACTTATCCCCACCCTAATGATGACCAGGTGTGGGCATCATCTACTTATTTTATATCCTATCAGGTCACTATTAATTGCTAACTTGGGTTCCATCAACAAGCACCATCACATCTCGTCATCAAGACTCCACCTTCTTTAGCCAGAGCTCACTGACAAGGTGGCCTTGTTACCCTTTTAATAAAAATGCCACTCTACAGCCTGTGATCACCAAAAGTCTATGCAGAAACCTTCTGTCCAGGGTGTCCACATAGTCCCTCTCTACCATTTTACTAGAATTCAGCAAGTGGGAGTGCACTCAGGACCTCAATCAACTTATTTTAGCACTCACCCCTTCAACAAAAATATTCTGCTATGCTTTCATAATGTCAGCTCTTTGGAGATATTATCAAAAGAAGCTGTATTTGTATTTGCTGTGTTTATGACACACAGGCCTCCTCATGGCAGCCTCCCTCATTCAGACCCCACAGAAGGCTTATAATTGCTCAGTGTAACACCCTCCATACTTTTCTGCTTGGCTAACGATAATTAGGATTAAGTAGCACTTACTTAATTAGGATTAAGTAGCACTCCTTCTAGCCCAAGGACTCCAAACTATCTCACTGCTAATGATAGTTTAATTCCTTCCCCTCTAAGGTTGCCAAGTCTCCTAGCTTTGCGTGGCATCTACAGGAATCGAATCAATATCCAGCTGACTACTGAAAGCAACATCAGAAACCAGGAATAGGAATTCTAGACCAGGGGTGTCCAAACTTTTTGGCAGGAGGGCCACATCAGATCAGATCAGATACTTTATTAACGGTCATCCGAACAGCTAGTCACAAATCAACACAACAAAATACACAAAATTAAAACCAACATCCCTTTACACATATATAAAATCATAAAATCATCAGTTTATACTCTCGATTTTCTTTCTTATCAACTGTGCAGCATGGCAGAAACGGGCCACCCTGAGCGATATATCAGGATTTACATCAGATAGCAGAAAAGCAAGCTGCTCCTCCACCTGCAGAGGGCCACATCATCTCTCTGATACTGTGTCAGAGGCCAGGGGAAAAAAAGAATTAATTTACATTTCAAATTTGAATAAATTTACGTAAATGAATATATTAGAGATGGACTTATATGAATGAATGAAGGTCTTGCAATAACTCAAGGCCTATAAAAGGCCTTGCACAAAGCAAGGCCAGCCTTTCCTTTGCTGTCCCTGCTGCATCACAGGCGTGAAACAGCAAGCAGTGGAGTTAGATCTCGTCCCACAGCTCACACGAGAGGTTGTACAGTTGGCCGTCACACTGAGAGCAGTTGTGTCCTGCAAGCGTGGGCTCCAGCAAGTCTCTGAATGCCCAGAGACTCATTGGAGACTGGGGGCTCCCTGAGGGCCGGATTGGGAGCCCTCGAGAGCTGCAAGTGGCCCCAGGGCTGGGGTTTGGGCACTCCTGTTCTAAACAATACACAATGTTTTTTTTTGGGGGGGGGGGAATTTTCCCCTAAAATAGCTTCAGTCGATATTGGCAGCCCTGCCTCGCTCACACAAACAATCGAATGGAAATATTTCACTGTACTAATTTAAGTGATCGACACTATTTTGACAAGTCTAGAGACCTCATTTCTTGTTGTCTGCTCTGTATTCATTGAACATGGGTGTCACTCACTGGCATAGCAAAGTCTTGGCATGCAGAAGGTCCCACATTCAGGGTTGGCCTTAGGAGCTGCAGGGTCCAATTGGAAACACTTTTGTGGGGTCCCCTCTAATTTTGTGGGGCCCCCTCTACTAATTTTTTTAGCTCTTTGCTCGAATGGAGCCAGACCAAGAAAAAAAAAATCTGTTATTTCTGTGCAAATGGATAGGACTTCTGTACTTTTTGTGGTTGCACAGAATAGGTGCTTGGGAGGTCAGCCTGAGGGAGGAGGGAGCCCGCGCCCACGCCGCAGTGCTCCCCGACTCTTGCCAGTTGCTGCCCTGTCCACAGCAGCCTGCTCTAGAGCAAGATGGGGGAGAGGATGGCACTTTGGAAGCAGCAGTGAGCAGGAGCTGCTTCCAAAATGACCCAATTTCGGGCCAATCAGAAACAGCAGTGAGTGGGAGCTGCTTCCAAAGTGACCCAGTTTCGAGCCAACTGGAAGCAGCGATGGGCGGGCGGAAGGGCATTGCTGGGCCCCCACCATGTGCGGAGCCCAATTGGGTGAAATCTCCCCAACTGCCTAAAAGCCAGCCCTGCCCACATTCAGTAATCCCATCCCAGGTGGGCTGGAAAGATCTCTGCCCAAAACCCTGGAGACAGAGCTGGCCCAAGACCTCCTAATTCCTGAGGTGACATATCAAATGCTGCCCCTCTTACCTGGTGATATGCCAGCCTCTGCTCCTTCCCTTTCTTGAATTGAAAAAGGAAGAGGGGGACAGAGCAGAACAGGAAGCATGGACAGGTGTGCTTGAGTGTCTCTGCTATTCAAGCCCACTATTCTACTTTCTCTCTCCTCCTCATCCCTCCATCCAGGGGCAGGGGGAGCAATGGAGGAAAATGGGCTGATGGGCAACCCCACCCCACCAACCTGCTGCCTGAGGCAACTGCCTAAGGGCCCAATCCTATCCAACTTTCCAGCACAAATGCAGTTGCAATGCAGCCCCATGATAAGGGAATAAACATTCCCTTACCTGGAGGTATTCTCCTTGACTGCCTCCCCACCACAGGATGCAGCGCATGCCCCAATTGCACAGCTGCATCAGTGCTGGAAAGTTGGATAGGATTGGACCCTCAGTAGGCCTCATGGATGGGCCAGCCCTGCTGGGAGAGCCACCACTGATCTAAATAGGCAGTAGTGCCTAGCCCATCCTTGGCTGCCTAGTTCTCTGTTTAAAGGAAGTTACTTGTGCAAATGTCCAAATCTAATCCTCTACAGGTGCTCTGCCATTTGTTTCCTACCTCAGTTTGTTGCATGCAGGGACTGAGGGATCACTTATTACAAAACCAGAAGAGGTAAATACAGAGAGATGTGAGCTGGCTAAAAGTGAAGTGTTCGTTTTCAAAGTTGGTCTCAGGGAAATTGATGCAGGGTAGCAGATGTGCTGCTTTGTCCGAGTGCCTCCTGTTTGTCTCTGCTTATGCTGTCCTGCATATTTGAAAAGAAAATTAATTTTACAGAGACACCCTACTCCTCCAAGGCACTCTCTCATCACAATGAAACAACCTAGTTGCAGTGCCCCAAAAACCTCTCCTCACTTCAGTAGATGGGGAGCACCAGTGGCGTAGCTAGAGGAGGTGCAAAGCACTAAGTTTTGCAGGGAGCCTCACCCAGGTGTGCAAACAACCCCTCCCTTTCAGAGCCATTCCAGGCGGTGGGAGCAAAACAAATGCCTCCATTTTGCTCCCACTGTCTGGAATGGTTGCAAGGGGGGGCTGCTTGCACACCTGGGTGAGGCTCCCTGCAAAACGTAGTGCTTTGCATCCCCTTTAGCTACGCCACTGGGGAGCACACATCAATGTTTTCTATTTATCTACACAATTCTTTGCCTGGTCTCTTCAAAATGAGGAAGTGGCCCAGCCCTGTTATTCTCTCACACATCTTCCTCCCACATCTTCATAGGTCTAAACAATAAAGGAACAGATTCCACCCACTGTCACACATGCCCTGATGATGACTCATTGTAAGCATATTCTGACATGAACTAGTGGACAACTGGAAGTACCACTTCCATTATCATATCAGCTAACTTACCTTGGCTGCATTTTAATTAATTAAACCACTTCTTAAGAGCATAAACCTATACACCAATATGATATATGAGATACCACTAGTATGATAATATGAGATATGTGATTCCAGTGCTGTTCCATGGCCTCAGGCTGTGCTAAACTGCATTGCTACATAAACAATGCTGCGAGGAGATGGAAGCTGGGAAGACATACTCAGCAAAAAAGAAATGATGACCAGGCCATTTCTCATAGAACAATAATTGTAAAAAGGCATTTGTAAAAAAATGGGTAATAGCCAGACCCAGGAGGGAGTGACCCTCCCTGAGTCTGTAGGACACTCAGGTCTTGTGAGAGTCAGCAAGAAAGGCAGTGTATAAATACTGTATAATAATAATAATAATAATAATAATAATAATAATAATAATAATAATAATAATAATAATAATAATAATAGGAATCCTGCATTCATTTATTCTCTCTCCATGTGTACATTTCTTTCTGCTTGCCTATGTGTTGGCAACCTTTAGTCTCGAAAGACTATGGTATCGCGCTCTGAATGGTGGTTCTGGAACAGCGTCTAGTGTGGCTGAAAAGGCCGATTAGGGAGTGACAATCCCTTCCACACTGGGAGCAAATGTAGTCTGTCCCTGGTGTGTCTCACTGGCTACGGGCCTTCCTTCTTTGCCTCTTTGCCTCAGACTGTTGGCCAAGTGTCTCTTCAAACTGCGAAAGGCCATGCTGCACAGCCTGCCTCCAAGCGGGCCGCTCAGAGGCCAGGGTTTCCCACCTGTTGAGGTCCAATCCTAAGGCCTTCAGATCCCTCTTGCAGATGTCCTTGTATCGCAGCTGTGGTCTACCTGTAGGGCGCTTTCCTTGCACGAGTTCTCCATAGAGGAGATCCTTTGGGGTCTGGCCATCATCCATTCTCACGACATGACTGAGCCAACGCAGGCGTCTCTGTTTCAGCAGTGCATACATGCTAGGGATTCCAGCTCGTTCCAGGACTGTGTTGTTTGAAACTTGGCCTGCCAGGTGATGCCGAGGATGCATCGGAGGCCGTGCATGTGGAAAGCGTTCAGTTTCCTCTCCTGTTGTGAGCGAAGAGTCCATGACTCGCTGCAGTACAGAAGTGTACTCAGGACGCAAGCTCGGTAGACCTGGATCTTGGTATGTTCCGTCAGCTTCTTGTTGGACCAGACTCTCTTTGTGAGTCTGGAAAACGTGGTAGCTGCTTTACCGATGCGTTTGTTTAGCTCGGTATCGAGAGAAAGAGTGTCGGAGATCGTTGAGCCAAGGTACACAAAGTCATGGACAACCTCCAGTTCATGCGCAGAGATTGTAATGCAGGGAGGTGAGTCCACATCCTGAACTATGACCTGTGTTTTCTTCAGGCTGATCGTCAGTCCAAAATCTTGGCAGGCCTTGCTAAAACGATCCTGGAGCTGCTGGAGATCTTTGGCAGAGTGGGTAGTGACAGCTGCATCGTCAGCAAAGAGGAAGTCACGCAGACATTTCAGCTGGACTTTGGACTTTGCTCTCAGTCTGGAGAGGTTGAAGAGCTTTCCGTCTGATCTGGTCCGGAGATAGATGCCTTCTGTTGCATGCTTTCTGCTTGCCTAACCTACAACATTATAACCTACAACCTACAACAGAAGAAAATTGCCCCTCTGAAGTCTGCTGCAGGCGAGGTCATCCAGGATCGGGCGCAGCAGATGGAACGCTGGGTGCAGCACTACTCTGAGCTATATTCCAGAGAAAATGTAGTCACCGAAGAAGCACTGAACAACATTGAGTGCCTGCCTTTGCTGGAGGAGCTTGACAGTGAACCAACCCTAGAAGAACTTCACGTGGCCCTGGACTCCCTTGCCTTTGGCAAGGCACCTGGAAAAGACAGCATCCCTGCTGAAGTCCTAAAGTGCTGCAAAGAGATCATCGCTACTGAGCTGCATGAAATCCTCTGTCTCTGCTGGAGAGAAGGTGAAGTACCTCAAGACATGAGGGATGCAAACATCATCACGCTGTACAAGAACAAAGGTGACAGGGGTGACTGCAACAACTACCGTGGCATCTCTCTCCTTAGCGTTGTAGGAAAGTTGTTTGCCCGAGTTGCACTAAAGAGGCTCCAGGTACTTGCAGAGAGCGTTTATTCAGAATCACAGTGTGGATTCCAAGCCAGCAGGTCCACCACTGATATGGTATTCTCCCTTAGACAACTGCAGGAGAAATGCAGGGAACAACGACAGCCACTCTTTATAGCCTTCATAGATCTCACGAAAGCTTTCGACCTGGTCAGCAAGGACGGCCTCTTCAAGATTCTCCCCAAGATCGGATGTCCACCCAGGTTCCTCAGCATCATCAGATCTTTCCACAAGGACATGAAGGGCACTGTTGTCTTTGATGGCTCCACATCAGACCCCTTTGACATCCGAAGCGGTGTGAAGCAGGGCTGTGTTCTTGCACCAACCTTGTTTGGGATTTTCTTCGCTGTCCTGCTGAAGCAGACCTTTGGAACTGCAACAGAAGGCATCTATCTCCGGACCAGATCAGATGGAAAGCTCTTCAACCTCTCCAGACTGAGAGCAAAGTCCAAAGTCCAGCTGAAATGCCTTCGTGACTTCCTCTTTGCCGACAATGCAGCTGTCACTACCCACTCTGCCAAAGATCTCCAGCAGCTCATGGATCGTTTTAGCAAGGCCTGCCAAGATTTTGGACTGACGATCAGCCTGAAGAAAACACAGGTCATGGTTAAGGATGTGGACTCACCTCCCTGCATTACAATCTCTGCGCATGAACAATCTGCGCATTACAATCTCTGCGCATGAACAATCTCTGCGCATGAACTGGAGGTTGTGTACCCTGAAAGATACACATCTCTGTGCTTGCACCAGGATGCAGCTCTCTTGTTGTCTTGAGTGCTCCTTGAGGTACCTGGTGGGCCACTGTTAGATACAGGAAGCTGGACTAGATAGGCCTTTGGCCTGATCCAGCAGGGATGTTCTTATGTTCTCATGCGGGCTCAGGCTTGGTGATGAATTTATATCAAGAACTCAAGAGACAAAGGTTATACTAAACAACTTGTTTACCCTCTTAGATATACTGCATTTTTAAAAAAGTGTACATGTTAAATAGAATGAGAATCATAACACACCATACAGAGAATTTCAAGGAGCTAAATTTCAAGGCACTTCATTACATACATATTCAAAGAGCACTGTCTAATGAATAGGGAAAATTAAAAATATTCAATAACATTCTGAGATACTTTACTAAATTCCTAAGACCAACGGGGATGTTTGCATGCTTTGATCTAAAATCAGGTTTAATCTTGACGTCTTTGATTTCTTTACATTCTATCCACCACCCTGAAAAACAAAACTATTCTTCTCCAGAATGTCTTCAGTACCTAACCTTTTTCCTGTACTCACAAATATTGTTTAATTCTGCTTAATCCCAGTAAGATATAGGGGAACAAATAAGGATATTGTGGAAATGGAAAAGGTGCCGAAGAGAGCAATCAAAATTATTACTGGGCTGGGGCTCCTTACAAGGAAAGGCTACATCATTTGGGATTCTTCAGTCTAGTAGTAAAAGGGCGCCTGGGGGGGGACATGATTGAGACATACAAAATGATGCAGGGGATGGATGTTTGGATGTTCTTTTCCCTCGCACACAACACCAGAACCAGGGGACATCGACTAAAATTGGGTGTTGGGAGAATTAGGACAGACAAAAGGAAATATTTCTTTACCCGGCGTGTAATTAGTTTGTGGAACTCCTTGCCACAGGATCTAGCCTAGATGCCTTTCAAAGGGGGTTGGACAAATTTCTGGAGGAAAAGTCCATCACAGATTACACATCATGATGTGTATGTACAAACTCCTGATTTTAGAAGTAGGCTACCTCAGAATGCCAGATGTAGAGGAGGGTACCAGGATGAAGGTTTCTTGTTGTCTTGGTGCAACATGAAGCATCTGGTGGGCCACTCTGAGACACAGAGAGCTGGAGTAGATGGACCTTTCGCCTGATCCAGCGGGGCTCTTCTTATGTTCTTATGCTTATTTTCCTAGTGAATGAACTTAGTTTTTCTCACAGGGAGAAAACCACAAGGTGAAAAGATTAATCTAAAGCAAAAGGGCAGGTGTTGAAGCAAATGGCAGAGCTAAATCAAATGCATTTCTTCTCAGTCAAAAACATGTCTCCTCATTATCCATGAGGTTAAACCTACCGGTAATCTTGCTCAACTATGGCCTCTGGTGGTTGTTTCATGGCCATTGCACATTCTTCCCCTCCTTAAAAGCCCTTATTATCCCATATTATGGCTTATTATGAACTATTATCCCATAATAATCTGTGTTTATGGGCTATCATGTTCTTACCCATGGCCACAGCATTCCTAATTTCTTTCTTGTTTGCTACCATACAGTACAAGGAGGATGCCTTCTAGGATGACCCAATGCAATGGCAAGCATACATAACTTTCACATCCTCTGATGAGCTGGCCCATCCATGTGGCCAACTGGTCTCGTCAGGCTGAAGAATTGTGGGAGATGCCCATTGCTCCTCCCTGGATTGGAAAAGGAAGAGGGGGAGACAGAAAGGATGAGGAAACGTAGAGAAGAATGCTGAGCTAGAGCATTAGAAAGTGGACTAGCAGAGGCTTGCACCTCATTGGGTAAGGGAGGCACATTTGGCATACCACTTCAAGTGCAATGAGGTCTTGAAATGAATCATCATTTCAAAGATGGCAATAGGGATATTCTTGGGTTTGTTTAATAGACAACAGATTCTCTTACACAAGAATCTTTTGGTCTCACTCACACAGACACGGCATCCCATTTTATAAATTTCTGAAAGCTTGTATCTATCAGCTATATGTAGGGTTGTTGACTTCTTAATTAATTAGTTAGCCCCCCCCCCTTTAACAGCAGTTTGATCTGTAGCAATTCTCAGGTGAGTCTGTTATCACCTGCTAACAGGGGCCACAGAGTCTCTAAAGGGATAGTTGCATAGCTGGTTGAAGAACTGGCATTAATTTCCTCCACAACAACCTGTCATATATCAGGTTCTAAAGTTGGAGTTCACCTAGAGTTTCCTTTTTATGGTCGGTTTACAAACCCAGTGGATGAAAAGCTAGTGCAGTCTAAATAGTTTTTAAAGATAGTGGCAAAATCACCCCCAAGGGGAAAATAGGGGCAGTGATTTATTAGGGGCAGCTACCAGAAAAAAGAAAATGTCAGAGTTACTGGGTATGATCTTTACACTATGGCATTAATGGTTAATGCTTACAAACCATATTTTTAACAAAGTTTCTACCACACAGATTTTCCCTATCACAAAATGCCAAACAAATTTGAATAAAAATGCACACAGCTGAAATGCTTTTAAAAATTAATTTTATTTTTAAAATGTTGTTTTGCAAAAAAAACCTCAAAGCATCTTTTTTAAACTTTGAAAACTACCATTTCACAGAGTTACCCAGGAAATAAGAGAACCCCCACTCAATCAAGTCTAATTTTGGGGGGGATATTCCAGTTTGCATTCTTTTAACACATACCTGGGAGTAAGTCTCATTGAAGCTGATGGGACTTACTTCTGAGTAGACATGCCTAGGACTGCACTGGGTACATTACCTTTGCGCATAGTTGTACTATGGCTGTTAAAACATGTCACTGGGTAGGCAGGACTTTTGATGCTGATAAAGCTACAAGCCATGTTTTTGGCAATCACTCACAGCCCAATCCTATTCCCCACTTACCTGGTAGTAAGCCCTATTGACTCTAATAGGACTTACTTCTATTAGAGGCATAGGATTGGGCTGTCAATTAGCATTAGCATTAGTCAAAATCCTTTTCTAATTTTTAATTATTCTGGATCTCATGCCTTATTGGATTAACAGGGCAAGATCAAGGGAAGATAAACAGTGTTTGGTTGTGGCAGTACCTTTTAAGACTTGTTCCTTATCCAGTGTTTAGTATCCATGGTTTTTGAAGGCCAAGAACAGAGAAATGTTCTTGTTCCTAGTTTTAACATAAGTTCTTCTGTGGGGCTCTGGAATAGCTCAGCAAGTTTGTAGGAGGAAAAGAATATTACTGGTATTTCCCTGTAGACCAGTGAAAGAAATGATGGTAGCTAGCCAATGAGTTTTAGCCTATTCAACTTTGATTAAATTTCCAAAGGGTAAAAAGTTTTATTCTAAAGCAAGAAAAGACTTTCTTTGAGTTCAGCTGATACATGCACATGTCACAATAGATGAGAGATTCTCTCCTATGGGGGAAAAAGAGGGGATGCTTGTTTGTTAGCAGTAGCTTTCGTAAGGACTTGTATTTAAAATCAGCACATATATGTTCTGCATCTGATTAATCAGAGGCCCCTTTTAGCTGATCTAAAACATTTTAGCAATTTTTTAATGGATTAATTCACTAGAACTGCACCTGCCCAAGGAATAAACCCTTTGAACTAAAACGCTTAATTTCCAAGTGAGTGTGCATACGATTGTGCAGTAAATGCTGCCACCCTAATATTTTTGTGTGTGGCAGACCACACAAGACTATATTTACCTGTGGCTGTTTGAAGTGTGTGAGCAAGCGATGCTTTAGGGCCCAATCCTATCCAACTTTCCAGAGCTGATGCAGCTGTATTAATGGGGCATGCACTGCACACTGTGTTTGGGGGGGGGATAATTAATTTACATTTAAAATTTGAATAAATTTACATAAATGAATATATTAGAGATGGAACTTGTATGAATGAAGGTTTTGCAGTAGCTCAAGGCCTCTAAAAGGCCTTGCACAAAACAAGGCTGGTCTTTTCTTTGCTGCCACTGCTGCATCACAGACATGAAGCAGCAAGTAGTGGAGAGAGCTTCCATCCCACAGCTCACAGGAGAGGTCGAACAATCACCTTCACACTGTGGGGTGATTTGTTTTGGGTCAGTGTGCTCACTGTGGGGAGCAGTTGTGTTGGGTCAATGTGGGCTCCAACAAGTTTCTTGAGGGCCAGAGGCTCATCGGAAACTGGGGGCTTCCTGAGGGCCAGATTGAGAGTCCCCGAGGGCCGCAAGTGGCCCCCAGGCCGGGGTTTGGGCACCCCTGATGTAAAGGAACATTTGTTCCCTACACTGAAGCTGCATCAGCTTTGGAAAGTTGGATAAGATTTGGCCCTAACTCTCTTGCCCAGAGGTCTCCAAACCCCAGCACGGGGGCCAGATGTGGCCCACAACAAGCCTCTATCCAGCCCACAGCCAGCTTCTTGTCCCCTGAAAGCCTCTGGCCCACTTGCCTGAACATGACCAGAGCTGTGCTCTGATTGCACCTGGAAGGTGTTCTGAGGGCCAGAGAGGCTGAGTGAATGAGCCCACTCATTCCAAAAGGGTTGGAGACCCCTGCTGTTGCCCATTGCTGGGAAACAGACCTGCTACCCTACAGGTGATTTAATGTAGCAGGACATGGCTAGGACTATGCTGTTAAAGGGGCAAATTCATGGATGACAGGTCTATCAATGACTGCTTACTAGTCATGATGCGTATATGGTATGCGTACCTACAAGTTCAGAAGACATATGCCCAGGAATACCAGTGGCAGGGGAGCAACTGAAGGCAGTTTGCCTACATGTCATTTCCCAGAGGCATTTGGTTGGCCCCTGGATGAAACAGCATGCTGTTAAGGCCCCAATCCTATACTTACCTGGTGCTGGTGCTAACCTCTAGCGCCAATGCTGGGTGCTGTAAACATGTAAAATAGCTGGCACAGACATGAGGAGACCCATTGTCAGGGCCGGGGCTTTCCTCAGAGGAAGGGGACTTTCCTCAGAGGAAGGGGACACCATCCAGCATGGCTGGTCTTCTGAGCTTTCTGTGAGGTTAGATAGATTTTTGGTTCGATCTTCTAGCAAGGTAATTTTTATTCTTATGCTACAGCAGTTTTTTGATATGTAAATGGTTGCAACTGTTGCTATTCAAGTTAACTGGCCAAATAATACCATAAATTGTTGCTGAGTCATTGCGTATAACTCATCAGTGCGGTGTGTCTGACTCATCGCAAAGAGGCAAACAAGCTCTTAGGGATTAGATCTGTTAAAAATGGATACCGAATATGGCCAAAACCACTGCAATCCTTTACAGATCAGTTGGGTACCCACATTTGGGCGCTATACAATTATAGCAGCTGCATCTCTATTTCAATATGCAGCTATTTATATATTCTTTCTTTAACTTCCATCTCTGCCTTGTCTCAAGTGCATAGGCTGGGTGGCAGCCTCTTGTGTCTGATCAGCACTTTCACATCAAGTGGGTTTGGCTTCATAGTTGAACACCTGAATGAACTCCAGCGTGGTTTATTTGTTTCAACATTTATAAGGCTGTGGATTAGTTAAGCATAACCCCTTCCTTCCTTGACATGAAATTATAATTCTGTTTCTCATGAGCAAGAGCCTCTCTTAATGGTTACAATTAGCAATGATTGTTATGGTTGTCACACATAATAGTAGCCAAGGGCTCTGCTCTGGATCTGGATCTAAGTGGATGAATCTGATTGTTTGGATCCTTTCCAGTCTGGCTTCTGGTCATGTTCGGGGATGGAAACAGCCTTGTTCACCTTGGTGGAGGAACTATGCTGGGAACTTGACGGGAGAAGTGGATCTCTATTGACATCTCAGTGGCCTTCAACACCATACACCAGTGATTTTCAACCTTTTGTGTCTCATGGCACACTGACAAGATACTAAAAATGTCCAGACACACCATGAGTCTTTAGACAATTGACAGGGCTTACATAAGAACATAAGAACAGCCCCACTGGATCAGGCCATAGGCCCATCTAGTTCAGCTTCCTGTATCTCACAGCGGCCCACCAGATGCCCCAGGGAGCACAACAGATAACAAGAGACCTCATCCTGGTGCCCTCCCTTGCATCTGGCATTCTGACATAACCCATTTCTAAAATCAGGAGGTTGCGCATACACATCATGGCTTGTACCCCGTAATGGATTTTTCCTCCAGAAACTTGTCCAATCCCCTTTTAAAGGCGTCCAGGCTAGACGCCAGCACCACATGCTGTGGCAAGGAGTTCCACAGACCAACCACACGCTGAGTAAAGAAATATTTTCTTTTGTCTGTTCTAACTCTCCCAACACTCAATTTTAGTGGATGTCCCCTGGTTCTGGTGTTATGTGAGAGTGTAAAGAGCATCTCCCTATCCACTCTGTCCATCCCCTGCATAATTTTGTATGTCTCAATCATGTCCCCCCTCAGGTGTCTCTTGTCTAGGCTGAAGAGGCCCAAACGCTGTAGCCTTTCCTCATAAGGAAGGTGCCCCAGCCCCGTAATCATCTTAGTCGCTCTCTTTTGCACCTTTTCCATTTCCACTATGTCTTTTTTGAGATGCGGCGACCAGAACTGGACACAATACTCCAGGTGTTGCCTTACCATAGATTTGTACAACGGCATTATAATATTAGCCGTTTTGTTCTCAATACCCTTCCTAATGGTCCCAAGCATAGAATTGGCCTTCTTCACTGCCGCTGCACATTGGGTCGACACTTTCATTGACCTGTCCACCACCACCCCAAGATCTCTCTCCTGATCTGTCACAGACAGCTCAGAACCCATCAGCCTATATGTGAAGTTTTGATTTTTTGCCCCAATGTGCATGACTTTACACTTACTGACATTGAAGCACATCTGCCATTTTGCTGCCCATTCTGCCAGTCTGGAAAGATCCTTCTGGAGCTCCTCACAATAACTTCTGGTCTTCACCACCTGGAAAAGTTTGGTGTCGACTGCAAACTCTACAACCTCACTGCTCAACCCTGTCTCCAGGTCATTTATGAAGAGGTTGAAAAGCACCATACTGTTCATGGGGGTCTCACATCCCCCAGTGATCCTACTAACAAATTATCCTCCCCCAAACTCCTGCAGCACACCTGCAGACCTGTGCCATGCCACAGTGTTTGAAAATGGCTGCCATACGTGGTATCCTTTTGGGTCGTCTTACCAGGTTGAGGGCTCTGTTTTATGTGTGCAGATATTAGCATCTTGTCTTTCCTGGTGGATAGATTGCAGAAGGTGATGCTGGGAGGCTCCTACTTGAAGTTTTGGCCATTGGCCTATGGCATTCCTTACAGTTTTGTTCCAGCCACCATGCTTTAAACATCCACATGAAATCTCTGGGAGAGGCCATCTGGAGATTTGGAGTTGGGTGTCATCAATATGCAGATGACACCCAGCTCTATTTCTCAGGCTGCAATCCTGTACACACTTTCCTGGGAATAAATCTCACTGAACACAGTGGAATTTACTTCTAAGTAAACCTGTATAGGATTGTGCTGTCATTTTTTTTAATCTGAGGAGGTTACAGAAGCCTAAAATTGGTGCCCGGAGTCAGTTTTGAGTTGGATGACGGCTAAGTATTGGACATTACTTAAGACAGAGGTACAGGGCCAAATCCTATCCAATTTTCCAGTGCCGATGGGGCATACACTGCATCCTGTGGTGGGGAGGCAGTCACAGAGACCTCCTCAGAGTATGGGAACATTTGTTTACTTACCTTGGAGCTGCATTGTGGCTGCACCGGTGCTGGAAAGTTGAGTAGGATTGGGCCCTCAATCAGTGACTCTGTGTGGGCTCCCCCTAGTAAGGCTATATATTGGTCATGAAAGCCTGGGGCCCAGAGTGGCCACCCGAGTTGCCAGCTCTAGTCCCAGGTCTATATAACCATTGCTACATATTGTCACATGTGCCAGTCATGTTTAGTTGAAATGTTTATTTAGTCACTACAATATGACATTATCTGAAAGATTCCTCTTTGTTCAAATAGCCTCTGTTCCTCTGGCAGCCATTTTTGGTCTAGGAATAGACAGCTTTAATTTTATTTTGTTTAAAGCATGTATACTTTGCCTTCCCATCCCATTACAGAGATTATCAAGGTGGCCAACAACAGACATTAGCATCATCATCGTAACAACAATATCAAAATGAACAACTGAACACGCAGAGGGCAGCATAATCAAAGCTAAAACCACAACCAGAACTAAGAGCAGTGAAAAACAACAAGCAGCAAATCAACATCAATAAAGACTCCACTTTGAGTAAGGCTGCAATTCTATACATCAGTGTTCCTCAACTAGTGGTACAAGTGCCACCAGTGTGCTTGAGATGGTGTCTGGTGATACTTGCTGGACCCCTTCTGGTAGCAAGCCCAGAAATGCAACACAACGAATAGTGGTAGGAAGCTCCGCTCAGTAGACAGAGCTCCAAAGCCTGCTTTTACGTGCTCGAAAAAGCCCTCCTATCCACTCTGAGCCTCTTACTGGTGTTCGTCGCTTTGCATCTGGCCTCTCAACCCAAAAGTAACTGGTGATGATGTCAACGCCAGTTACTGCCAGTGGTACTTTGAATAGGTGGACTATGTAAAGTGATACGGTGAGGACAAATGTTGAGAAACACTGCCATACATGCTTACAGGTGCAATCCAGAGGCGCCCTTGGGCTGGTGCAGCCCAGAAGGGTCACAAACGTGCCATAAAGCAAGTTTGCACCTCCTCACGAGTAAGCCGCACCAGTGCACAGAGGTATGCTGGCACACAGAGGCTGAATCCAGCCTCCGTGGCAGCTTGTGCGGTGAGCCTTGCATTGGCCCAGCTGGGCTGACACAAGACTCTGGGGTGGGTGGGGAGGAGGTGGGAGGGAGGCATTTTGGGATGGGGGAGGGCAGACGGGCGAGTGGGGAGTGGGAGGCGGGGCTGGGAACCGGCAGTTATGCTGGATCCCAACCTCTGTTCCGGGGAGTTCAGAGCAGCTTCAAGCCTCTCCGCTCTCCTTGGACTTGCGCCACCTCCAGAGATGGTGCAAGTTCAAGGAGACTCATAGGGGCCAGGGTGCCTTATCTGGAGGTTCCCCTTAAATCTGGCTGAGACACTTTGGGCCCCTATCCTGCGCTGGATGCAGTGCAAGCCTCTTGGCTTGCCTGTTCCAGTGGAGGGTAGGATTGCGTCCTACTTGGGAGTAGGTCCCACTGAACTCAGTGGAATCTACTTGGGCTATAAAGTGTCACCTGATAGTGAGAGCCAACTGGGCTTCTTAGGAAAGAGAGCGATTCACATTATAGGTGCTGCTATAATAGAACCCCAGTTCTATGACCCCACCAACTGGGCCTCTATCAGTGATGCAACAGAGAGCAGGACAACCGGTGATGAATGCAGTAGTTTGTGCCTGAGATGTGTGTGGGAGGTGGCAGCCTCTGTTTACCTTGCATCTTCCCCAGCTTGTTATAATGCTCTCACCAAGCTTGACAACTCAAATATCAGTTGGTACTTGTGATTCATCTAGCTGCAAGGAGATGCAATGTGGACATCACACAGATCACACCCCCACTATGACTCCAATCAGGTGTTTCATTGTGGAAGACGCTGCAGAGACACATAATGGATTATATATCTGCTCACACCTCTAACCAGTTTATTGTGGTATGTGCTTCTCTCTCTACCACAGGCAATTTCATCAGATGCATTAAATAGGTTGATGTTATATCTAGGCTTTGGAACATGATGTTCCTGGCACTTTGTGGGATGTCACACTGAGGAAGGGATCAGTGGGGTACTGGATGTGGAGAGAAAACTAGGGATGGCAACTGGATGGAAAAAATACATACCCACTTGGTTTTTCCCAAACTGCTACAGGTCCAGCTAAGATATACAGGTGCAGCCTATTTATCCAAGGATTTTTTATCTGCGGATTTGTCTCATTGCCAATGGGGTGGGGGTACTGAAAGACACACACACCTTTGCCTCCTTTGCCCTGAGCTGGCATCTGGATCTGGATCTGGGCAGGAGGTCTGGTCTAGAGGGTAGAGCCTCCATTTGCCTGAAGATAACATCCACAAGGTTGCCTGTTCGAGGCCACCGGCACCATGAGACCTTGAAGCAGCTGACAAGCTGAAGCCAAGCTATTCCATCTGCTCTGAGCGTGGGAGGATGGAGGCCAGAATGTGAAACCAGAGCAGAGTGAAACATCTGGACTGTTGTGGTTCTTGAAAGATAGAACCTTCTTTCAATTGTAAAAATCCCTATGGGGATTTAATCAGCCTGCCTATGTAAACCGCCTTGAATAAAGTCTTGAATAAAGACCAAGAAAGGCGGTATATAAATACCTGTATTATTATTATTATTATTATTATTATTATTATCTGTTTCCAGGCAGCCAAAAACACTGCAAAAATGCTCCGCCTCGCCCAGGCAGGGAAATAGACCTGGATGAGGTTCCCCTTGCAAAGGAACAGAAACACTCCTGGAGCCCCTGAGCCAGCCGAGGCTGAAGAAGGGAAGGGGGGACCAAAAACCTCTGTAGCCAGAACACATACAGCAAGGTGGAGCTCACTTGCACGCCACCATGATGGTGGCCAGAGAGGGCTGCAGGAGCAGCAGCAGCGAAGAGGAGGAGGAGAACCTGCAGTGCTGTCGGGAGGCTGTCTGGGACACAGAGGATGAGGCTTCCCAAGCAAGCTTAGGATCCCACCTGTGAAAGGGGAAGGAGGAGAGGGGATTGATAACAGCTGCCTTAGTTTCCTTCCATCCGGAAGTGTCAGGCTGCAGGCTGTATTTGTGTAATTCTATGGGATTTAGCACAACTCATTTTTTGTTAATCACGCAGAGTCACTGAATGGAACTAACTAATGGATAAATAGGCTGTACCTGTATACATATGGAAAATCTAAATAGATTCAGCCCCTTCTGGAAAAGGTATCTTTAGAGATTGGACATGTATGCATATCCTTAATACAGCTTAAATGTGGAATTAAACAATTTAGTGATTATAAAGATGTGTATCATACCTGTACACTTGTCAGAGAAAGCCGGAATTGGATGCAACTTTCTCTCAAATGTACTGTCAGTGGAAACCCCAGATATGCCATATGATAAGGTCTAGAAACATAAGAGGAACACAAATGGCTTGACAATAGCAGAATAAATTACTCCTCACATGCTCAGAGGCACTCTTTACAGCAGCGAATAAAGAAAACACATTCACTGCATTTTGACTGAAATGATGAACAGGTGGCCATTCCTTGTTTACTGCCAGGATCAGGCACTATTTGCCTTCAGTTTGGATCCAATACCGGGGTCCAATAACATTTCAGATTGTAGGTGGGAATTCACATTTTCAAACTTTCCCCTCTGGAAGAAAAGCCCCTGCATCTAGAAAACTTGTATAACAGGAAAAGGGTTGCACTAAAACCATTCTTCACTGGCTAGCTTTTTATTTGCAAGGAGATGATTTAAAAGTGGCTCCCCCGCCTGCTGCATTGTGAACAGATACAGTCTTCTCTATCTTCCCATGATCCAACCAGCATAAACCCAGCCTTCAAATTCATTTGTGGAACTGAACTCAGACACAGTGACTCAGAAGGGAGGGAAAGATTCTGCTTCTGTCCCAATGTGAATAACTCGTATCTCTTAAGTATTATGGATATAAAATTATAGAACGCATGCACCCAAAAGCAGAATCCTTTCTCCTCCAGGAAGCAATGAATGGGGGCAGAAGGACATCACTGGGGGAAACAGGAGGACGTGGCAGACTTCCAGCCGGTGCTTAAAAGCAGTAATTTGTTTTTCACCATAAAAAGAGTAGTCATCCACACCTAGGGATGAGTGTGCATGTGTGAACCAGCCCAAATCACCCTATCTTTTATAGGTTTTCGGCTCCAGGTAGCTATATAAATCATTACTAAGGCTGCAGGTAACAAATTGCAGATATCCTGACACATCCATCCAAGTGCCCTGCCAACCATATAATCATAACACCTACTCAGTACTATCACGTCAACATCCCATCCACATTTTGTAGTGTCTTAAGATGGCTCACACACTTTCTGCACTCCCAACATTATATGCCATTCTCATATGAAAGGGGACATGTGGGGCAGAATAAAAGAAAGAGATTGGAATATGGAAGGAAACAGCTGCTAAATAGCCACAGTTGATAAATCTGATGTCAGGCCAGCCGTTACCATGCAGCATTTTAAGCAATGTTGGAAAATTAAGTTTCATGTGTTTTCCTAGCATTTTAATAAGTCAGGGACCTTTGAGAACTTGGGGGGGGGGGTGTACAGCCTTCCATCTCCTTTGAAACCATTGCTGGGGAGGACTGCTAGGAGAAGGATCCCTAACTTGAGTGGAAAGTGGTGGCTTACAACCCAAACCTAGCCAACTTTTCAGCGCTGATGCAGCTGTGCCAATGGGGTGTGTGCTGCATTCTGTGGTGGCGAGGGGCAATCATGGAGGCCTCCTCAAAGTGTTAGGGACCTACCTCTGGGCTGCATTGCAGTTGCATCAGGTGCTGGAAAGTTGGTTAGGACTGGGCTGTCAAATCCTTGCTCCCTGTGTTGAACCTATATTGAGCCTTCCCCAATACTGAATGTTATAGAAGTAGAGCTATGGCAGGGGCTGAATGGGAAACAAAAGCAGATAAGCAGCTTTAAACCATGGTCTGCCTGCTGTATATCTTGAAGCTCAAACCATGGTGTGGAACCTTAACTATAGTGAGAACACACCATGGGTTTCACATTACATCTGAACCCAACCAGAGAGAAGCTTGCTTAAGATGGCTTAAGGTCACCAAATCTTTTTCTAGCTGAGGTGAGATTTGAAGCAGGGTCCTCCTGGTTCACAACTTAGCTAGTGAGCTGCAATAGTTCACTCCAGTCCTTCACAAACACTGTACACATCTGTCCTGACTAGGACTGGTCCATCCATAAGGCAGGGTAAACTGGCTGCTTCAGGCAGTGGACTGGAGGGGGTGCCCTGCCTGCACCCCACACCTGCCCACCACATCTCTCTCCTTACCCCACCAGTGATCCTGCCTGGAGGTGGCAGCAGTTCCCTCTGACTGCTCACAGGTCAGCTTGATCAACAGTGAAAGAGAAGTCCAACAGCAGTCAATACCACCATCAACTTACCTTGCTCTCTTTCTCAGCTGGGCCTGCCCTGGTTGAGAGTGAGTAGCTTGGTGTTAGCTCCAGTTTGGGCTAGGCGTTTACCCAGTGGGGTGGTGACCTACAGCATCTCCAAGCCAACCCTTCTCCCCTGTACCATTTCATTCATTTCTTGGACTGCTTGACTTGGGAAGCAGGCAGAAAGAAGAGGAAGAGGAAGGTCTGTGGTGGCAGCAAGAAAGAAGGAGATGGGAGAAGTGTGGTGATCAGGTCCTCTGAGAGGAAAGTTATCAGGGGGTACCAAGTTTCTTTTGGGCCCCTTCCCAAAGGAGGAGGGGTCAAAACAGAGTCAGCGGGTGGGCAGAATGGGAGTAAAACAGGGGAAGGGGAGAATGGCTACTGCCAGAATAGTCTTTGGAGCCCAAGTCTATCTGCCCCCCACGTCAGCATCTAGATACCGGAATATGGAAAACCAAACACACTCCTAAGTCTCTCAAAAACCTCGTAAATATAGACAATCACTGCAGAAAATTGTTGTTGGCAACCTTCAGTCTCGAAAGACTATGGTATCGTGCTCTGGATGGTGGTTCTGGCACAGCGTCTAGTGTGGCTGAAAAGGCCGATTCGGGAGTGACAATCCCTTCCACACTGGGAGCAAGTGTAGTGTGTCCCTGGTCTGTCTCCCTGGCTGTGGGCCTTCCTTCTTTGCCTCTTTGCCTCAGTCTGTTGGCCAAGTGTCTCTTCAAACTGGGAAAGGCCATGCTGCACAGCCTGCCTCCAAGCGGGCCGCTCAGGGGCCAGGGTTTTCCACCTGTTGAGGTCCATTCCTAAGGCCTTCAGATCCCTCTTGCGGATGTCCTTGTATCGCAGCTGTGGTCTACCTGTAGGGCACTTTCCTTGCACGAGTTCTCCATAGAGGAGATCCTTTGGGATCCGGCCATCATCCATTCTCACGACATGACCGAGCCAACGCAGGCGTCTCTGTTTCAGCAGTGCATACATGCTAGGGATTCCAGCTCGTTTCAGGACTGTGTTGTTTGGAACTTTGTCCTGCCAGGTGATGCCAAGGATGCGTTGGAGGCAGCGCATGTGGAATGCGTTCAGTTTCCTCTCCTGTTGTGAGCAAAGAGTCCACGACTCTTCTGTACTTAAATTAGCACTATTGTATTTAGGCTCGAACTAGAATGGAAAGTGACCTGTGTGTACCGAAACTTACTTCTGCAACCGCTGTAGTCCTGCAGCTGAGTCCCTGGGCTCCTATTCCCTGCTTCATGGTAATGGAGCCATAAGCCAAAGAGATACTGTAGCAGGCCAATTTCCTCCCAGATGTGACACTGGTAAGGAATGTATGCATTCCTGGGCCCGATGTGTATGGCTTGTGGCAGTAGTCACCACCATGCGCCCATGGCAGTGCCTCCAGCATCCTGCATGGGCAGCAAATCTTGGTGAGATCAGAAAATGTCAGATCCCAGGAAATTTCTGGGCCGCTCCTTTGTCTCCTGGGCCTCCTTTGTGACCCAGGGTTTGAGTACAAATCACCCCTTTACACCCCACTCATGGGCCCTGGTGGCGATGATGGCATGACAAAGGAGGCTTGTTCCTTACCAGAGATTTGTGCAATGGCTGATGAGCCAAAGTCTGCATTATGCCACTGCAAATTTTTTTCCCCCATAATGAGTCATTCTACACAAGTACTGCATTGCGATTTGGACCATCAATGTGTGAACATCTGTACCCACCCAAGCAGCTGCCAGGAACATGGAGCAGAGGGGCTGGTCACTATATGTTGGTGCCAATCCAGACATTGAATACTTGGGGGGTGTTTGTTTGTTTGTTTGCCTGGGACACAGATGACTCACCCTAGGGAAGACGTGTTAGATGGCATCTCCATAGCGACCAAAACATATGCTCTAGCTCACAGATTGCCATGCCATTCATCTTTACGATAAATTGACTTAAGGGGAACAAAAGAAGTTTCATGGGGGGAGGGGTGCTCCAAGGAACAAAGAGATATGGCAAAAAAGTCAACAGCCAGTATCAATTTATTCTGAATTTTTCCCTTATCTTGCTTTTCCCTAAGAAGGTCATGCAAGTTATTAGATCTCTGCTTCCCTCTGGTGGCAGCAATGAATTCATGTACCTGTACAGTCAGTACAGAATTTGCTGCCCAACTTGTTTTTATTTTCAAATGCCAGTGGTTCTCAAACTTTTAGCACTGGGACCCACTTTTTTTCTGTCAGGACCCACTGGAAGTGATGTCATTATCGGAACTGACATCGTCAAGCTGGAAAATTTTTAACAAGCCTAGGCTGCAATCCCACCCACACTTACACAGGAGTAAGTCCCATTGACTATCATTGTTAAAAGCATCCAACATTCAGAGCGCGATACCATAGTCTTTCGAGACTGAAGGTTGCCAACAATCCAACAATCCAACAGCCTGTTCAAAGTACAGATCTGTAACATTTTTCCAAATGCAGTCACATACCATGGCATCAAATCTATTAAATAAAATACACATTGAAATGAGTGGAGACCCACCTGAAATTGGCTTGCAACCCACCTAGTGGGTCCCAACCCACAGTTTGAGAAAAACTGCAATCTAATGAGGTTGCCCAGAAATGATAAGGATGCTACTATTTGAGTCCCAATGCATTCAAGGAAACAGAACGTTGGACTTGGAACTGGATTCAAAACCCTCCTCAACCATGACTTCACTATAAAAGATTGGTCTCCCTATCTGTAAAGCATCACTATCACTTGGTCTCCCTATCCGTAAAGCAGGAGCATCTTTTGGTGCTGTACATCACGGGCTGAATGAATACAATTATATCCGTGAATGATGAGAGAGCATCTGGACCTTCTGGCTCCTAAACATTCTCAGGGCTCCTAAACATTCTCCTTTATTTCTTCTGTTGAAAGCTCTTAACACTGGGGTTCAGTTGGCTGGTCAAAGCCTTGTTGTAACTGCCCAGCATCTGGAACATGTCTGCAAATGACTTGGAAGTCTGTTGCTCAAATGTTTCAACAGATATCTCTAAGGTAAAAGAGCCAAGTGATTTAGGACCCAAATCTATCTAATTTTCCAGCGCTGATGTGACCATGACAATGGGACAAGGATGCCTGGCATCCTTCAATGGGGGGTCAGTCATAGCAACCTCCTATGTGTAAGGAACCCTTTGTTCCTCTACCACGGGGCTGCATTGGCACTGAAAAGTTGGATAGGATTGGACCCTTAGGGCACAATTCTAACCAACTTTCCAGCACTTAATGGGCATGTGCTGCTTTAAGTTTTGCATGCGCTCGAATGCGCTATGCAAGTGCCCCTCCCCTTTGGAGCCATTCCAGGTGGTGTGAGCAAAACAGAGGCAAATGCAGGGAAGAAGGGAGGCAAATGTCTCCGTTTTACTCCCACTGCCCGGATGGTGGTTGATGGGTGCTTGCATGGTGCATTCATACGCCTGCAAAACTTAGTGCTTTGCACCCCCTCTAGCTACACCACTGCTTAAGAGCTTCACCTATTAAACTCCTGCCTGTCATAATATTGTTAAAAGTACACAGCCTTTCCTAGGAGAAAGGTAGCAACCCTGGTGGAGAACTGAGAGAGAGTGAGAAGCAGATCATTAATAAATAGAAACTTTTTAACAGAAGGAATGCTAACCTATGAAATGATTTGCTGGGTGCAACCCAAGTCCCCAATCTAGCCCAGTACTCAGTCAGACACTTCTAAACTAAGCATCTTCCCCGTTCTTTGTTCCCAGCCCCTGCTATGCAAAGATAGACTGCATCTGTTCATGGAAGTTCCATTTAACTTTCAATAGCCATTGAAGACCTTTAAGAAAAATCAGCTCTTGGCCACTTTAAAAAACAAAACTGGGGGGAAAAAATTGTCTGGCCCCAACCCCCTGAGAATTTGCAGGAGCCTTTGCTTTGAATCCATTCTCAGAGCCCTTAAGACCACTGGCACTAAAAGCAGCCCTCCCCTTTGCACAAGGAACCGTTCCTGGACGAATTGTGTTGCGGCCCCTTTAAGAATGTCTTCCTCTTCTCTACTACGCGAGACGTCAAGAGCCTAGCGGAGCCACGCCCCTTTCCCTACATAGACCCTCTCACGGCGCATGCGCAGCCCGGGAAGTTCTTTCTGATTCCCAGGTTTGGTCCACGCGGATTTCTCCCTGCAGTAATTGGGAGCTGCTGTGATGGTGGGTGTATGACGTCACTGGTGCGAGTGTGTGACGTCTTGGGGTTCTTTCTGTGACTTTTTGTGCATTAATTTTCCCCTTGTACTTAAAGTGGGGGTTCCTTAGTTAGTAGGGTTGTTCTCCTAGCTGATTATTGGTATTCTGTTTGGGCAGTGGGGGGAGTCCCCCTTAAGCAGTCTGATGGAGCAGTGCTAGTGCATACTGGTGGGTGGTGGTGAACGTGATCTGCTGGTGTGGGGTGCAAAGAGGAGACTCTGCTGGCATTCAGACAAGCAGGGCTTAATTGCTTAGCAAAGATGCACCAGGGCACCACTAAGGAATCTGTTTCAATTGCCCTTGGTGCAAGAAGGCAGTGAGCTCTTCAAGTGGGAGCAAAGTGTTGGCTATGGGGTGGGGGGGACTGTCGGCATACTGGGGAAGGAGTCATGTATGAGGAGGCCACAATGAACAGTGGAATACTTGTTTGCTGGGGGCATCTTTAGATGTGAAAAGGTGGGGCGTATATACCTGAATAAATAAAAAGTGAAGTCAGTTTGGGTCATTGAGAACATTTTCTTACAAAGGTACTTGCCAAAGTACAGGATAATTAATACTGAGCATCTGGATTTGAGTCAGGATCAGTGTTTCTCAGCCAGTGGTACCACCAGTGGTACTTGAAGTGGGGTCTGATGGTGCTTGCAGGACCCCTGCTGCCCACCAGTGAGATCAGGAACATGGCACAACAAAGAACAGTAGGAGGCTCCAAAGCATGTTTTTCCATGCTCAAAAAAGCCTTCCCATCCACCTTGAGTCTCTTAGTGGCGTTGTCATGTTGCATCTGGCCTCCCAATCCAGAAGTAACTGGCAATGATGTCATCACCTTTTACTTTTGGTGGTACTTCAAATAGGTGAACCATGTGAAGTCATATGATGGAGGACAGATGTTGAGAAACACTGGTCTAGATCATGTATGCATGCACATAGTAAAGTGGCATGCTCCCTCCTGAGCAGTGGAGTAAAGGTTGTGTGGATTGTGTCTGAATGTAGAATAACTCTTTGTGCTTAGTTATGTTCATTCTTTTTTTTCTCTCCAGCTTTTCTACTCATTTTTCAAGTCCCTGGTAGGGAAGGATGTGGTGGTAGAATTAAAGAACGATCTGAGGTATGTCATTTTCCCTCCCCCCCCTCCACACCCAATGCTTTTTGGCTGCAAATGGATCCTGCTTCCCTCAGGGAGCACCCAAGAGCCCTGGCTCTCTGTTTCTAACCTTATTCTCAGTAGCCCTACTACTGTGCCCTTTTTTTCTGAAGAGCCTGTGGCTTCCAGCGTCCCTCTCCTCTTTAAAGTGCTCTTATATGCTGGGCTCCACTATGCTCCTAAAGGCTGGATTTGTTCTGGCTAGTTCTTAATTGCTGTTTCCTTTCTTGCAGCATATGTGGGACCCTGCACTCTGTGGATCAGGTATGAGTTACTCCTATCCTGGAGAATTTTCTTGTTTAAGACATACTCTACTCCAGTCTCAGGATTTTTAATGGATTATATAGGCATATTCACTTGGGCTCTTATTTTTTTGGGGGGACGGACGGATGGATGATGATGTTATTTCTGTCCTTAATTTAGTTCACAGTTGGAATGATCCACAGCAAGGGTCTCCAAACCCCGGCCCGGGGGCCACATGCGGCCCGCAGCAAGCCTTTTTCCAGCCCACGGCCAACCCCTGAAAGCCTCTGGCCCACTCAACTGAACATAACCAGAACTGTGCTCTGATTGTGTCTGGAGGGTGTTCTGAGGGCCAGAGAGTTTGAATGAATGAGCCCATTCACTCATCTAAGTTCCATCTCTAATTTATTTATTTAAATTTTTTTTCCTGCCCTCAACACCACGGCAGATATTTGATGCAGCCCTCTGGTCAAAAAGTTTGGAGACCCCTGATCTACAGTATGAGGGCAAGGAGAGTATATAAGCAGATTTCTAAAAAGCTGATTGTTTTTATGATGTATTTCTGAGATTTTATTTTGTTATATTAGATTACTGTGATCTGCCTGAATTGTTGGAGGAACTGCCTCTTTCATTGGCCTTCTCAACTCAGTCTTGCATTCCTATTTTACTCAGCCAACTTCACCACTAGATTTGAAGACCTAAGCACCTCCCTTTTCATCTCAGCTTTTTATCTGGCTCTCAGGCTCTCAGCTGCTGAGCAGTGCTAAGGAGTTACTGCTGAAAGGGCAGCCCACATGAAAATTGGGCTGTCCCATATTTTGAAATATGATCAAGATTTGCTTATTTTCTCTTCTGTCATTTGCAGCTAATGAGTTCCTAAGTGAGAAAAAGTGCTTATTTTTGGTTAAGACCTGTTTAATGACATCACCTCCTGCCTAATGACATAACTTCCGGCCTTTAGCAGGCATCATGAATGGTATTCGGCCCTCTGTATGAAACAAGTTTAACACCCCTGGTATAGTATATTACCAAATGAACCAGTGCCCACTGGCTCACCAAAGAGGCAACTGTCCCCACGTTACCTATTAGTGTCTTGCCAACTGGTTGGCTGGGATAATAATTTCTCGAAGGTGTTTGAGTTAAACAGTGTTTCCCAAACTATGGGTCATAAACCCATGACAGGTGGGTCACAACTTGGGCCCTCCCACCTGCCTTTGCCTCCGTTTGGCTCCCAACCAAGCCATTCCAGAGGCCTGGAAGCCCCAGGAGGCCTCTTCCGAGTCATGCCCAGCCAACCCACTCTGCAGGCCTCAGGATGGCCTGCAGAAGCCTCTGAAAGTTAGTTCTGGGTTTTGGAAGGCAACTTCCTTTTTGCCTCCAAAAACTGCAGGTAGCTGTCAAAGTCTTTTGCAGGCCATTCTAAGGCCTGTAGAGTAGGCCACTGGCCTGGCACAACCCAGAAGAAGCCTGTGGGGCCTTCCTCGGCACCACCACGATCATCGACCGGACAGGATGGGAAAATTGGGAAGTGCTGCTTTGACAGTTTCTCATTATCTGAGGTGCTGCAAAACTTGAGGTGCTCATATGTGTCAAAACCTTTTGGTGGCAACCCTGCATGAAGTGGCTGGAGAATATTTCCCATTCCCAAGTGCCTGCATCAAATTTATGCAGACAACCAGTGATGCTTGGGTTTTTCACTCTTGATGTTTGGTCATTTCAGTCCCCAGTTTTCCCAGTCCAACTTGCTCTTGATTACTAGGAAATGCCTGCCAAGACTTAAATCATTTTTGGCAAAGTTATCTTTGTGGAAAATGTAATCATGCCTCTCTTGATTACACAGAGATAAAATGGAATTCCTAACAGAGTAAGGAAAGAGTGTAATGAAGTCTGAAAGGGAGCTATTGTTGACTGAAGCAAACAGTTGCTAAAATGAGTTAATAAGTAAAACTTTATGTGACACTGTCTCTTCTCTTTGGCTTCACAGTACCTGAATATCAAGCTGACGGACATCAGCGTGACAGATCCAGAGAAATATCCTCATATGGTGAGTATGAGTTATAGGTTAGAGGCAGTTAGGTGTTGAGACAGAGGTGTTGTATCTGTTGTTGGTTTTATACCTATAAAGCTTTGAAATGGCTTGGGTCCCTATATGTAGTTCTGAGACTGCCTCCTTTCCTTGTAATCCCACAGGAGAAAGCAAGAGATACTTTTAAAAATAAAACTGGTTTGATTTCCTGCATGTGTCACTCTGCGCACACATAACTATTCTGCCAAATACTCATGTTACACCTGGTTCCATTTCTCCTCTTGAAAGAAAGGGTCCAGAGCAAAGCCCCCTTTGCTGTGATTTTTCAACTAGTGTGCCACAGCATTGGTGTGCTGTGAATGATCTGCAGGTGTGCCACAGGAGTTTGGAGCACAGTGGTTGGAAATTGCTGAAAAAAACTCTTCCAGTTTCTGTGGTTCTGTTTCTAGGGCAGCTGGTTGTAGGAAAAACTGTCTTTAGAGCTAGTGGTGGAAGAGGGACAGACAATTTGTTACTACAGACTGTTGCCCCAGAAACAGAGCCACATAACTCAGAAGAGTCGCCCGGAAGCTGGAAATGACATCACAAGAGGAGGACCATAGAGGTCAGTGTGCTATGAGAAGAAAAATATTGAACATTGTTGCTTTAGAAGGTCTCGGCAAATGAAAATGCTTGTGTGGGAGGAGATGCACCTGGAGGTGCCCTCAGCCCAGACCACACAAGCCTTCCTAAACTTGGAAGCACGAATTGGACTAATATACTTGCTGTATCCATACTTGTTAGTAGTTAAATTACATTCTTAGCCCCCTTGTGGTTTCCTCTTGCCTGCCAAATGCAATCTGTAGTTTTTTCATCAAAGGCAATATTCTGAATATTCTATCCTTCTTTGCCTTTGTTTTTTTTCCCCCTCCTTCCCAAAAAAGGTAAAGTGAACTGAATTTTTTATCACTTCAGATGCTGGGGGCGGGCACCTGATGTCAGTGAGTCATTAACATGTGCATGTGAGGTACTCAAAATGTAAGGATTATTAAGATCCCATAGCACAACAGACCTGCCATATTGCAGATGGAGGTGGTATGAGGAAAATGAGACTGAGAGAATAGGGGCTTGTATCTAGCCATTTTAGAGCCAGATTAGCTGGGAACTTCTGACTTGCGCTTTTCTGCTACACTACCTGTATAGTCATTTCGGTACACTGGATATTACTGTTCTGTTCCTGATCATGGTCCCAAGATAGGGGATGTAGGTAAGAAGGGTATTCTGGACGCTGAGCTTTCCCAGGGGGTTCTACAGTATGTTGACTTCTTAGTAATATATGTTAGTACAATATGTTGTCAGTTCTGATGTGCCCATTTCTGGCACTAACAGCCCTGTTCCTCTGTGTCTCTCAATACTTTTTCCCACCCTCCTCTAGTTGTCTGTCAAGAACTGCTTCATTCGTGGCTCCGTTGTCCGCTATGTCCAGCTTCCGGCCGATGAGGTTGACACGCAACTACTGCAAGATGCAGCACGCAAGGAAGCCCTTCAGCAGAAGCAGTGATCGCTCTTCCCAGTGTCTGAGCTGCCTTTTTCCTGGGAAGTGGTTGGAAGAGGCAGGGAAGCCATACCAGTGGAGGAAACCAGCAATAGTGTGTGGGTCAATTCCTGCTGTACCTCTTGAGAGAGAGTGTGGGTGCAAGTATTTCTGTGTCCCTCCTGGAGGAAATAATTTTTCCTTTTTCAACTATGTTAATTTAAATAGGATTTGTATACTCTCCTGTGCCTTCCGGGCATGTGGATTTTCCTCTGCTAGGAAATGGCAGCGTTAAAAAAAAAAAAAAAGTTCTTCATATTTGAAGCACGTTTTTTTATTTTCCAAGTTTCTCCTCTCTCAGCTGTACTTTTAGGAGTTCATCTCCTATATTCATATGACACTGTTTAGTGGTAGGAGTGTATCTTGACAGAGAGCTAATATCACATTTAACCAACTTTTGAAAAAATGTACATAACCTGTTTAGGGATCATAAGAAATTGAGTATTGCTTTTGCCCATTTATCACCAACCTTTTCCAGGTTTCTCAACTTAATGAAATCAGGTGTTTGCAGCTCAGGCTGAGTTAAGCTGTTCCCCTTCCCACCAAGCCTTTCTAGTTCTTCTAATCATTTGTAGAGGAGCAGGTTTGATTAAACTACCCCCCCATAAGACAGTTGGAAGAACCTAAAAAAAATGTGAGAAGGCAAACACTACTTTGTGGTAGGGAGTAAACTTGGTCAGTATAATCTGAACTGCCCTTTATTCTCCTGCAAATGATGCTTTGTTGGTGTTCCAGTGGTTCGGAAAGGACTTGGGAACTTCCGAGAGCCTAAAGTGCCAATTATTTCTGTACTATAATCTGTAATTCCATTTGGTATCTACCCATGCTGTCTTGGGGGGGACCTAAGGGTTAAATATCTTGTGGGTTTTCTTGCTTTGGAAGGTGCTTGAGAGTTACCTTCCCCCTCTTAAAACAAAGTTTAAATTCAAATTTCTTCATAGTTTTGTTGCCATTTAAAGTTCTAGTTTCTCCATTTTGTGTGTGTGTTTTCTAACCTTTCTGTTACCTCTATGGAATATTTACTCTTCCTTTTTTATTAAACAAAACTGATATGCAACACAACAGTGGAAGAATAAAGAGTGAGTTTGGAAGTTCCTTTCTGGTTATGTGTAAGACTAGATGTGTCATTTAAAAATAAATCACAATTCTGTGTTAACTGAGTGCATGATAACTATAAAAAGCTGAATTTATTCCGTGACCCCTTATCATGATGATAGCAAGGAGCTGAGAGGATACTAAAGCCCTGCTCAGTGGTTTAAATTTTTTTTAATAGACTTGAAAAGATGGGGACAATACCTGTCTTAATGTCATTAAGGTGAAAGCCTTCACGGTATACTGTCAAACTAACAGCCCAATCCTAACCGGGTCTACTCAAAAGTAAGGCCCATTATGTTGAATGGGGCTTGCTCCCAGGAAAATGTGCATAGGATTTTAGCCTTAAGTCCAAGAACATTTTGAATTCAAATCCTCACTTGCACAGGGAGCTTCATGGGTGACCTTGATCTGAAATAAGCCAACCTTTTCACAGAGGGCCAGAAAATAAAATGGAATTTGTAAAGTGCAGATGTTCCTTTGCCTTGTCAGGTGTGAACAGTCTTGGGTATGAATATCTCTTTATGCCAATGAACATAACTGTTACCTTTTAAAAAAATAAGATTTAATTAACCATGAATTCACAAGGCTTCAAAGCAGCGGTTAGTTAGAGGAGTACTTTTCCACTGTTGGTTTCAGACAGGGACATCTGCTACTCGTGTAATTGGCTTCATTTTTGTGACCATCCCTTTTTTAAAAAGGTACCTTAGTAGCTGTGACTAGGTAGAGATCTGTTGCCAAAAACATCCAGGCCCTGCCTTGATGGAGGGGCCACCCTAGTGAAACTGTTCTTCAATTGTAGCATGCCTAGGTAGCTGTGCTGACTAATGTGTAGATGCATGCCATAACTGCCTCATCATCGCCACTGAGCTGCATGAAATCCTCTGCCTCTGCTGGAGGGAAGGTGGAGTACCACAGGACATGAGGGATGCAAACATCGTCACGCTGTACAAGAACAAAGGCGACAGGGGTGACTGCAATAACTACCATGGCATCTCTCTCCTTAGCGTTGTAGGAAAGCTGTTTGCCCGAGTTGCACTAAAGAGGCTCCAGATACTTGTAGAGAGCACCTATCCAGAATTGCAGTGCGGATTCCGAGCCAGCAGGTCCACCACTGATATGGTATTCTCCCTTGGACAGCTGCAGGAGAAATGCAGAGAACGACAGCCACTCTTTATAGCCTTCATAGATCTCATGAAGGCTTTCGACCTGGTCAGCAGGGATGGCCTCCCAAGATTCTCCCCAAAATCAGATGTCCACCCAGGTTCCTCAGCATCATCAGGTCTTTCCACAAGGACATGAAGGGCATTGTAGTCTTTGATGGCTCCACATCAGACCCCTTTGACATCCGAAGCGGCGTGAAGCAGGGCTGTGTTCTTGCACCAACCTTGTTTGGGATTTTCTTCGCTGTTCTGCCGAAGCATGCCTTTGTAACTGCAACAGAAGGCATCTATCTCCGGACCAGATCAGATGGAAAGCTCTTCAACCTCTCCAGACTGAGAGCAAAGTCCAAAGTCCAGCTGAAATGTCTGCGTGACTTCCTCTTTGCCGACGATGCAGCTATCATTACCCACTCTGCCAAAGATCTCCAGCAGTTCCTGGATTGTTTTAGCAAGGCCTGCCAAGACTTTGGACTGACAATCAGCCTGAAGAAAACACAGGTCATGGTTCAGGATGTGGACTCACCTCCCTGCATTACAATCTCTGCACACAAACTGGAGGTTGTCCATGACATTGTGTACCTTGGCTCAACAATCTCTGACACTCTTTCTCTTTATACCGAGCTAAACAGACGCATCGGCAAAGCAGCCACCACATTTTCCAGACTCACAAAGAGAGTCTGGTCCAACAAGAAGCTGACGGAACATACCAAGATCCAGGTCTACAGAGCTTGCGTCTTGAGTACACTTCTGTACTGTAGCGAGTCATGGACTCTTCGCACACAACAGGAGAAGAAGCTGAACGCTTTCCACATGCGCTGCCTTTGACGCATCCTCACTATCACCAGGCAGGATAAAGTTCCAAACAACATAGTCCTGGAACAAGCTGGAATCCCCAGCATGTATAAAGTGCTGAAATAGAGACGCCTGTGTTGGCTTTGTCATGTCGTGAGAATGGGTGATGGTCGGATCCCAAAGGATCTCCTCTATGGAGAACTTGTGCAGGAAAAGCGCCCTACGGGTAGACCACAGCTGCGATACAAGGACATCTGCAACAGGGATCTGAAAGCCTTAGGAATGAACCTCAACAGATGGGAAACCTTGGCCTCTGAGCGTTCTGCTTGGAGGCAGGCTGTGCAGCATGGCCTTTCCCAGTTTGAAGAGACACTTGGCCAACAGACTGAGGCAAAGAGGCAAAGTAGGAAGGCCCATAGCCAGGGAGCCAGACCAGGGACACACTACATTTGCTCCCAGTGTGGAAGGGATTGTCGCTCCCAAATCGGCCTTTTCAGCCACACTAGACACTGTGCCAGAACCACCATTCAGGGCACGATACCATAGTCTTTCGAGACGGAAGGTTGCCAACAGGAACACATAACATAAAACATCATGCAACTTCTAGGTAGAGAGAGTCTTGTGTAATTGTACAATGTCATAAAACATTCCATTTAAAATAGTGCAGAACTAGGCTAGGAGAATGCCTTCAGGGTCTTTGTTAAGGGAAAGGAGAAATAACCTGGATGGTAAAAAAGAAAACAGTGACTTGCCACTGTAAAGACAAGACAGGAGAAGAAACCTGTGAGCTGCTATTTTGTGAGAGAGAAATTTGCTTTTCTTAAGTGATACTGCACTTTAGTAATCAGAGTGCACTTAAATTTTTTTCCTAGTGTACCTTTTGAGGTATCCTCCTGATTTTTCCTTACCAACCCCTCCTCCTTTTACCTTTAAGCTACTGTGACAGCACCTACAAGGCTGTTAATACCTGTTAGTTAATTTTATGGGTGGTAGATTTAAGCCAAACAAATAAGGAACAATACAAAACTTGCATAATGACCATATTTAATTTATTGCCACATTCTACACACATGGCTACTAACTAAAAATTCTTTCTTAAAATAGAGAGAGAGAGAGAGCTCTTAGGCTTGGTCAGGTCTAGTAGCCAAGACTGAGAGCTCCCTTTTCAGAGATGGCATTCCTCTGATTATTTAAATGCTGACGACATTTGTGCAGGGATAGTCGCTTCAGCTGCCTCATAAGCTTGTCCAGGGTTGTTGTCCTTGATGGTGATGGATGAAATGAACCTGTCATATGAGGCTATTATTTAGTTCCTCCTTAATAAAGAGGTTTCTGAAAAGTGTGAACGTAAGTAATGTGAAAAGGTCAGCTGTAATAAACTTATTCCACATACTTTCTGGTACAGTCACAACTGTCATTCCTTATATATTCCTTGGTGCATCAAAGACCACCAAAAGTGGGCTAAGTATGAGTGCCTTACGGTTTTATTGCCTCAGTCCCCTCCACCAGTGATAGTCCAGTGGTTTAAAAGGATGAATCTCTTAAGGGAGCTCCCTGGCATGGTTGGCCACTTGTGACAGAAGCAGCAAAGGTTTGTGGCATACTTGGACAGGTACAAACAGGACCTGCAGGTGTAAGAACTTGCCAGACTACCTGAAAACCACAATGGGTCCTGGATATGTACTGTGGAGTGTATATATAAGATATTAATGCTGTAGATGTTACTTGAGGCACTCCTTGCTATATGCTAAGGTTTGGGCTCCAGCCCTTCCTGCATGCTAATGGTCTCCTTGCCCGTATGAGTTTTCTCATGACTAACAAGCTGGGAGTGCTGAGTAAAGCCTTTCCCACAGCCTAAGCATGTGTAAGATTTTTCTCCCGTATGGATCCTCTTGTGCTTAATGAGGAGCGAGCTGCGTGTAAAGCTTTTCCCACAGTCCAAGCACTTATAGGGTCTTTCTCCAGTGTGGCATCGTGCATGCGCAGTGAGGGCTGAAAGCTGTTTAAAGCTCTTCTCACAGTCTGAGCATTTAAACGGTCTTTCGCCAGTGTGAGTCCTTTCATGCGCTGTAAGAATTGACCTCTGATTAAAGCTCTTCCCACAGTTTGAGCATTTATAAGGTTTCTCTCCTGTATGGGTTCGCATGTGTACAGTGAGTGCTGACCTCTGGTTGAAGCTCTTCCCACAGTCTAAGCACTTATGGGGCTTCTCGCCAGTGTAAACTCTCTTGTGCAAAATGAGATGCAACTGATGCTTAAAGCTGTCCCCGCACTTGGAGCATTCATAGAGTCTCCCACCTGTGTGAACTGTTTTGTGTGCAACAAGATTAGAACGATGACTGAAACATTTTTCACAGACGGGACATTCATAGGGTCTCTCTCCCGTATGTGTCCTTTTGTGTACAGTAAGAGTTGATCTCTGGTTGACGCTTTTCCTACAGAAAGAGCACGTATGCTGTTTCTCTCCTGTCTGAATCTTTTCATGCACTAGCAGGTCAAACTGAAGGAATCTGGATCCTGCCGTATTCAGGCAGGTTTCCTGCTGGCTCTCGGAGATTTCTTTCCGATTAGGACTGTGATGAACATTTTGTCCTTTTCTCAGCAACTTTTCACATGGTTCCATTCCTCTGAAATGTTCTGGCTGGTTTTGCTCCATGGCAGGCTTCCTCTCCTCTCCTAGGTTCAGGAGAGAAACCTTAACGTGATTTTTCACCTCAGCACGACAATGAAAGAGAATAAATGGCAACATGACTTTCAAAGAGGAGATCATGCCCACACAGCTATTCCTTTGACTCCAAGTAATGTAATCAGAATAATCCCTCCCCTCCTTCTGACAGGCAGTGAGTCAACCTGCTTATTGCTTTTTATGAATTTCAGTGGTTAATTTTTGTCTGACCCTCCTCATTTTTATCTCCTATTTCCCTACCGTGGTGAACCAATCACCTCTGGGAGGCCCACAGGCAAGAGAAGAAGGTGGCAGAAGCCCTTCCGTGCTGTTGCTCCCATAAAATTCTGGTATTTTTCCTGCTTTGTGTCACTTTCTAGATTGCAAATTCATCAGGGCAGGATCCTGTCTTCCACTCGGCATAAAGACTTCATGCATGTTGATGGCACTATAGCAGAGATTCCCAACGTGTTTCCACTTGCGTACCTCTTGGCAGCCCATTTCCACAAATTGTACCCCTCGTATTAGCAAAATGCTGATAATTAATATAGCTGCTATTTCAAATTTATGTTTTCAACTATTGATCTTATCTGATAATACATGAATTGATGACCAAAAACTAGCAGTTGTTGGGGCTTCCACAATCACCTAGCTGCCTTCTTTCTGCCTTGCCAGCCCCATAAGATATTCTAATACAGACCTGCCTTTTCCCACCATTATTAAGTTCTTTTTCAAGTACCCCCAAAGGTCCTGGCATGTACCCCAGGTTGGGAACCACTGCACTATAGAAATACTGAAACCCTAACCAGAAATAAAGCAGATGAAAAACGCCCATACAGAAAAACCCCACTATTATAAATGTGCACAAGAAAATTGCCCATACCAACAATTGCTCACACCAAAAAATGCTCAAGTGGAAAAATACGCACATACAGTAATTTTCATGTAATGGTGAAGAGGTATGCACAATTTCAAGTATAATTGATATTTATAATTGTAGATAACCATTTCCCATTTATGAGAATGCTGTTCACAATCACAATGCAAATTACCCATATTTTATATTATTGATACCTTATGATCAAAATATTTCATATTCATATGCAAAAACTTGCACTGTGATTTTATCAAGTATAATTAAGTAATAATTTTTCTATATTTATTCATCACTATACAAAAGAGACCTGTGTATGACAAGGGTTTTATTTCTCTTGAGTGTAAATATTTTAAGGGAAGATACAGGAAATAAAAGTGAACAGTTTATCAACAAACTTTATTTGTTGGTTGAAGGAAAAACCAACAAATTTATTGTATTGTTGAAGGAAAAACAACAAAAATATCAAAAAATATTATTACATATCCCATCCCCATTAGTTCCAGGATGCCACAATTCTATGTAATCACAATAGCACGTGCTTCAACCAGGTCCTTTACATCTTAACTACAAGGGTTGATTTTTTTTTTTTAAGGGGAGGGAAAATAGGCAAGATTTTTTTTTTCAGAGATTAAATTCTAAACAATTAAAAAAAAAATTAAATAGTTTAAGTTTATTTAATTTACAATTTGTCAACCTTTTAAATGTTGGTATGAAGTAATTTTTAATGTAAAGACAAAGATATTTTAAATTATGTATAGACTGTCCAGTATACACAGCTTTTAAACAACTATACGGCTTAAAATTCTTCAAATATTTATTAATTTCACTATTAAAAATTAAAACAATAACATTTAAACTATTACTTTAACAAAACAGTTTAAAATAAGTGGATGCTGTAACTCAATTTCCCTTTAAGGGTATGCCTCACTTAACAAAGGGAGTATGTTCTCCAATCCCTGTTATGTGATTAGGTCATTAAAAAACATTCAACCCAATCTAGTGCCTTTGTTGTGTAAACAGACACTCCCTGCCAGAAACTCACTGGCTGCACAGACTACTGGAGACAGGTTGTCCCTTCTTTGCATTAAGAGCCTCTTCCTTGTGTAAACAGAAACTCTGCTGCAGGCTATGGGAGGCCTGACTGTCTCATTAAGAGCCTCTTTGTTGTGTTTTGACCACCATCAGTTATGCCATCTGTCATTAAGGGACGACTGTTAAGCAACACAAGCCTGTGCTTGTATTTTAAAAAATCTATTGTGGTACACCCAGTGACCATGGCAAAGGACTACCTAATCCTAATTGTAAAAACAATTGTACAATTGTTAAATTGTAATTTAACAAAAACTTTTACCCATAATGAGAGGAGCCCCACAGAGAGCAGAAACAAATGAACTAAAACAACTGGCAACAAATGTCCACAATCGCCATCCCGCACATGAAGAGAGACACACAAGCACATACCCATGCAAGCCAAGTGAGAACGCAGCCACGCATGAAATCAAATTGCCTAAATAAGGGCACAAGCCTCACCAGGTCTACTCAGAAGTAAGTTCTATTTTGTTCAATGGGGCTTACTCTCAGGAAAGTGTGGTTAGGATTGCAGCCTAAAAGTATCTTAACAAATCTCTTCTTGGTGATTTTCTCACTGGAAAACATGGCAATACATAGTTTCCTGTAATAGATGTAATTTTAGAAAAAAGATGTAAATATATAACATAACTATAGCAGAAAGAATAATATTTTATTATTTCCAGATCATGAAAAACCAATTATGTTAATACCTGGTAATTATTCATTTTTAATTCTTACGTTTCAACTCCATTTTATTCATGCTTATTTAAATATATATTATTTAACTATACCAGTGTTTCTCAAATGGTGGGTTGGGACCCACCATTTAACAACCATAACCATTTAACAACCATTTAACATTTAACCATAACCATTTAACCAATAACAATGAAACGGCCTTTTCAGCCACACTAGACGCTGTTCCAGAACCACCTTTCAGAGCGCGATACCATAGTCTTTCGAGAATGAAGGTTGCCAACAACATGGGTTGGGACCCACTAGGTGGGTCGTGAGCCAGTTTCAGGTGGGTCCCCATTCATTTCAAAATTTTATTTTTAATAAATTAGACTTGGTGCTGCCCTGGTATGTGACTGCATTTGGGAAAATGTTACAGACCTGTACTTTTAACAAGCGACTATGTATATCCTTTTAACAATGATAGTAAATGGGTAAGTGTAGGTAGGATTGCAGACTAGGATGGTTAAAAATTTTCCTGCTTGAAGATATCATTTTGGTCATGACATCACTTCTGTTGTGTCCTGATAGATTCTCATTCTAAAAAGTGGGTGCCGGTGCTAAAAGTTTGAGAACCACTGAACTATACAATTTATGCTTTTACAGCAATTATTTAAAATGAAAAGCTATTATTTTGCTGTTTTTATATCTCAAAAATCTGCCAGCTGTTGAAAATGAATGTGGAATGAATGGGGAACCAGGATTAAATGGGGGTCAGACGTTAAATAATCAAGCTAATAAACAGTAATTCAGATACAATTCTTTATTGCAAATTAGTCAATCTCCTTAAATAGTTAAGTTCATCTTCCACCTGCTCCTAATGTTGCACAGAAGTGGCAACCATGTCATGTAGTGTCTCATATTTATGCATTTTCACCACCAGGCAACCTGCCTGTGCATTAGCCAACATTAATTTGTGACAAGTCAGGTCCCTCTGCAGTCCATCAAACAGAAACCACATGCTGGGCTGACTTCAGTGGGATAGGGAATTAACAGTCCAATCCTGAGCTGCCCAGGGCGCCCAGGCTTGGCGGCAGCGAGGAGGCACCTCAGGAGATGGGGACTTTCATCCCCTTCCCCCAAGTAAGGTAAGCATCCCCGCAATGGGGCTACTCACTTTACTGCCGACGGTAAGGTAAAGGCACTCGTGTAGGGCATGCAGCCTTTCCTCCCTCATCCCTCCCCCAGGCACACTTCCAGCCCACCCCTCTCCCCGCAACACACCTCCCTGTCACGTCTTCTGCCCACCCTATCTGCCCCTGCCGGTCTCCCCCCTCCTGTCCCTGCTCCCGACCTGCCTACCGTTTCGAGGCTCGGCAGTCCAGAAGACCGCTGAGCCGCGGAAGCTGGGTAACTGCCCCGTGCTAGACCAGCACCGGCTGCCGAGCACTGTTGCAAATGTATCGTAAGGCGCCCCATTGTTTGTGCTATGGAAAAAAAATAAACCATTATATCTCATCTAATGTACATTTAGAACAAAAAATCAATAACAATAGTTGTAATTAAAAGGAAAGGTACTCATTGCAACGTTTTAGCTGGTAGTAGCTAACCATCTAGAAAGGATACTGTTTGCTCCAAAAGTACTTAGCTGCTAGTCATGAGTGCAAAAGTGCCAGTGCACCACAGTGCCGTGTGCCAATATAAAGAGGTGAGGCGGTGCCCTCAATAAGGTGTAAAAGAGAGCGACTAAGATGATTACGGGGCTGGGGCACCTTCCTTATGAGGAAAGGCTACGGTGTTTGGGCATCTTCAGCCTAGAAAAGAGGCGCCTCAGGGGGGACATGATTGAGACATACAAAATTATGCAGGGAATGGACAGAGTGGATAGGGAGATGCTCTTTACACTCTCACATAACACCAGAACCAGGGGACATCCACTAAAATTGAGTGTTGGGCGGGTTAGGACAGACAAAAGAAAATATTTCTTTACTCATCGTGTGGTTGGTCTGTGGAACTCCTTGCCACAGGATGTGGTGATGGCGTCTGGCCTGGACGCCTTTAAAAGGGGATTGGACAAGTTTCTGGAGGAAAAATCCTTTACGGGTTACAAGCCATGATGTGCATGTACAACCTCCTGATTTTAGAAATGGGCTATGTCAGAATGCCAGATGCAAGGGAGGGCACCAGAATGAGATATCTTATTATCTGGTTTACTCCCTGGGGCATTTGATGGGCCGCTGTGAGATACAGGAAGCTGGACTAGATGGGCCTATGGCTTGATCCAGTGGGGCTATTCTTATGTTCTTATCAAGGAAAAGACATTACTATGCCCCAAAGCACAAATTTAATATGCATAATTTGTTGGTTGTTTAACAAAAGTTTTTAAACATATACCGTGTTTCCCTGAAGATAAGACACTGTCTTATATTTTTTTTGGCTCAAAAAAACACACTAGGTCTTATTTTCGGGGTAGGTCTTATTTTTTTTTAAAATTATTAACAGTATTTATATACCGCTTTTCAACTAAAAGTTCACAAAGCGGTTTACAGAGAAAAATCAAATAAATGTACAACAATCCACAGTCATTCATGTACAACAGTCTACATTTATTCATGTACAAAAATATACCGTACATTTATTCAAATACAGTCATGTCATCTTCTTCTGGAACATCATCATAACTCTCCAAATCCTGAATTCTGGCCTGATTTTCTTGTAACTCCATTTCCTTTAGAACCATTGGCCCCAATCTTTCATGTCTAGCAATAGAGCTCTCCTTAAATGAACACTTCTTGTCCAAGTAGCCTGCTTGTAGTGCTTTGGCAACACAGGTGTCAGTGATTTTATCCCACAAATTCTTCACCCAAGTTACCTCTTGAAGGCCAGGCTTCACAAAGTTTCCACGCTGATTTCTCTCCATTCTATTTTCAATGAAATCATTGATTTCCATGTGCAAATGATCCTTGAATGGCTTGTTTATTGCAATATCAAGACTCTGAAGATAGGCAGTCATTCCTGCAGGAATCATTATTTGATCTATTCTTCTCTCTTCAAGGAAGTTCTTCTTGTCTTTAGCGCGGTGAGTGCTGGCTGAATCCCAGGCTAGCAGACCTCTTTGGCCACCTCGCAAAATAAGTGGCAGCATTAAATTGACCAACTTCCTTATAACTGCTTGTGTGCACCATGCTTTTTGGTTTCAAGAACATAAATGCCTGAAACACATTCAATCTTATCTTTTGTTCCCTTAGTGATGATTAGAGGTGTGACTTTCTTTCCAACCAGACAAATTGCCAAAATACAGGTCACGTGTGCACTTTCGTAACCAGTGGAGGGAATGTAGACTGACGAGGCACCCCTCTGATTTATTGTCATTTGAGATCCTTGGCCCATAAACACTGCAGTTTCATCCATAGCAATCACGTTGGAGAGTTGGTATTTAGAAAAGTTGATGCCATCAACAAACGGCACATTGAATGCAAGTGCACGTTTAATAACTTCAGCATCTTCCAGCTTGAACAGTGTTGTCGGTCTTCTAAGAGACAGTTCATATAGCTCAGGGGTGTCCAAACTTTATGGCAGGAGGACCATATCATCTCTCTGACACGGTGTTGGGGGCCAGGGAAAAATAGAATTAATTTACATTTCAAATTTGAATAAATTTACATAAATGAATATATTAGAGATGGAACTTATATGAATGAATGAAGGTCTTGCAATAGCTCAAAGCCTATAAAAGTCCTTGCACAAAGCAAGGCCGACCTTTCCTTTGCTGCTGCTGCTGTATCACAGACGTGAAACAGCAAACAGTGGAGGAAGCCCTCGTCCCACAGCTCACATGAGATGTCAAACAGCCGCCTTCAAGCTGAGTGCAGTAGCGTCAGGCCAACATGGGCTCCAGCAAGTCTCCAGAGGGCCAGAGGCTCATTGGAGACTGGGGGTTCCCCGCGGGCCGGATTGGCAGTCCTCAAGGGCCGCAAGTGGCCCCAGGGCTGGGGTTTGGGCACCCCTGATATAGCTGAAGGAAGTTATCCAGCCAATGTTGTGATGCTGTGAATTCTTCTGGGGATATACTGGTATCTAACTTTGGTGCCATTGCAAGGGCAAATGCTTGAATATCAGCCCTGCGCACAACCAAAGCCTTTGCTCTCCTGTCAGCAATCCATTCACAAGTAATGTCTTCCAAATCTGGAAACAATGTTTGCCGACCTGATCCACACTTGTGCTTCTTAGCATTTCCCATGTCCACCTGTTGACTGAGGTTACTATAATCTGCTCACCATTTTCGGACCAATCAGAGATCCAACATCTCCTTGCAGTAACCTGTAAGATTCTTGCCGCACAAGTCCTCTACGACTCTTTTCTTGTACTCGATGGAATAGCTCTTTCTTTTTGCACTCATCTTGTCTGGGGGTCAAAATATTGTTCTGTTTAAATCTACCATTAAATACAGTACCATACCATAATACGGTACCAGAAATCCATAATACTGTGATGGGTCAGCAAGTGGTTAATTCCCAATGGTATTTCCACCAGTGCTGGAAAAATTGGATAGGATTGGGCCCCCAGTTCAAGGTAGGAAAGGCTGGGATTCTCTCATCATGTAAAAGGAACAGAGGAGCACTTTAAGAGCTGCCCTCCTTTCTCCTCCAACCCCCCCTTGCAGGTAAATGTGGATAGCTTTGCAGTCTAAGAGAACCCAATCCTTGGCATGTCTACCCCACACTGCAGTTTCACCATGAAACATCCTTTATTTTTTCCCCATCCACCCCCCTTTTTGGGGATGACAGAATGCTGTCATGAGAGACACCCAACCCTACGCATGTCTACTCAGAAGTCCCATTATAGTCTATGGGGCTTGCTCCCAGGAAAGCATGCACAAGATTGAAGCCTCCAATCCTAGGCATGCCTACTCACATGCAAGTCCCATTATAGTCACTGGGGCTTCCTCCCTGGAAGGTGTAGAGAGGGTGTCCCTTAAACACCCAGGAGGATGCCTGCCTGCCTGCCTACTCAGAAGTCAGTCCCTTTATAGTTAATGGGACTTACTCCCTGGAAGGTGTGGAGAGGGTGTCCCTTAAGCGCCCTGGAAGATCCCTGCCTGCCTGCCTACTCAGAAGTGAGTCCCTTTATAGTTAATGGGACTTACTCCCTGAAACGTGTGGAGAGCCTCAGAGCTGGGTAGGCAGGGTTGCCTCATAAGAACATAAGAACAGCCCCACTGGATCAGGCCATAGGCCCATCTAGTCCAGCTTCCTGTATCTCACAGCGGCCCCACCAAATGCCCCAAGGAGCACACCAGATAACAAAAGACCTCATCCTGGTGCCCTCCCTTGCATCTGGCATTCTGACATAACCCATTTCTAAAATCAGGAGGTTGCGCATACACATCATGGCTTGTACCCTGTAATGGATTTTTCCTCCAGAAACTTGTCCAATCCCCTTTTAACGGTGTCTAGGCTAGACGCCAGCACCACATCCTGTGGCAAGGAGTTCCACAGACCGACCACACGCTGAGAAAAATATTTTCTTTTGTCTGTCCTAACCCACCCAACACTCAATTTTAGTGGATGTCCCCTGGTTCTGGTATTATGTGAGAGTGTAAAGAGCATCTCTCTATCCACTCTGTCCATCCCCTGCATAATTTTGTATGTCTCAATCATGTCCCCCCTCAGGTGTCTCTTTTCTAGGCTGAAGAGACCCAAATGCCGTAGCCTTTCCTCATAAGGAAGGTGCCCCAGCCCAGTAATCATCTTAGTCGCTCTCTTTTGCACCTTTTCCATTTCCACTATGTCTTTTTTGAGATGCGGTGACCAGAACTGGACACAATACTCCAGGTGTGGCCTTACCATAGATTTGTACAACGGCATTATAATACTAGCCGTTTTGTTCTCAATACCCTTCCTAATGATCCCAAGCATAGAATTGGCCTTCTTCACTGCCGCCGCACATTGGGTCGACACTTTCATTGACCTGTCCACCACCACCCCAAGATCTCTCTCCTGATCTGTCACAGACAGCTCAGAACCCATCAGCCCATATCTAAAGTTTTGATTTTTTGCCCCAATGTGCATGACTTTACACTTACTGACATTGAAGTGCATCTGCCATTTTGCTGCCCATTCTGCCAGTCTGGAGAGATCCTTCTGGAGCTCCTCACAATCACTTCTGGTCTTTACCACTCGGAAAAGTTTGGTGTCGTCTGCAAACTTAGCCACTTCACTGCTCAACCCTGTCTCCAGGTCATTTATGAAGAGGTTGAAAAGCACTGGTCCCAGGACAGATCCTTGGGGCACACAGCTTTTCACCTCTCTCCATTGTGAAAATTGCCCATTGACACCCACTCTCTGCTTCCTGGCCTCCAACCAGTTCTCAATCCATGAGAGGACCTGTCCTCTAATTCCCTGACTGTGGAGTTTTTTCAGTAGCCTTTGGTGAGGGACCGTGTCAAACGCCTTCTGAAAGTCCAGATATATAATGTCCACGGGTTCTCCCACATCCACATGCCTGTTGACCTTTTCAAAGAATTCTATAAGGTTCGTGAGGCAAGACTTACCCTTACAGAAGCCATGCTGACTCTCCCTCAGCAAGGCCTGTTCATCTATGTGTTTTGAGATCCTATCTTTGATGAGGCATTCCACCATCTTACCCGGTATGGATGTTAGGCTGACCGGCCTATAGTTTCCTGGGTCCCCCCTCTTTCCCTTTTTAAAAATAGGCGTGACATTTGCTATCCTCCAATCTTCTGGCACCGTGGCCGTTTTGAGGGACAAGTTGCATATCTTAGTCAAGAGATCTGCAACTTCATTCTTCAATTCCTTAATAACTCTTGGGTGGATGCCATCAGGGCCCGGTGACTTATTGATCTTTAATTTATCAATGAGGTCTGAAACATCTTCTCTTTTAACCTCTATCTGACTTAACTCCTCGGTCAGGAGGGGCCTCCTGACCGAGGGGCCTCCTTGGTTCGGGCAGCAGTATCTGCCCGAGGCCTTCTGCAGTGAAGACAGATGCAAAGAACTCATTTAATTTCTCTGCCATCTCTAAGTCTCCTTTTATCTCCCCTTTCCCTCCCTCACCATCCAGAGGGCCAACCGCTTCTCTGGCGGGTTTCCTGCTTCTAACATATTTGAAGAAGCTTTTATTATTCCCCTTAATGTTGCTGGCCATGCATTCCTCATAGTCTCGCTTGGCCTCCCGTATCACCTTCTTACATTTCTTTTGCCACAGTTTATGTTCCTTTTTATTCTCCTCATTAGGGCAAGACTTCCATTTACGGAAGGAAGCTTCCTTGCCCTTCACAGCCTCTCTAACTTGGCTGGTTAGCCATGCGGGCACCCTCCTGGATTTAGCGGAACCCTTCTTTCTTTGCGGTATACACCTCTGCTGGGCCTCTATTACTGTTGTTTTAAGCAGCCTCCATGCACTCTGGACTCTTTTTACCCTCCCTTTCAACCTCCTTCTAACCAGCCTCCTCATTTGAGGGAAGTCTGCCCGTCAGAAGTCAAGGGTTTTTGTTAGAGATTTGCCTGGTATTCTTCCCCCAACGTGCATGTCAAAACGGATCGCAGCATGATCACTGTTCCCCAATGGCTCAGTAACGTTTACATCTCTAACCAGGTCCTGCACAATATTAAATCCAGAGTCACCTGTCCTCTGGTGGGCTCCGTGACTAGCTACTCTAAGCCACAGTCATTTAGCACGTCAAGAAATCCGGTTTCCTTATTGTGACCAGAACACAAATTGACCCAGTCAATATGAGGATAATTGAAGTCCCCCATGATTACAACCCTGTCCCTCCTTGTCACCTCCCTGATCTGTTTCCTCATTTCAAGGTCCCCATCCGATTTCTGGTCTGGAGGACGATAGCACGCCCCCAGTACTACATCGCTGCACAAGCCTCGTAATTTAACCCACAGAGATTCTACGGTGGAGTCGGACCCACCTTCAATCTCTACTTTGCTGGATTCTATCCCTTCCTTAACATAAATGGCCACCCCACCTCCAACACGCCCCTGCCTGTCCCTCCTGTAGAGTTTATAGCCTCGCTTGCTGCTTCCTGCCTCAGCTCCTCCTCAGCATCCTCTGCCCAAGGCGGCATAGCAGGCGCATTCTAGGTGGCACAAGGGAGTGCAGCTGCCCCGCCTGAGGACCCCTCCCACCCCCATCCTGGCCCTGATCACAGCTAGGTCTTATTTTTGGGATAGGTCTTATTTTCAGGGAAACAAGATAGGTGTTTGCTTCCAAACAGAAAACAAAACAGATCACATCGTGTATACACACCTAGGCTGAAGTGGCCTTTACGTTCATAATTCAATACTTCCTCATTATAAGCTTCTTTTGTATCTATTTTGCACATCTTCAGGTAAAACATAATTTGACCTAATAACACTCTTCAACTCTTTTCAGTCTGTATCTTAGTGATAATATTGCATTAACCATGCCAACACTCATTCAAATATGTACATTCTAAACATATTTAAAAATTTCACATTTATACTTTTAAACGTTGAATTGATTCAACTTTCAATTTATTATTATTAATTATTATTATTATTATTAGCAACAGTATTTATATACCGCTTTTCAATGGAAAGTTCCCCAAAGAGGTTTTAGAGAAACATCAAATAATTAATGGCTCCCTGTCCCAAAAGGACTCACAATCTAAAAGAATGCAAAAGAACACCAGCAGACAGCCACTAGGAAAGACAGTGCTGGGGTGAAGAGGGCCAGTTACTCTCCCCCCGCTAAATAAAAGAACACCCACTTAAAAAGTGCCTCTTACCCAGTTAGCAGGGGTTACACCATACCTTCTCTACTGTTCCAATCTTCCATCTGACTTTCTCAGATTCAGACACATTTGTTTGACATGTGCTGATTGTACCACCAAGTGACAACCAATTATTTATTATAATTTCTTTTAAAAACATATACTGGTAAATCATTTATGTCAATAAGAATACTGTACCAAGAATAACTTCACTTCTAGAATGCCCATAATTTAGAATTTATAACTTTATAATATTCTGAATACAAGAATTTTTCTGTGTGTGTATTTTTCCGTGTGGGCATTTTTCGGTGTGAGCAATTTTCCATATGTGCATTTACGACAGTGGAGTTTTTTCAGTGCGCAATTTTCATGTGCACTTTTTCATGTGCGTTTTTTTTCTCATAAAACCACTGAAAACATTGCAGATTTTGCACAGTGAAGGCTAGTGCCTCATCATACAAACTGTGGGGATTACAGAACAGCTTTTAAGTTTGATATAGCAGCACCTAAAGAGTTTTCAAACTGAAGTGTAGCCCAGGAGATTGAGAACATCACCAATTAGGCACAAGCAATCCTTACCCAGTGAGCCCGCATTGCAGTTGCCCTCCTGTTTGATCTCCCTGAAGAGTGGCTTCGGGCAGGTGTCTGATGCAGCCCTCTCTGCCTCTGGACAACATATGGTTGTTGCTGCAAGGGGTACTGGTACCTAAAACAATAAAGATCCTATTCAGGTCACAAGGAAAGTACTGTCCCTAAGGCCTTGATTCTGCTACTCACTCCCATCCCTCTTCCCCCATTTTGGTTAATGAATTTGAAGAGACAGAAACTGACCAGAGTGTAAAATTCAGCAGTGGAATTATCTTTTAGGGGAAAATTTCCCTAGTAATTACCTTAGGAAAATTATGAAACCATTGCCTTGAACATCACAAAATCAGTTTATGCAGCATAAAATGCTTTATCTTCACATACATTCAGTACTCCTAACAAGATGTCTGTAAACTAGGCCAGTAGTATCTCTTATATTGCAGAGGTGGGGCTGTCCAAGGAGTTTATGGCTGAGTTAAAATTTAAAGTGGGGAGCTTGTTGACCTATTATAACTCACGTTCCTCATCACCACATTATCCCAAGGTTGAACAGGTACCTATCAGATATACCATACCTTTGCTACTGTTCCAATCTTCCATTTGACTTTCTCAGATTCAGACACATTTGTTTGACATCTGCTGACTGTACAACCAAGTGACAATGTTCAGGTGTGAAAACAACCACCACACATCATATCAACTGATTGAATCTCACATAGAATATTTTTCAGTGGTAGGTGTTTGCACATTCCACGGTAAGTCATCATGTGTTGAGCTGTCAAGTGTAAAAGAATGCGTAAATCAGCCCTATGACAAATAGGCCGTTTGCTCCACATCCTCACACAGCTTTGGAACAACCCACAGCAAACTCACCTGGGCTTGCTCCTGCCTCTGCTGGAAGTCCTCTGCCAGGGCCACTGCCTGGGAACAAGTCTGTGGCCCACCTTCCCTAACCCACTTCTGGACACCTTGGGGCAGAATAGTCAGAAACTGCTCCAGAACCACCAGCTCCAGGATCTGTTCTTTGGTGCGCTCTTCTGGTTTCAGCCACTGATGACAAAGCTGCCACAGCTGCCTGCAAGCCTCATGTGGTCCGTCAGCTTGCTGGTAGCAGAACTGCCTGAACTGTTGGCATGCTAAATCCAAGATGGCACTGCTGTCTTCATCCAAGTTCTCCTTCACTCTCTGGCAGCATGCCTCAGCTTCGTCTGATGATTGACTATCCATTTGCTGGGCTTCTCTGCTGGGGCCTGGCAGGAACTCGACCAACCCCTCAGCTCCAGGCTGTTGGCTGGGGACAGTGGTTCCCTTGAAGCCGGATAGAAAGGCTTTCGAATCCTCAACTGCCATGGGCTGTGGCCTTTGTGGGTTTTGCCACTCCACCCTGTTCAAATACTTCTGCAACTGGGCTTCCCAGGAATGCTGCAGCTGCTTCAGAGGTTCCTCTTTAACCTCTTCCAAGATGTCTCTTTCTCCCAAGTCCCCATTAATTTCTGCACAGACACCACAAAGTCTGTTTTCTGCTCCACCCCTTTGTTCAGGGCTTACAAGCTCTGGCTCCTTCATTTTGAATCCCTTCTCAAGCACCGTTTGGAACAAGGTAGCTCTCCCTGATGCACCTTTTTCCTCAGCTGCCACTTAAAACTGGGGACAGCTGAACTGAGCTGGTTCTACTACTTAGCTGTACAGAGGTGATGAGATGCTGTGTGGATTTCACAAACTTATCATCAGTCCAGAGGAGATGCAATATTCTTCTGTGGGGAGAGGAGCCTGAGAAAGAGAGAGACAGATAATTGTCAAAAATTAGAGAGATGTTTTAGGCCTGTGAGCTGCATGCTAAACTCTTTCTATAGCCTCAAGGGACAGTTCTTGTTCCTTTTCCAAACTTCCACTTTGCCCTCCTCCAAAAGATGTACCCGCTCTAAAACTACTCATAATAACGAGTGCACCTCTCTGGCTTTTGCTTTTTACCTTCCCTTATTACATTCTCTCCTTAACAAGTGTCTTCCTCCTTTTCTGACCCCAGACGCTACAGCTGCCTCTTCCTCTTATGCCAAGATCCCAAGAAGGAGGATAATGAGCTTGTACTGCCTAGAGACCTGCCACCCCATAAGTGTTTGGACATTGAAAGGACATAATCTCAAGAAGAGAGCAGGAAATGCTGAAGGTGAGAACAGATAAGAACAGTTGCACCCCTCCTCTGCTCCTTCTTCTGTGGAGGCTCTCTGTGCTGGCAGTATCGCAGCCCCTGTTCCTCTCCTGTGGAGGCTTCTCCTGCTGGCACCATCAGGGCCCCTGTTCCTTCTCCTGTGGAGGCTCCATGTGCTGGTGGCGTCGTGGCCCCCATTCTTTCTCCTGTAGAGGCTTCCTGTGCTGCTGTCACCATGCCCCTGTCCCTTTTCCTGTGGGGGTTCCCTGTGCTGGCGGTGTCACAGCCCCCGTTCCTTCTCCTGTGGAAGCTCCCTTTGGCACCTCTAGCACCTCCTCCTTGGGGGGGGGGGTGCTACCTTGCATGGAAGTGACTACCTGGCACGGTGCTTCCCCCCCCCCAGAACCCAGGGCAGGTGCCCCCTCAAGCTCCACCCTAAGTACACCTCTGGCCAGGCACCACATACACCTGTTGGCTGGCACAGAAAAGACAGCATGCAAGAGGGCACCAGGCTGCAGAGGACAAGCCTGCCCACACACCCTTCCTCTGCCCTGGGCTGCCAGGCACCCAGTTCCTCTGAATGAGGCTCCAGTCAGTGTGCTCCTCTCCCCAGGAGGGTCCCCACCCCACTCCCCTGGTCCCACTGGGGGACTCCCCACCGTCTCCCATCTGCAGACAACCCTGCAGGTCACAGCCAGGCTTGCAAACCTGCTGTTTCCCTCAGGGGCTCTTACTCTCGAGGAGACACGCAGAGCATCGCACCAGCACAGGGGCAAGAGGAGGTCCCCCCATGCAACAGGAAACCAGGTTGCACACCTCGACTTTTTCTGTTCTCAAAGCTGCACACGGGAGTAGTACTCTAGACTTTCCTATCTCTATGGCTGCCAGCCACAAAGAGGCAGTCACTGGAGGTCCTCTCGCGCAGCGCCGCGGTCCCAACGGTCATTCTCAGTCTGCCTTCCAACCCAGAATGGAGCCTATTCATCCGTTATGTGCTCACAACAGCGAGAGTGCAAGGGACGGCACTGAGGTCTAGCCTTCCCGGAAGTTCACACTCTGTGTCACTCTAGACTTTTTTTGTCTAGGTTTCCAAGAGGCCTTCACTGCAGCCAGGAAGGAGGCTGCCGACTCAGGACAAGAGGCCCCTTGCCTGCTTAGGGCTGTCTAAGGAGCTGCCTGAGTGAAAATCCACCTTTGCGACATAAGGTATGATAAACTCTTGTAATATGATGATTTATACCTCACTTTGCTTTTACTTAGTAGCAATCCAGTGGTTTACATTCTCTTAAAATGCATTCAAGTAATGATAAAACAAAAGTGATTCTTTTAAACTTCATTCAAAAGAATAAAATAAAAGTGAAATAAGTCCATAAGCTAACTTTATATCAAGTATCACCCAAAGAAGAGGGGGGATAATCTTCCCAGAATAGGAAAGGCTTTACTTGGCATTTAAGGATCAGGGTGACCAGATGTCATCATAACCACAAAAGAGGACAAGGCACCCCAAAATGTAGGACATCCAAGAAAATTGTTGGACATGACAAAATTAAAGCTTACAGAAAAAAGGAGGAAATTTCAGTTTACAAATTTGTGAAATTTCAGTTCACAAATTCCAGGACACAAGCCTTAAAAAGAGGTGATGTCCTAGAAAAAGAGGACATCTGGTCACACTGCTAAGGGTGGCCAGAGAGTGGACTAGCCCAGGGGTGTCAAACATAAGGCCCAGGGGCCAGATGTAGCCCCTGGAAGCTTTTTATCCGGCCCTCAGGTTCTCAGCTGTGGAGCAGTGCTAAGGTGTTACCACTGAAACAGCAGCCCACATGAAAATTGGGCTTTCCCATATCTTGAAGTATGATCAAGATTTGCGTATTTTCTCTTCTGTCATTTGCAGTTAATGAACTTCTATATGAGAGCAAGGTGCTGATTTCTGGCCATCAGCTGCTTAATGATGTCACTTTCTCCTTAATGACATCATTTCCGGCCCTCAGCAGGTGCCCTGAATGCTAACTTCGGCCCTCTGTATGAAACGAGTTTGACACCACTGGACTAGCCTAATCCATCTGAGGAGGCAATTCCAGACCACATTTTTGTCAATGGTGGGCCAGGGAGCAGAACCAGTGTGGTAAAGGCCAGAGCAGGCATGATTCCAAGAAAGAAAGTGGTCATCGTGGTAACTTGGTCCACATAGTTTAAGGGTCCAATTCTAGAAAAATGTCCAGCGCTGATACAGCCGTGCCAATGGGGTGTGTGTCCTGTGATTGTGGAGGAAGTCACAGAGGTTTCCTCAGGGACCATTTGCTCCTTTACCTCAGGGTCCAATCCTGTCCAACTTTCCAGCACCACTGCAGCCACAATGCATCCCCAAGGTCTCTGTGAGGCTTCTGTGGAGGTTTCTGTGACTCACAGGATACAGTGCATGCCCCATTGGGACAGCTGCACCAGCACTGGAAAATTGGATAGGATTGGGCCCTAAGTCTCTGAAGCTTAAGGCAGTGGTGTACTTGGGGGGGAGCAAGGGGTACAAATATCCCTGGGTACCAGATGGGGGGGTGGCGGTGTGCCACCATCCACTCCCCCTGGCAGCACCCTCCCCATGGCACCTAGTCAGTGTGTTGATATTGGCCCGCCAATCTGAGGGCAGACCCCCCAGAGGCACCGATGACCACCGTCATGATTATCTTAAATATGACATAAAATAATAATGGGAAGGCAGCGATACTTGCAGACTGAAAAGGCAAGGAGGAGAGCTCTGGGTTTCCAGAGAGCGCAGATGGTCTTCAGTTCTGCACCTTGAAAACGTGCACATGTGTGGGGTGATCAGACGTCCTCTCTTCCCAGGACACATCCTCTTTTTAGCCTTGTGTCTTGGAAAAGAACTTAAATGTCCTCAGCAGGCAGTGCACAGCCTTCTTGGAATGAACAAATTCTATGTAATAAATTCTATGTAATATAGTTTTAAATTTAAAAATAAGTGATCTAGTATTTAAATGCACACGAAATCAATATAGGAGTGCTTTTAGCTTTCATTTTGTCATATCCTACATTTTTTCTTGGAGATCCTACATTTTGGGGGGCCTGGTCCTCTTTTGTGGATGTGACATGTGGTCACCCTGCACATGCAGCATTAAAACCAGTCATGCGCCATCATTCTCTGCTGCAGCTGTCTGATGTTGCAGGCGTTTCTGTGAACGGCTATAGGCGGGGTCCTTTTGCCAAAAGACAGTCACACGTGGGAAGAAATTGCAGCTGGCTGGAGGTGCAGGTAAGAGGATCCTCCCTCCCTTCCTCAGACCCAGGAGTCCTGGCTTTGCCCCCAAACCCATTAAGCCCCCCCTGTTTGCCAGAGTCCCTCTTCAGCACCTCATTTATGCCCCCAAGAACCCAGGAGTACCGACTTCTAGTTCTCCTCTCCCCAAATTCACATCCTGTAGTGTTTCCTAACTGTCATCACGAACCAAATCATTCTGGGTTTTCATTTACCACCCCACTCCGGGATCCACCATACTTCAGTTACTACTGAGGGAAACCAAATTTCCTGGCTCCTGGCCTCACACCCATTGACAAGATCCCTCTTCTTTTCAGAATAATATGTTCGTTGGGTCCCCACCTATCCATTCCCATTTCAGAGAGCCCTGGATCTCACCCACCACCAACCCCTTAATATTGTCACTTTCTCTCTTTCTCCCACAGTTGAGCGATATTCCCATATGTAAGCATTTTCCCTTCTCTGTCTGCTGTATCTCAAGCTGATTTGGGATGATGTTGGATTTGGTTTATAGGTGTAATCTCTGGGTGTTTCCCACAGCATTATGGGGGAATGAAAGTCCCTGTAGGAGAGGAAGAGGAGGCAAATTTGTCTCTGCATTCAAACCTTTGTCCCTAAATTCAGACCAGAGATATGTACAAAGAATTGAGAATTCTTTTATCCTCAAAAGTTTTATCCATTCAGATGTTCAGAATACCCCCATTCTGAATTCTCAGGGTATGTTTGGTACCCATGTAAGTGGGGGAAAGAAGAGATGTATATTTATTAAATAGATATACTGTACTGTAATTATTCAAAAGAAAACTGGGAACATTTTTATGCTTCAAATATTCAGTTCCTTTTCTTGTTTGCTGCCCTTGTTCTTCTCTCCTGCCTTAATGCCTGGGGGAGAGCTGGGTTACCCACAACTGGGAACCAGGACTCCTGCATTCTCTGGGTGGGGAGCACTAGTAATAATAATAATTTAGAGCAAGGAAGGAACTGCTGAAAGTCAGGATTGCTGTCTTTGAAAAGAGAGCATACTTTGGATGTCTGGGGCAGGGAAATGGAGCAGGAAGAGCAAACCTGGTTTTTTCCCCCCCCCTCAAATATAACAACAGATATAGGAATCTGCTTGTGCATGAAAGAGAAATTCTAGAAAGATAGAATGTTGTGGATGTGCAGTTTTATATTTCATTTTTTGACAGACACATCAAAAGTGTACCGGGGGAGAACTGTAGTGAGTCAATGGATTTTTAGTCAGCCTGCCTGTCTAACAACTGGTAAAAGGATTGCTGTATCATAAATCATTGTATCATAAATCATTGTTCCTATGCATCTAGGGTTGAATGGAACTAGGAGTTTTTAAAAGGCAGGGGTTTCTATACTATATAGTCCGTATGTCATTGCTGTATGATGTACAGTGGTAAATTCTGAAATTATACATTCTGTGGAGTAAGTGGATTGAGGGAAACAGAACCTGGGGTTGTTGACTGAAACTGATTGGCTATCAGTTTAGGTCAGAAAAAATGTTTCTTCATAGAATGCATGATTAACTTATAGCAGTGTTTCTCAGATTGTAGGTGGGTCGCAAGCCAATTTCAGGTTGTCCCCATTTATTTCAAAATTTTATTTTTAATATAAAACTTCATGCTATCCTGGTGTGTGGCTGCATTTGGGGAAATATTACAGATCTGTACTTTGAACAGGCTATTATGTATATGCTTTTAACAATGATAGTAAATGGGACTTACTCCTGGGTAAGTGTGGATAGGATTGCAGCCTAGGATTGTTAAAAATTTTCCTGCTTGATGATGTTACTTCTGTTCATGATATCACCTCTGGTGGGTTCTGACAAATTCCCATTTTAAAAAGAGGGTCCTGGTACTAAAGTTTGAGAGCCACTGAGTTCATAAGTCTTATGGCATTTGCTGTTGTGAGACGTGACTTGGACCCCTGGCTCATTTGTATTTTGAAGGAGTGTCAGACAGATTAATGGTTATTGGACATCATAGAATCTTCATGTCCTGTTTGTGGACATCCTGTTTGTGGTTGGCTGCTTGCATGCTGGTGAACCTTTGACACCTTAAAGACTAACTGGTTTATGTGGCACAGAGGCCTGGTTGTCTAAGTGCTTTTAGATATGGTGGCCTTTTCTTCATATCATTACAAAATGTGTATGGCAGCCCAGTCCATGATATGAAACTCAGTGTGTGGAAAATTTATGTGGGGTCCTGTATGATTATACTGTGTGCACAACCTCTCAGTGACTTTATTGTTCTATGTTTTCAGGTCAATCTGTCTCCTCACCATGCCCACCTTGTACCTTTCACCAGATCCCAATAACTTCCAGAACCTCTGTGTGCTTATCGCAGCCCGTTATGGCCATCAAAAGCCCAAAGTGGTTGAGCTACCACCTGACACTGAGTTGGGGAACCCTTCCTTCTCCTTAGCCAAACTCCCAGCTTTGGAAACCCAAGCAGGTGTCTACGTGTCTGGCCCAGCAGCGGTTTCTTACCTCCTGTCTTCAGATGTTATGCGAGGGCAAAGCCCAGAAGCAGGTGCCTTGATAAGGCAATGGATCAGTTATGCTGAGTTGGAAATTGCCCCAGCAGCCTGTGCAGTGGCCTTTTCAGCGTTGGGAGTCTGCAAACAAAGTAAACAGGTAAGAAACAAGATATATGGGTTGTGCTGCTGTACTGTACTGTAGCAGGTGTGTAGCACAAAGTTTAAGAGTGTGAGATGTGAACCAGGAAGACCTGGTTCAAATCTAACCTCAGACACAAACCTAAGAGGGATTATTCTGGGATCCAGCCATCTAGTGATTAGGAAGGTCAAACTTGGATCCAGGTTCAAACCTCTGCTCATCTGTGAGGCTCACTTGGCTAATCACCGTCAGCCTAACCAACCTCACAGGGTTGTGTTGTGTATAATATGGGGAGAGCATGGATAAATACATGTATGCTGCTTTAACACCTTGGAAAAGGGCAGATTTAAAACAAGTGATAAAATATTGATTGGTTACACCAAAGGGTTCTGATGTGATTCCTATTGACCTCTCTCCTCATGCTCAGGTGACGGATCGTGCTGTGGCAGAGCTCCAGAAGCTCCTTGGGGTATTGCAGAATCATCTGAAGCTGCGGACATACTTGGTTGGAGAGACTGTGACTTTGGCTGATGTGACAGTAGCCTGTTCTCTGCTGCTGCCATACAAATATGTGAGTGAAAATTGGAGCATTAAGTATTTTACATGTTGTAGAATCATAGAGTTTAGCAGGGACCAACAAGGTCAACTAGTCCAACCCCCTCCCCGCTAAAGCAGGATATCCTCCTTGAGCATCTCTTAAGAATTTCTTAATATAGCCTATAAGTATCTGGTATACATTATATCGGTGCAGTAACAATTCCAAATTTGATTATATCTTTAAGGGATTCATGTACAGTATACCTCATGTATAGTGTAAATTTTTTTTCTGCACCCCCAAGATAATTTTAGAAAACCTCAGATAATTCTGAGGTTACAGAATTTAATATATTCAAATATGTAGTCAAAAGATGGTGGTAATAGCAGACATTTTAGATATGTAAACACGAGCTAATTTTTAAAGCTAGCAATAATGTCAAGCAGTATTCTACATTTGAAAAGGCAAGTATGCCTTAGATCTTTCTACATGTGTTTGGGGTATTCAATTTGAGTTTGAACTTCTGCTCTGATCTAGGAAAATCGAACATGTGTGTGGATGAAACTGCAGTGTTCAGCATTTCAAGTCAATTTTCATTTTGAAGGGAAACATTGCTCTTTCCTAAATTTTGTTTAAGGCTTTAGGTGGTTTTATTTACCCTTGTTTTGCCCTTTTTGAAAGTTGCTTTTGGTATCCAGTTTCTTTAGAAAACCAGCTAATTCTTTTAATAAAATGCCTGCTCATTCCCAGCTCTCTGTCACACTCTTGTGTGACCAAGACATAGAGTCTGGGTGCAGCTATGCAAATAGGAGCAGGTTTGTTTCTTGGTGGCTCCCACTGAGTTTTATGAAGCAAGAATAAATGGACTGCAGGCACCCACAATTTCCAACTTGACCACTGACTCCTATTATGCATGCCCATGTGTTCTATATTGCACCTCCCCTTGAGATGTTTGAGCCCCTTTCTTGCTCCTTCCTGTCATTGCAATGCATATTCTGCTCATAACAGCTGGTTTCTTAAAATTGCGAGCATTCCAGTTGTTTTGATTGCCTTTCAGTAGCTACTAATAGAAAACGGGAGGACTTCATAAAGGAACATCAGCAACATTCCTTGAAATGTTACTCTGAATATTTTAGCCCTTTTAGAGTCATATTTTATGAACCAGCGGCTCTCAAATTCTACTTTCCTCATCTTCCCAATTGCATTGGAGTCTCTTCTAACTTTAATGTCCTCAGTCCTATTTATTAACCTTCGCTCCTCTCTCCCAATGTTTCTTCTAGGTTCTGGATCAAGCTCTCCGCACTTCTTACACCAATGTGACCCGTTGGTTTGAGACTTGTATTAACCAGCCAGAATTCCAAGCCGTTCTGGGACCGGTGAAGCTGTGTGACCAGGCACCTGGAGTGGGTGGCCCAAAACTGGAGTCCAAAGGTAAATTGCTCACCCTGTCATACACCCGACCCCCCCAACCCCAAGAATGAGCTGGGAACAAAGAACTTTGGAAGGGAATAAGACTGAAACACTTACAATGCAACCCTAGGCATGTCTATTCACAAGTAAGTCCCATTATGTTCAGCTGGGCTTATTTCCAGGAAAGAGCACATAGGATTGCAGCCTTAGCCAATTAAAAACAAAGAAACAAATGGCAAGGTAAAATGCTTGCATAACTGTACCAAATTATAGGAAATTGTTTATACAATTGATGATATAAATAAAATTGCCCTTGTATGTTTTGCGTTAGAGATCTGTTTTTCCAGAAAAACTCATATCATCCTTTGTATATTAAATATCATTAAACATTATTCTGACAAAGACTGTATTTTAAAATATTAATTTTTAAAGATGCTGCGTACAAAAGTTATGGGTGACAAATATCACCTTGGAAGAGAGATTCCCTTTCTTTCACCTGTGTAAGAGGAATGTCTCTTCTAAGAGAGTGCCAAAAGCAACCCATGTATATTTTTAGATGATGTGCTCATTTACAGTGGTCCCACGTTATCTGCAGGAGTTCAGTTCCAGGAATCCCCATGGATGCCAAAACTTGCAGATAATCAAATACGTAGGTCTTGGCACCTTTAGTCCTCTGGGGGTGACAGGAACTGTTCTCCTGTCATCTCTGGTGGTGTTCTGAGGCCTTCTAGAGGCCTTAGAATAGTGTTTCTCAACCAGACATACTTGCACCACTGGTAGTACTCAAGGTGATGTCTGGTGGTACATACAGGACAAACAGACCCTCGCCACCTGGCAGCAGGACCAGCAGTGCTTGGTGGGCAGAACTCCAGCGTGCACTATTTATGCACTCAAAAAAGCCCTCCAATTCACCCTGAGCCTTTTACCAATGTTTGATGCATCGTGTCCTGTCTCCCAATCCAGAAGTAACTAATGATGATGACATTATCACCAGTTATTTCCAGTGGTACTTCCAATACTACCAAGCAAACTGGTTTGGCAGGGAACCATGCAAAGTGGCATGGCAGGAGACAAACATTGAAAAACACTGCCTTAGAAGGTCACTTCTGGTTTTCAGGGGAAAACAGGAAGTGATGTTTTAGGCCTTTATCAGGCTTTCTGAGGCCCAGGAAGGCTTCCCTGGGCTTCAGAAGGCTTTATAGATCTAAAATCTCACTTTAGGTTTTCCCCCAAAAACCAGAAGTGACCTTCTAAGGCTTCTGAAGGCCACAGAGAGCCCTGCAGAGGTGACTGGAACACGGCCCCAGTTACCTCTGGAGGATGCATGTTGGGCCAATTCTGCTGGTTCTGGACCCATGGATAGTGAAATCCAGGGGTTTTGAATTCACTGATACAAAGGGCCGACTGTATTTATTTTCAAAGCATGCCTTTTCTTCAGAAGTATTGTTTTATGTCTATGTAGATTGAGGGCCAAATCCTATCCAACTTTCTGCAACCATATTGCAGCCCTGAGGCAAGGGAACAAATGTTCCCATACCTTGAGGAGGCCTCTGTGAATGCCTCCCCATCAGAGGATGCAGTGCATACCCCATTGGTACAGCAGCACCGGCACTGGAAAATTGGATAGGATTGGGACCTTAGTCAATTCATTAATTTCATATTAGTTGTTTAATCAGGTTAGCAAGGAGGTAAGATTCCTGAGTTCTTGCCTAAGAAAATTAGTGAATGATTTAGAGATGGCATCAAGATGACATGAGAGAATACAGAAGGCTGGGGTGCCTTGGAAATACTTGTATATATTGTGTTTAAAAAATATCTCTCACTAAAAAGTGCCCAAAGCAGTCTGAAGCAGAATCTGTAAAACCAACTTAATACATTTGAACAAATTATGAAAACCATCTAGCTTGCAGCTGAATGCCAACCTAAACTGCTTTTACCTGTCGCTTAAAGACAGGCAGGCCTCAGCTGGAAGAAAGTTCTGGTGGTGCCACAAGGGGGAAGGCTCAAGCCTGCGTTCTGACAACCTCCTAGCAGATTGGCTGAGGAGCTGAATTGTCTCCTGCTTTATCTAAGAAGGGTGTGTGTGTGTGGTTCTTGCAGGCAAGAGTTGGAGGGTCTGGCACACCTTTTCCCTGTAACTCCATGAAAGTCCCCTGCTGATTAAACAAGCAATGTTAGTGAGGCAGAATGGATTTAATGGTTTATTTCCTATCCCTAAGAGTCAGTGGCACATCCTGCGACGGAGTTGCTGGAGCAGAGGGAGCTAACAGAACCACCACCCAAAAGTGCCTCCCAGCTGAAGAAAGAGGCCAAGAAGAAAGAGAAACTGGAAAAGTTTCAGCAGAAGAAAGAAAAGAGCCAGCAGCAGCAACAGGGGGAGGTAAAACTTGTTGTGCAAGAGCAGATTCAAACATTCAGTGAAGGCAAAAGGCAGGGCTGTACCATTTCTGATGGAAGAATGTGCATGGCATTACATTAATTCCCCTCCCCCCCAACTCCCTGCATATTGAAAGCTGGTATGTTGGAGACCTAGATTTTAGTGTCGTCTTTCTGATACATTAGCTCCCTGTGTGCAGGGCACAGTGTTTGTGGCTATTCTCAGTGTTTGTTGCGGTTTGAGGAATGAAATATGGTCCTGCTCTCTATGGGCAGCAGACTGGATTAGATTACCTTTTGGTTCATTGAACAAAGAGCACCCCCCACCAAGGTAGGGAAATGCCACTATTTTGGAGAGGGACTGTGAGGTAACATTCTGAAATGCAGCTGTCTCTGCTGTAGGAGCAGATGACTTGTATTAATTTATTTGCAACATTCATGAAATTTCCCCTGGGGGCTGGGGATAAGAATAGGCCCTCAGTTTGGCTGTACTTGTTGTAAGAGGCAACTAAACAGCCACCGGGTAGATGGGACTCGTCAGCCTGGGAAGGCAGCTCATCTGAGAGAAGGAAAACTCTGATCCCAAACCTCCACTGCCTTGTGGCTACATCCAGTTATGGAAAAGGCTTCAGGAGTCAACCTCGAGGCAAAATCAGGAGCCGGAGTCCCTGAGGCAGTTCATGGCTGAACACAGTCAGGTTCTGGCAACTCCTGCGACGCCGCTGGAACCAACCGTATTGGCCTCTGCCTTTCCATTGGACCATTTCAGAGAGGGGAGGGGGGATTTGCTGCATGGATAACAGACTATCCTCCATACCTACTTTACCCAGGCTTCGCGCACTGGAGAGGACACACTGTTCCAGAACCACCATTCAGAGCGTGACACCATAGTCTTCCAAGACTGAAGGATGCCAACAACATGAAATACCATTCTGTTCAAAATGCCCCAAGCAGGAGTGATAAATATATGTTTGAAAGCTGGATGGGGTTTAAAATGGCAGTATAAACTTGCCTGACACTTTTCCCCCTGCTATTTTGCAGAAGAAGCCAAAGGTTGAAAAGAAGGAGAAGAAGGATCTTGGGGTTATAACCTATGATGTCCCAACCCAACCAGGGGAGAAAAAAGGTATTGTAGAAGTGGGCAGGGGAGGGGGAAGGATGTGAGTGAAATGTTTGTGGGTGGGAGAGACTGGAGCTCTTTGCACTACCCTGTTCTTGACATCTGGCTCACAAGATGTATGAAGCTTCCTTACACTGAGACATGATAAAATGGGGTTTAAATTACTGCTAAAAGGATTAGCTATTGGGCCTTTCATTACTGAATGAATTAAATAAACTGTAGTCTCACTCATATGAATCAGTTGATTCACTGTGTTTGATGACACAGTTAGTGTCATCAAACACTCAACTTCGTGCTTCGTGTGGTCCAACTTTGTGCTTTCCTGAGCCTCAGGAGTCTATTGTGGGTGGGGGACACATGATGTGTCCTTCTAGGTCTCAGCCCCAACCAGTTGGACTCGCCTCCCCTCAGGGCCCTGCTGGACTGAGATCTGATGAAGTTGCCAGGCATCTGAGTTGGGTCGAGATTTTTCCCTCTGCTGCTTTCGGGCATTTAGTTCTAATTTGTTGCCTTTTAATGTGTTTTTGTGAGTGTATTTTTAAAAAAAAAAACTTTTACAGGGGGGCCCTGTGTCCGCAGATCCCGTATCCGCGATTTCGGGTATCCACTGATTGGGTCTGCTGGCCCCCTTTGGAGGTGAGGGGAGCTGGGCTTGGCTCACCTCTGGAGGGTCTTCCTCTGCAGAGGTCGCACGTGACCATTTGTGGCTACTATGGGCCTCAGGATGATGGAAAATAGCGAAAAATGCTACTTCCGATTTTTAGCTCCAGCTTCTCTCGCCCCCTCCCCTCCAGAGGGTGGGGAGCATCCCCGGTTATCTCCAGTTTCACTTAACCCTGAGCATTCCGGAATAGAACCCTCTCAGATACCGGGCCACACCTGTACTGTATTTTATTGCTTGGAGCCCTTTTAAGGGCCAAAGGGTGGAATATTAATCCCATAATAATTGGTTGGTTGGCAACCTTCAGTCTTGACAGACTGTGGTAGAAGCCTACAGCACCCGATATTCCCAGGCGGTCTCCCATCCAAGTACTAACCAGGCCTGACCCTGCTTAGCATCCAAGATCAGACGAGATCCAGCATGTGCAGGGTAACAGTTGCTGTCATAATAATTAAAAAAACTTAATTTTTAAGTTTTTTAATTAAGATTGGCAGCAGCTTTCTAGGGTCTTGTACAGAGGAGCTTTCCCAGCGTGGCTTTTTGAGATCCTTTTTCATCCGGAGACAGAGAGAGCCAGGGCCATATGCATGAAAATACACCCCCAACTATGTGAGTTGTGATCCCCTTCCTGTATTGGAGGCCTTTCATTTCATCCACTGCCAATAATAATAATTTGTTTCAAATAATAATTTGTACCTTATAGTAGTTAGAACATGCTGGAATCCCTAGCATGTATTCACTGCTGAAACAGAGACGCCTGTGTTGGCTTGGTCATGTCGTGAGAATGGATGATGGCCGGATCCCAAAGGATCTCCTCTATGGAGAACTCATGCAAGGAAATCGCCCTACAGGTAGACCACAGCTGCGATACAAGGACATCTGCAAGAGGGATCTGAAGGCCTTAGGGATGGACCTCAACAAGTGGGAAACCCTGGCCTCTGAGCGGCCCACTTGGAGGCAGGCTGTGCAGCATGGCCTTTCCCAGTTTGAAGAGACACTTTGCCCACAGTCTGAGGCTAAGAGGCAAAGAAGGAAGGCCCATAGCCAGGGAGACAGACCAGGGACAGACTGCACTTGCTCCCGGTGTGGAAGGGATTGTCACTCCCGGATTGGCCTTTTCAGCCACACTAGATGCTGTGCCAGAATCACCTTTCAGAGCGCGATACCATAGTCTTTCGAGACTGAAGGTTGCCAATACAAAACTAGGTATTGCAATGGCAGCCTTGCAAATGATGGTACTCATTAATTAGGAACAACCTTTTCTTCCAGCTTCCCTTCTGACCCAGACTGGGTGATGGAAGGGCGAATGGGAGAAGCAGGCCACTCTGTCTTGTTCACAGCCCTTCTGCTTTCTCCCTCCAGATATGACTGGCTCAATGCCTGACTCCTACAGTCCGCAGTATGTTGAAGCTGCCTGGTACCCCTGGTGGGAGAAGCAAGGATTTTTCAAACCAGAATATGGGGTGAGTGTGGGCTTGAATGTTGTGAGATGGGACCTCACAGGGTCATTTGGTTAGCTGCTAGTTTGCCCAGGATGGATGAGAAGGAGTCACCTCTGAAAACATGGGATCAATGAACTAAATTTCTTCAGGCTTCCCCCTGCGCCCAAACGTAATACTTACACTGACATAACATTTCCATTTGCGTAATGCCCCTCACACTCATTATTTTAGTTAACCTTCCAAGAACTCTATAAGGAGATCAGTATTTTTTTCTCCAGGTGGGGGTCTGAGTCTGAGAGGTGATGGCATCCTAAGGCCACCTAATGATTTACCATTACACTGTCCTTACCTTCTCTATACTCATAGTTTCTTTCTGCACTTGTTAGCAAATGCACAGAATTGCCAAGTTGCAACCCGGCAGTCAACCTTGCTTCATTTAATAGTTAGTTCTGCAATGATGGAAGAGGACGAGAATGCAGCTGCCATTTTTCCAGCCTGCTCCTTCCCTGATCCATTTGCTGACAGGGAGCCTCTGCTCATCTGGGTGGAAAAATCTGGACTAGACTCTTGGGAATACTTGCCACGCATGGTTCGCCTTGCTTTGCACAGCCTAGAATCAACCAAGACGTGTGCTCAGGTGTTCTTTCCAGGTTCCTCCTTCATTTTGTCCTGGAAGGCTCCACAGGTGAAGAGCAGAGCCAGTAAGCTGGACAGAAATGGCCTGATGTGGGAATCTGAACCCAGGGGTTATCATTCTCAAGTTGGCACTCTATCCACTGCCCTGTAAGCATTTGAGGATAGTGAGTTCTCTTTAAAGTGCTTGTCCCAAGGGTGATAAGTTTGCGCCTAGCAATGTTGGCTGCCTCTCTCTCCCAGTGCTAGGAGATCTGTTTTTGGTATAAAGAGTGGGTCATGGGTTCATCACAACCAGAGACAAGGCTCTCTTTCCTCACTGAACCTTTCTCTCCCTGCCAGCGTTGCAACGTCTCTGAGCCAAACCCCAAGGGTCTCTTCATGATGTGTATCCCACCACCCAATGTTACAGGATCTCTCCATCTTGGCCACGCCCTAACCAACGCTATCCAGGACTCCCTAACTCGATGGTGAGGCTACACTCAGTCATTCTCACTCATAGTACTATCCTAGCATGTCGGCTCAGAAGTAAGCTCCACTAGGTTCAGTGAAGGTTACTTCTAGGTAAGTGTACATAGGTCTATGCACCACTGACATCACTGACCAAGGGCGCAGTCCTAACCCCTTATGTCAGGGCTTTTCAGCACTGGCATAGCGGTACCAATGGGACATGTGCTGTATCCTGCAGCTAGGTGTCACTCACGGAGGCCTCCTCAAAGTAAGGGAATGTTTGTTCCCTTACTTCAGAGCTGCACCGCCCTTATGGAAAGCTGGAAAGCACTGACATAAGGGGTTGGGATTGCGCCCTAAGGTATCTTCAGACATCTACCAACTTGTGTGCTGGTTCCACACATCTCTTCAATTGCTTCCCTTAGATGTTTGAGTGTTGCAGATTTTCTACAATGAAATATGTATAAATTAGAGCTCATTCACATGTGTGTGCATTTTTGGAGACATCCTGTATTTTGCTTATTCATTAATTACAACCACATCCTGCCTTTTTCCCATTGAGGTAGTACATGTGGGGTTCTGAGGATTCTCCCCTCCTGGAATTGGCTAAACTGAGACCTGCTTAGCTTCAGCAAAGTGGCTATAATTTGCCTTCAGACTGTGGCCACTTTACCCTACTTGTGGGCTTATCCAGATTAACAGGTGAAGTGTGCCCTCCATTTCATTGGTGAGAGAATCCCAATTCATGAGCACACTGGGCTGTGTAGCTTACAGTCAAGGGGAGTAGAGCTCTGAACTACTTCTATAGCAGGAGTAGTGATGTGGTCAGGAGGAGCACACAGGTACTGCCTTTGAAATTTTTTTTTGAAGGACCTTAGAAACAGTCTCTGTAGAAGGCAAACTGAGAAATTTATCTAAGGGCATATGTTAATACCTAGGTCAGTATCTTTTCCCAGAACTACCTGAGAAATAGTATGTACCTCGTATTACATGAAGGCTACAATCCTGTGCAGATTTGCCAGGGAATAAGTCTTATTGGAATGAGTGGGACTCACTTCTGAGTACACACATGTAGGTTAGACTCTAATATACCTTTTTTTTAATTTCATTTGGGGTATTTTAATTCCATTTTAAAATGTTTATACATTTGTTCTAATTATTGTAACCCACTGTAAGAGTTGGGAATAAAATGAGCTAGATTTTAAAATTAAGTGTATTAATTTCAGAGTAAAAATCTGTAGAAGGGGAAGAAAGCATTATGATGAAGAAATTTTTAAGTTGATGTTGTTATATCTTGGTTGGGTGTGGCACTGGGGAAATGGCAATGATCTGGAAAGGCTCTTTGCCTTGCAGGCACCGGATGAGGGGCGAGACTACCTTGTGGAACCCTGGCTGTGACCACGCTGGCATTGCCACTCAGGTGGTGGTGGAGAAGAAGCTGTGGAAGGAGCAAGGAAAGACGCGTCACGACCTCGGCCGCGAAGCATTCATTGAGGCAGTCTGGAAATGGAAAAATGAGTGTGTTATTGTGCTGGCCCCTTTTCTGAATGTCATTTATGGATGCTTGTTGCATATCCAGCCCTCTAGTGACATGCAGCAGTTAATGTGCTTTTCTATATCTCTTTACTTGCAGAAAAGGTGATCGGATCTACCACCAGCTGAAGAAGCTTGGTTCTTCATTGGACTGGGAGAGAGCCTGTTTTACTATGGATCCAGTAAGCTCTGCAGGGGGAGGGAGAATGTGTATGTGGGTGTCAAGCTATTCTGTGTGTCCTGTGTATACCAAAACATATTTCTGCAGCAGCTGTAGTCCCACAGCTGTGTCCTTGATACACTCCTTCATGGTAAGCAGATCCACAAACCAAAGAGCTACTGCAGCAGACCAGTTTCCTCCCAGTGTTCAGGAGTGTCATGTATTCACTCCTTGGCCCAGCACATATGACTTGAGGCTGCCACACACCTAGCATCCCATGCGAGCAACAAGTCTGAGAGACTGGAAAATTTAAGATCCCAGGAAATTTCTGGGGGCCCTCCTTTGGCTCCTGGGCCCCCTTTTTGACCCTGGGCCCAGGTACAAATTACCCCCTGGACCCTTCTCATGGGCTTTGCATGCAACCACCACCCCTTCACACAAAAAATACAATTAAATTTGTAATAAATAGAGAAGATTTATTAGAGATTTATTGTTTATATTGAAGATTTGTGGGTTACTGCTTTTTTTGCTGGCTGTGGGCCATTCATTCTCCACCCTCTCTGGTGGTCCCTGGGGGACCACCTGGAAATAATCAAAGGAAATTTTTTTTTCCCTGAGAGTTCGCAGACCACTTCTAAGGGTCTCGCAGACCTCTGTGGTTCCCAGACCACATGTTGGGAACCAGTGGTCTAAGGTCACCCCTTTTTATTAGAGGTTTGTTTCCAGTTATTAAGATTGGTTTACACTACAGTCTAAGGGCATAATCCTAACCATGTCTACTCAGAAGTAAGTCCTATTTTGTTTTTTTGGGGCTTACTCTCAGGAAAGTGTGGTTAGAATTGCAGCCAAAGTCTTACTAAACACAATGGGCTTACTTCTGAGTAAAATAAAAAACACTGTTTTCAACACCTCTACTTATTATTTATTAAACTTTTGTCCTACCCTTTCTCCTAAGAGCTCGGGGCCAAACACAGTCTGGCCTCATTTTATCCTTGCAACAACTCTGTGAAGTAAGTTAGTCTGTGGAAGAGAAACTGGCTCAAGATTACTCAGTGAGTTTCATGGCTAAGTGAAGATTGAAAACCAAGCACCTCGAATTGAAGGTCAGCAGTCTGGCCACTCTGGCTCCTGCCTACTCCTGGCTCAGGCTCTTAACCATTAAGCTCCACCAGTTCTCTATGCTCAGTACTAAGAGCCTAATGAACTCAGTCCCCTGGAAAGTGATCTTGCAAACAGTAGAAAAGCAAAGTACTTACCTGCTGAAATGTCACCTGAAAGTACAGTGGTGCTCTTTGACGAGAGCAAATGCATCTTAACCCTACAGTGCATAGACATTGATCACCAGTCCAGAGGAAACAGAAGTCTGATTCCCATGGAAATTTTCAGAATTCAAGTGTGTCTAGCTAAGGATGGAAGAAATTGAGCCACATTTTTTAGTGTTCTTTTTTTGTTTCCAACAGAAACTCTCTTATGCTGTCCAAGAGGCTTTCATCCGGCTTCATGAGGAAGGGGTTATTTACCGAAGCAAACGCCTCGTCAACTGGTCATGCACCCTCAACTCTGCCATCTCGGACATAGAGGTGATTGGGGTGGGAGAACAGAGAGGGCACAAACCTTTGCATCAGTTGCTCTAATATTGAAAGTAGAACACTGTGTGTGACTCTTGCTGTCTATTTCTCTGCAGGTGGATAAGAAGGAGTTAACAGGCCGAACCTTCTTGCCAGTCCCTGGCTACAAAGAGAAGGTTGAATTTGGGGTGCTGGTCTCCTTTGCTTACAAAGTTCAGAGCTCAGGTGAGAAAGGGGGCCTGGTAAGCAGGGATTGGGATCTGGAACTTTTCTCACTGACTCATTGTTGGCTCCATTCTGGGCCCAATTAACCACCATTGTCCTTTCTAGATGAGGAAGTGGTGGTTGCGACAACCCGTATTGAGACAATGCTGGGTGACACAGCAGTTGCCATCCATCCCCAAGATCCCCGCTACCAGGTAAAGAATCCTAAGAGCAAAGGCACAGAAGAGATGCTATAGGGAAGATTTTGGAGAGGGTGGGAGGACTGTAAGCTCAGCGAGAATGCCAGGCAGGTGAGTGATGATTCTCAATTGTGGCTGTTTCTTTATCTTGTCTGTACATGCATGCATGTGCACATCCCTCCCCACCCCCAGGAGAATCACCAGCTGGACAAGAAGGGAGAGACTCAAGTCAAGGTCCTTTTAGAATAGAAGAGTGGGGTCCAATAAACTGTAGTTTATCATAGCTGGTTCTAGTCTTCTCCATACTTGTCACCATCCAGAGGTCCAGAAGCTGCTGTTCACCACTCAGAGGCAGGTTCCCTTAAAAGAAAGGCTTGATGCAGGAGCTGGACTAGGAGGCATCTCCCACTTCCTTCCTAAGGCTCATCTTTTGTCTTTTTGGATTATTTATTTGGATGAGATGGTTCAGTAAGTCTTCCTTCCTCTTCCCCAATTTCTCTCCTAGCATCTGCATGGCCAGAATGTCCTGCACCCTTTCACGGGGCGGCTTTTGCCTGTTGTTTGTGATGACTTTGTCGACATGGAGTTTGGAACTGGTATGCTATGGGGGTCAGGGGCTGGTGGGCAAGGGGTATGTGTCGGCCTCTGCCTGTTATCCACAAATTAAAAGTAATAGCTCTATGGATTGCATGGCCATTTCTTACTGGAAGGATTGCCTCAAAGTGACTGAGCACATATGAGCATTCCTGGCTTCTATGTTTGAAATGTAAAATAGGATTGCCGGTGGAGACAGGAGCTGCAGTAGGCAGGGCTCTTCAGAGAGTGGGGGATGCATCTGTGTGTGAAAGGCAGGCAAATTATGGAATTGTAATGAAACAGGAAGGGCCTGAAAAAATGGGTGTGTTTGGGAATAGAGGGGAGGAGCTACAGAGGGGGAGGAGCCTAATAAGAAGGGTTCTGGCTTAATTTGAAGAACCTTCCAAAAGAAGGGTGGAAAGGGCATTCTTCCAGGCTTAAGTCTTTAGTTGTGTCCCAGAGGCGGATGGGGCACACCCTAAGATCTTAACTCAGGAATAATCCCAAGACCTCAAGTCAAATTTGAGGACAGGACAGCTGTCTTTGGCCTTTGTGGGTCATAATCTGAATGAAGATCATTCTGTCCTCCTGTGTGTGTCTCTCACCACTCTCAGGTGCAGTGAAGATCACCCCAGCCCATGATCAGAACGACTACGAGGTTGGCCTGCGCCATGGGCTTGATTTTGTCTCTATCATCGATGAGAATGGCTGTCTTGTCAACGTGCCCCCTCCTTTCTTGGTATCAATGGGATGGGAAGAGGGAGGTGCAAGGGTCTAGCTGAGAGGGCCCCTTTAGGTTTGATCCTTATTCATGTGGGGTGGGAATAGCCTTAGGGGTACATGGGGATCATACCTCAGTGGTAAGGCCTGGGTTTCCTTTGCGAGCCTTCTAACATTGCAGCTGTCTAATTTTCATCTCCTCCCTGTTCAGGGTATGAAGCGGTTTGATGCCCGTCGGGCGGTGCTGGAAGCTCTGAAGAACAAGGGACTCTTCAGAGAGGTGAAGGATAACCCAATGGTGGTCCCAGTTTGCAGGTGAGGAGAGGTGGTAGGATAAGGGAATAATTTAAATCAGGGGTGGCCTACTTCTGGGGGCCTCCCTGTTCTTCAGACAAGTCAGAGGGGGCAGAACCCTATTTTGCCACATTCAGTGACCTCTTCATAGATGTACAAAAACAGATCAGTGCTATCTGGCCATGTGGTTTTCACAGTTATGGTGCACACAAGCTCCAGCCAGGACACGACATACAAAACCCAAGAAGAGAGATGTGACATTAAGGTGCCAAATCAAATAGCAATCTGCACACCTTGCATGTAATGGCAAACTATGGTTTGCCCAAACGAAGAAGTGAGGGAGGGGAGGAGGGAACGTGTGTCCCCAATGAATGTTTCTGATAGCCAGATCTTGTTTGAACCAAGCGTGATAGGACAGGGGGTGGCCAAGTGGTTTGAGGCATGACTTCGTTTCCACGGAGGCATTTTGGTCTCTGAAGAGAGGCATGGATTAAACCCATTTCTGATAGCCTGGATTTAGGGGGAAGAGAGGCCATAGCTCAGTGGAAGACTACATGGTTGTGTGTAGAAGGTTCCAGGTTCAATCCCTGGAACATTTCTACATAAGCTCGGAAAAATGCCCCTGCTCTTAAATTCTGGAGATCCATTGCTATTCAGAGTGGACAACACTCTGTGAACTACTCTTGTTGAAAACCAGTATATAAATATTCTTAATAATAATCTGAGGTAGATAGACTAAGAGCCTGATCCCTTAAAAGTTGTTTTCATACGTATCTGTGACTTGACTGAGGCCATGCTAGGAGTCCATGCCAAAGGTGGAATTTGAACTCAGAACAGTTCTTGACCATCCTGCCTTTCTTTACAAACGGGAAGGATTGAATAGGGTGACAGGTGGAAGCCTCTCTATGAACACAGTTGGCTCTGTTGGGAGGCAGATGGTCTTCCTTGTCAGGAATTTGGAAGAGTTGAAGAGGTGGAGGTGGGATAGAGATTGGACAGATTTCTGGAGGAAAAGTTCATTGCAGGTTACAGGTCATGATAGGTATGTGTAAGCTCCTGATTTTAGAAGTAGGCTACCCTAGAGCACCCGATGCAGGGAAGGGCACCAGGACGCAGGTTGTGTCTTGATGTCTTGTGTGCTCCCTGAAGCATTTGGTGGGCCACTGTGATATACAGGAAGCTGGTCTAGATGGGACTTTGGCCTGATCCAGTGGGGCTCTTCTTATGTTCTTATGTGTGTGAAGACCATACAGTATAGACAAAAAAAATGATTGGAAACAGATGATTTAGCTTCTAGAAAGAGACTTTGAGAGTAAAAAGGTGTTCTTGGGAGGAGAGAGGGGACTATATGAACAAGTGCAAAAATATCTGGGCTTGGATGAGGGGGGCTATGTAGAGTTCTAGGAGTCTTTATCAGGGGCAGAGGTTATCTATGACAGGAGGTCTGTGAGCCTGAGGCACTGGCATATTCACGGACCTCAGATAATACCATTTTTTCTCTTTCCTTCTACTTCCTGTTGCCTCAGCCGCTCCAAAGATGTGGTGGAGCCATTGTTGAAGCCCCAGTGGTACGTGCGCTGTGACACAATGGCCCGGGGGGCAGCCGAGGCAGTTCGCCGGGGTGACCTACGCATTGTGCCTGATTTCCACCTCAAAACCTGGTTCAGCTGGATGGACAACATCCGGTGAGATCCTTACCCTGTCTCTTCACCTTAAGAATGATGGCTGGACCATGATCCAACCTCCTGAAATCTGGGTGTGTGGGCAGGCGGGCGGGCAAAATAATCTTTATTTCTTGGCCTTTCCCCTACTTCTCCCCACAATTGGGATAATATAGAAATGCTGGAGTCTGGACAGAAATTTCCAAACATTATTTTCTCATGTATGTGCCTGATGGTGTCAGGAAGTATCTGTGTTATGCCTTTTTAAGCCAGGGTGAACTTAGAATGATTTTAATTTTCAGTCTTGATAGTCAAGTATTTACTACTATTCCCCCCCCCCCTCACGCTTTCTGTCTTGTCTTGGTCTTCACCACCTGTCCCTTCAAGGAAGGGTTTGTGCGTTCTGTTCGTTCATGTTCATCAGAAACGTTATAACTCCATAGGGCAAGCTGTGATTATTTTTTTCCTCAAACCCCCCTCTCCTGTTCTAGGGATTGGTGTATTTCTCGGCAGCTGTGGTGGGGCCATCGTATCCCAGCATATTTTGTGATCGTTGATGACCCCTCTGTCCCTCCAGGAGATGTAAGATAGTTCTCTGAGCCAAGTGGCAATGGGCCAGGCAGGAAGTGGAAGCCTTAAAAGGGCTGAGCAGAGGGGTTGGAGGAATGCAAGGAAACAGGCTGTTGGCCTTTCTAATTGCCTTATTTAGAATCTTTACAGGGATCACTGCAACAATGACACAGGTGCAAAATAAATATTACATAGTGGAATATAGATAGCTTGCATGTGCATACCCTCCCAGGTAGCATGTGAATCTGATCTGAGAAGGAGCAGATGGAATGCGATGAACTATAATTGTACAACTAATGGCCTGCTTCAAGCAGCATGTTAAACCTGTCTGCCATTAGGATGGGCATATGCACCGATGTATGTATTTAAATGTCACCTAGCTTTCAGCCTATTCCACTAAAACATTTTAAATCGGTGGATAGTCTGGGCACTCTAGTCTGAATGGATTGTCATCTGCTTGTTTGGGATGGTGAAGGCAAGATGTTTTAAATTGCCTGAACATAAGTAGAGTCCTGCTGGATCAGGCCAAATCTATGCCAAATCTCTGGTCTTCTTTCCAGGATACAGATGGTAAATATTGGGTCAGTGGCCGAAGTGAGCAGGAGGCACAAGAGAAGGCAAGCAAACTCTTCAAGGTGACCCCAGATAAAATCACGCTCCGGCAAGGTACAGAGAAGCGATGTGGAGTAAGGGAATTTAGCAAGGAGTTTGTGTAGCAGTGGCAGCATTTGCCTTTCTTCTTGTGGGGGTCTCTACTCATCATCCTACAGCAAATTGGGTTGGCACAGTTGTCTCTCAGCTGTTGAGTGGTTCATGCTTGTTAGAAACAGGCAGAGAAATGTGGGGCTGGCTGACCTTGGACTGGCTGGGTATCCCTGAGAGCAGGCAGGACACCTGAATCTGCTCTCCCTACCTTCTCTCCAGTCTGCCAACATGTTCGCAGTCTCCATGCCATTCGTTGCACCTTTAGCTCTTGCTGTAGGAAAACATTGCAAATATTTTTGAAAACACAGGATCGGCATCTCTTATTCTAGCCTCTGAATAGCCATTATATTGATGGAAAATGTGAGTTCCTGGGCATGGAATATATACATTCGTTGAAGTCTTTTCTCCTTGCACCCCCTCTTGCTGCTTAGCGCTCTTAGTTTCTTGCCCAATGATCACCCACATGTCTGTGCTCCAAAACATATTACATGAAGTGTTGTAAAACTGCTGCATGCTTTCTTAATTGCTCAGGCTAATGGCAGGTTATCCAGAACCAGCTGTGTGGAGTTGGAAGGGGAGAGTGAGGGTACTTGAGGGGCCATAGAGGAGACCCAAAGGGAGAGAGGTATAAGTATGAAACTTATCTTAGCTCCTACAGAATCCACCTGAGTCTTCCATTTAGCCTAGTACAGTCTACTTGACAGACAGGAACTCACCACAGTCTTGGGCAAAGTTATTCCCAGCAGGCCTGCTACCTGAGATCTTTGAGCTAGAGAAGAGGTCTGACATGGAATCAATCAGCTTGAATGAAAGCTTGAACTGCTTGGGATGTCAAAAACCCAGTTTCTCTTCGCAAATTGATGACCTGTGTTTGTCTTCTGTCCCATTTTCCAGATGAGGATGTCCTGGACACCTGGTTCTCATCAGGTCTGTTTCCCTTCTCGATCTTTGGATGGCCAAACCTGGTATGTCCTTACTGTGAGGCTAATGAAGTGTGTTGGTCTCTGCTCTACTCCAAATCTTCTTCAACCTTTCTGGCTTGGTCCTTCTCTTCTAGAGTGAAGATCTCCAGGTTTTTTATCCTGGGACCCTCTTGGAGACGGGTCATGACATTCTCTTCTTCTGGGTGGCCCGCATGGTCATGTTGGGCCTCAAGCTTACAGGGAAGCTGCCGTTCAGAGAGGTAAGAGAGGCTCTGTTGTTTTTCCTCCTTTCCTCTTCAGCCCGGTTTCTTTGCACTCCTCTAATTTCTCTCCTCCTTGTGATTCAATTTCAGGTTTACCTTCATGCTGTTGTTCGGGATGCCCACGGCAGGAAGATGAGCAAATCACTGGGGAATGTGATAGATCCATTGGATGTTATCGCTGGCATTACACTGGAGGTAACTCATTGATTTAGGGTGCAATCCTATGCATGTCAACTTCTAAGCCCTATTATGTTCAATGGGACTTACTTCCAGGAAAGTGTGGATAGGATTGCAGACTCAGGCTTTCAGCAAAGTCAGGCAAGTGTCTGTAAGCCAGTGCTACAATGGGTTTGTAGGACTTTAGTGAAGGTTGTTGTTTCTGTTGCGAGTGGATGCTACAATAAGATGCTTTCCTTTTGAGAGCTGTGCATATTTTTCCCAGGGCAGAATCTGCAATTGCCCTAACACTTGAAATGGTCACTGTGTTTGAAGGAAGAGTGTATGAGCTGGCTAATGACGAAGGTTATTGATGACCAATCTATGAACTGCACCTGTCCCTTGCCTGGATTTTGGTGGCCTGATCCTAACTAAGAGGAATGCTGGATGAGAAACCTGTTCTGTGTTTTCCCTAGTCATAACTCCCCCCCCCCGACTTTCCTAGATGCCCAAGAAGCCTCTGACATTGCAAAAGGCTCTGGGGCATCTTGTTATGGCTGGGTGGAAGCAGGAACCAGAGGAGCAACTAGCAGACGCAATGCAGTCCTGCTCTCATACTTTCCTCCTAGTTTCCTGGCACTCCCTCTCAGAGGCTTTTGCATCTATTTAACCCCTGCTCATGACACTGGGCTGAACAGATGTGAGAAAAGAGACTCTTCTGGGATTGTGCCTGAATGCATAATACCCTGTTGGGACACCCTGGCTGTGGCAACCCACAAAAGACCAACTTTTTTCCTCTGCCTCTGTAGGGCTTGCATGCTCAGCTGCTAGACAGCAATTTGGATCCAGCTGAGACTGAGCGAGCAAAACAAGGACAGGTATGTTGTTGTTTCATGTCCTTCTGGATGCTGATTGGGGCACAGGCTTGACCCGGCCCTGTTCTGTTTGTGTCATTTTGTTGTGGATTCTGGGCTAGAGAAAAAAAAAATGGCCTCATCAACCAGCATAGTGTGCAGTGGGGCTACAGACTGATTTGCTTAATTTCAGAACAAATACTTGTACCCATATACAGCTGTACTTTTGCTTTAACAGTCTGAATATTGTTTCTGATATTGCGGGTGGGAGACCGTCCAGTAGCCCATTTTAGCCCATTTCATTCACCTTAATCGTGAATTTTATACTGATGCAAATAATTTTTTTAGGGAGAAATAGTGTTCTCCTCAATACCATTTGTTTTGAAGTTATGAGAAGTGTTGTTTTTTTTAAAGTAGCATAACTATGACATTATAATAGCTAGGGATAATGTCAAGCTTGATCTGGATCAAAGAATGGTTGTACCTTTGATTCCTTCACAGAAAGCAGATTACCCCAATGGAATCCCGGAATGTGGAACTGATGCGCTCCGATTTGCTCTCTGCGCATATACATCTCAAGGTAATTTTTCTATACAGCCATCTAGGCTTCTCTTCCTTCCCTCTTTCTTTTTTTAATGTCCCTTTTCCTCTTTTGTTGCTCTCAGGCAGGGATATAAACCTGGATGTGAACCGGATTCTGGGCTACCGGCATTTCTGCAACAAGCTGTGGAATGCAACCAAATTTGCCATCCGTGGCCTTGGAGATGGATTCCAGCCACAACACAGCCCAGAGGTGAGACTGTTCCCCGTGGGTTTTCCACTCTTTCATTTTTTTCTCCTTTCAGATCCCTGAATACTTGGCATTAATGTTACAATGAGTTCAGCACACACTGTTGTTGGGGGGACTCCTCATTTCCTCCCTCCCTGTGTTGTGGTTTCACTTTCACCATCCATGCCACCAGGAGCATTTCCTTCTTAACTGAGAAATTGTCTGTTGCAGCCTAGTGGCTCAGAGAGCCTCATTGACCTCTGGATCCTGAGTCGCTTGAGCCACGCTGTGGAGTTATGTGATGTTGGATTCCAGGCCTATGACTTCCCTGGCATCACCACAGCCATCTATAACTTCTGGCTCTATGAGCTATGTGATGTCTATCTGGTGAGTTGAACTTCCTGAAAGATTTTTGTTTTCTTTCTGTCTAAGAAGCCTTTGGTAAATTGTATTCTTTCAGCCTGACTCACCTCATAGAATTTTCTTAAGGCTAACATGCCGCTGTGAGCTTTTTGGAGGCAAGGAAGGGCTTATTCTCTAGTACAGTGGTTCTCACACATTTAGCACTGGGACCCACCAGGACAGAATGAGAATCTCTCAGGACCCACCGGAAGTGATGTCATGACTAGAAGTGACATCATCAAGCAGGAAAATTTTTAACAATCTTAGGCTGCAATCCTACCCAAGATTAAGTCCCATTGACTATCATTGTTAAAAGAATATACATACTAGCCTGTTCAAAGTACAGGTCTGCAACATTTCCCCAAATGCAGTCACATACCATGGTAGCATCAAGTCTAATATATTAAAAATAAAATATTGAAATGAATGGGGACACACCTGAAACTGGCTCACGACCCACCTAGTGGGTCCTGACCCACAGTTTGAGAAACACTGCTCTAGTAACTTATTGATACATAATAAAAAAGTTAAAACTGCCATAGACATATCAGACAGCACTCCATACATCCTGCTTTATTCCCCACTTTTCAGGAGTGCCTAAAACCCGTATTTGCTGGTCCAGATGAGGCTGCAACCCAGACAGCCCGGAATGTTCTCTACACTTGCTTGGATGCAGGACTTCGTCTTCTCAGCCCTTTCATGCCTTTTGTCACAGAGGAGCTTTACCAGCGGCTACCTCGACGGTCTTTCTCCTCTGACCCTCCTAGCATCTGTGTCACTCCTTACCCCAATAGAGAACAGGTAACGTGGAACTCTCAAGTGCAGAACCAGAAGCATTCTGGCGCAGTGGGAAAGGACAGTGTGTGTGGGGGGGGGGGGGAACAAGCCTAAGGGCAGAAATTGTAAATTAAGTTTAAACAAGCAATAGCGTCTTAACCCATTTCTGCTCAGCCCACAGGTGTACACATTTGATCCCTGTTGTGTATATGCAGCATTGGGCAGAAATGGCTTAAATAAAAGTTTTAAATTTATTATTACAACTTTTAATTGACTACAGTGGTTTATTCATATAAACAAGTGCACCCCACCAGGAAAATAAAGTGCCGTTTGTTGTCAAGGTCAAGAAAAATCAGCATTCATCCCTGGTAGTTGTCTGAATTGTTGATTTTCATTCTTGAATCATGATGCCCAAAACATCACAGAGCCAAGGCATGATTAATCCTGTCTGTGTCTTACCTCAGTACCACTGGAGGAATGAGGGCCTGGACAGCACCGTTGACTTCATCTTGAGCGTAGTTAGGGCTGTGCGTTCACTCCGAGCCGACTACAACCTCACCAAGACAAAAGCTGACTGTGAGTACAGAGCGTGTTGGGAAGGGAAAAGATTCTTTGTGATGGGGAAGGAGGAGAGAGTAAGGGAGCATGTTAAGTTCAGTAGTCACTACCTTGCCAAGGCTGAAATGCTGCTAGATTGTGAGGTAGAATAAATTTAACTTGTCTGTAAAAGCAGAACTGTTTCAGTTCAACTGCACCATGAGTGAAAACGACACTTAGGGCACAATCCTAACCCACTTTCCAGCACCGACTAGTGCCAGTGCTGGAAAGTTGGTTAGGATTTGGGCAGAGAGAGAGAGAGAGGCCCATGATCACTTCATGAACTTCATGGCCAAGCAAGCGTTTTGGCTCAAGTTTTCATGGTTGGTGGCCAACGCTGCAGCACAATAGCCACTCTTTGAGTAGTGAAGAAGTAGTCTGATCCAGCTGGGTTTAATGTGCCACTCCCTCACAGATTTGTGTGAGAAGCAGAAGATCCATGTCGTAACTAAGATATTAGTTAATTTAACTCATGCCTCATTTTGTGTGTTGTAAAGATATGCATTGTTGTTGTTGATATTAATAAGAATATTTACTGTTGCAACAAAACAGTTCACAAAGTGGTTTGAGAAAATCCAGTAGCTAAATGGCTCTGTATTTCCAAAGGGCTCACAGACTAAAAACCTGTAGAAGAAACATCAGCAAACAGCCACTAAAAAGATACTGTGCTGGGATGAATAAGGACAGTCCCGTCCCCCCACCCCACCTCCACTAAATATAAGAGGAGCACCACGTGGGAAAATGCCTCTTTGCCCAGTTAGTGCTTAGAATTGTGGGATTCTTATAGGCTTGGAAATCAGAAATTGGGATTTGGGAGATCAAATAATAGGCTGTGTGTGAATTCACACATGTGTGAATGTGTTGGAGTATTAGCTAGGATGTGATAACAAACTATTTTTCACCCTTCTAAAATTGGCTTGGTCTCCGATTAACCTTCAGAGAGAGGGACATCCATAATATCTGGGCAATTGTTGAAAAGTATTCTTGCTTTTTTTCTTCTTAGTTTGGCACAAGGATGGAATACTTAAGTTGATGCTTCCAGTAGGTCTGAGACATCATGAAAGGGGATAAAGGGGTAAATGCAGTCTCTGAAATGAATAGAACTCAAAGCAATTGTGGTATAGTTGACACAGCATCTCCCCCTCTCTGATCTCCTCTTCCCAGGTTACTTGCAGTGCCTGGATTCTGAGACTGCAGAGGCTGTGACTCGCTGTTCCGAATACATCCGCACTCTCTCCTCCTCCATGCAAGTGTTGGTTCTGACACCTGGAAAAGCACCCCCTCCTGGCTGTGCAGTAGCTATCGCCTCTGACAAATGCACTGTCCACCTATTGCTCAAGGTAATAGAAATAGTTGAGAATAAGATTTATGGGCCTTTATGCACAACTGTTTTACTTCACAGTTTTGGGCGGACACACTGTGGTTCTAACTTAGCCAGGCTGCTTTTCCTTCTCTGCCACTATGTTGTTATCTTTCTTAAGGCGGGTGCACAACTCATCTATAGTATTTCACTAGATCATTGGAAAAATGGATATGCCACACAGAATGGAGCATTTTGAGAAATTTCTAACCCTCAGGATTTTTAGTCAAGAGCTTGAAAAATGAGGTCACTGGATGTAGTCATACCCCTAATGCCTCAGGTTATTTTAATGTTTATATGTAAACTATTGTTTTAATATAGTTTTATAAGCTGCTTTGGGTGCTCTTTAAGGAGAAAAGCAGGATACAGATTGAATAAGTAAATAAAATACTGAATGGTTTTGAGTAGAAGTTACAGCCCAGCTGCTTTGATTACAGAATAATACCAGTTACAGAATTGGTGTACAGAATACACACCAAAGCTTGAAAGGCATGCTCTTCAATACAGTGTCCACTAGGAGGAGCTGCAGCTGTCCTGGGAGAAGTGTAACTGGAGGCAGAGTGTACGCTCAACTCTAGCTGTTAATCATATGTGGGCTACCTTGAATCTTTCCATCTCCCCTGTCAGGGATTGATCGATGCTGAGAAGGAGATCTCTAAACTGGCAGGCAAAAAAGCTGAGTTGCAGAAACAAATTCTACGGTTGCGTGAGCGCATGGACAGCCCAGACTATGCTGCCAAGGTTCCCACCAAAGTCCAGGAGGCAGACACAGCCAAGGTAATGCAGACCAGCATTAGAACTCAGAGCTCTACAAAATCAGCTGTGTGTGTGTGTTTGTGTGTGTGTGTGTGTGTGTGAGAGAGAGAGAGAGAGAGAGAGAGAGATGGAAATTTGGCAGCTACGTGCCTTTCATGGGGATGGAGGAGGGAGCATTCTCAAAAGACTGAAGACGATGGATGCAGAGGCTCTGTTTACAGATATATATTTTTTCCTTTTCCCAGCTGAGACAAAGTGAGACTGAATTGCAAAAGGCTGAAGAAGCCATCAAGAACTTCAAGAAGATGATCTGAAATTTAGTGAAGAGATTCATAAGACTATTAGAATATGTTTATCTGGAGGCTGAGATTGGAGAGGAAGCCTTTTAAAGAGACCTCATCTCCCAAAAGAGGAGCCATTTCTTTCTTGTCAGGGCATTTCTTCGTTTATTATATTTTCTGCAGAGACATTAAACTATTTTGCTCAGTTAAACATTTGAATGGTCATTGGTGTGTAGAAAGGTAAAGGGGTAGAGGGGCAGTGCGAATGCCTAATCCTTTGATACTATGGATTGTTTCACACATGCATGTTCATCACTCACTGATAGCAACATCAGTGGTGACTTGTATGTGTGAACAGACCATCCCCCAATAAAACTATAAGATAACCTTAAACCTAATGCTTTCCAATGAAGTCAGTCCACATATTCATCTGTGAGTCATTGAGGAATTAAAGAATGAGGAAGTATGTAAGTTATAGGAATGTATGATCCAAGTTTGTTGAGAGTTGGGTAAACAACAAAATTCAAATTCTGCAATTGGGCATTCCAACGTCTGTATCCAGAAAAACTGGATTCTACAGCCTGTATAAGTTACACACATTAAGCACAGTTTCTCTTTGCATTTTTTGGCTGCTGTTTCACATGGCATTTTTTGGTATTTCTGGTCCTGGAGAGAAGCTGTAGCTCAGTGGTAAAGCTCCTACTTTGCATGTAGAAGATCCCAGGTCCAGTCCTTAGAAACTCCAGGCAGGTCTGGGAAAGATCTGGGTCTCAAACTGTGGAGAACTCTGACAGTCAGTGTAGACCAGTGTTCTTCAGCCTTGGAGTTGGGACCCTAATGGGGTGGCGAAGCCTCAGTTGTGGTGTCGTGGCAACTTATGGGAATGAAAAACGTTGAGGACCACTGGACTAAAGCACAACCAGGTAAAGAGGGGAGGCATCTGGTGTGCCCCTTCAGGTACCAGGATATAGTGTCCCAGTCCTGTTCAGGTTCTTAGCTTCCACTAGTGCCAAGCTTCATGGTAACTTTTTTTGCCCTCTCTAATAAAAATATTTGGTTAAAATGAACAGTGCTTGGGAGGGCATAACGGGTGGGGAACGGCCAGTGATGGGGCAGGGAGTGGGCAGATAAGGTCCCAGGAGGGACTAACGGTGGGGATCCAGTCCCTTTATTCATTGGTATGAAAAAGGTTGAAGACCACTGGTGTAGATAATACTGAGCTAGATGGACCAGTGATCTGACACAGTATAAGGCAGCTTCATATGTTCATTGCTAAAATGCTGTTCCAACCACTAGGCATTTTATTCAGTCACCTCTGTCAGAAGTCAACTCTCAGTGTATGCTGCTTACAGTTTAAAGCACACCATTGCAGCCATATGGTCTAGAAACCTCGCTTTTGGAAAACAAAGGGTTAAGATTCTCGGGAAGTTTCTGTGCTGCTCATGCATTTCCTCTCCCTGAATTATGGCATAAGCTCAGCCCTGTGTTTTATATATGAGGCCAGTTGGGGCCACAAGGCTGATCCAAGGGCATGTTCATGTGAATACCAGGCAAATCTCTAACAAAAACCCTTGACTTCCGACGAGCGGACTTCCCTCAAATGAGGAGGGTGGTTAGAAGGAGGTTGAAAGGGAAGGTAAAAAGAGTCCAGTCTCTACAGAGAGCATGGAGGTTGCTCAAATCAACAGTAATAGAGGCCTAGCAGAAGTGTATACCGCAAAGGAAGAAGGGTTCCACTAAGTCCAGGTGGGTGCCCGCATGGCTAACCAGCCAAGTTAGAGAGGCCATAAAGGGCAAGGAAGCTTCCTTCCATAAATGGAAGTCTTGCCCTAATGAGGAGGGAAAAAAGGAACATAAACTGTGGCAAAAGAAATGTAAGAAGGTGACACGGGAGGCCAGGAGAGACTGTGAGGAACACATGGCCAGCAGCATTCAGGGGAATAATAAAAGCTTCTTCAAATATGTTAGAAGCAGGAAACCCGCCAGAGAAGCGGTTGGCCCTCTGGATGGTGAGGGAGGGAAAGGGGAGATAAAAGGAGACTTAGAGATGGCAGAGAAATTGAATGAGTTCTTTGCATCTGTCTTCACGGCAGAAGACCTTGGGCAGATACCACTGCCTGAACAGCCCCTCCTGACCAAGGAATTAAGTCAGATAGAGGTTAAAAGAGAAGATGTTTCAGACCTCATCGATAAATTAAAGATCAATAAGTCACCGGGCCCAGCTGGCATCCACCCTAGAGTTATTAAGGAATTGAAGAATGAAGTTGCTGAACTCTTGACTAAAATATGCAACTTGTCCCTCAAAACGGCCACAGTACCAGAGCATTGGAGGAGCGCAAATGTCACGCCGATCTTTAAAAAGGGAAAGAGGGGGGACCCGGGAAACTATAAGCCAGTCAGCCTAACTACTGGGTAAGATGGTGGAATGCCTCATCAAAGATAGAATCTCAAAACACATAGACGAACAAGGCTTGCTGAGGGAGAACCAGCATGGCTTCTGTAAGGGTAAGTCTTGCCTCACAAACCTTTTAGAATTCTTTGAAAAGGTCAACAGGCATGTGGATGCGGGAGAACCCGTGGACATTATATATCTGGACTTTGAGAAGGCGTTCGACATGGTCCCTCACCAAAGGCTACTGAAAAAAACTCCACAGTCAGGGAATTAGAGGGCAGGTCCTCTCCTGGATTGAGACCTGGTTGAAGACCAGGAAACGGAGAGTGGGTGTCAATGGGCAATTTTCACAATGGAGAGAGGTGAAAAGCGGTGTGCCCCAAGAATCTGTCCTGGGACCGGTGCTCTTCAACCTCTTCATAAATGACCTGGAGACGGGTGAGCAGTGAGGTGGCTAAGTTTGCAGACAACACCAAACTTTTCTAAGTGGTGAAGACCAGAAGTGATTGTGAGGAGCTCCAGAAGGATCTCTCCAAACTGGCAGAATTGGCAGCAAAATGGCAGATGCGTTTCAATGCCAGTAAGTGTAAAGTCATGCACATTGGGGCAAAAAATCAAAACTTCACATATAGGGTAATGGGTTCTGAGCTGTCTGTGACAGATCAGGAGAGAGATCTTGGGGTGGTGGTGGACAGGTCGATGAAAGTGTTGACCCAATGTGCGGCGGCAGTGAAGAAGGCCAATTCTATGCTTGGGATCATTAGAAAAGGTATTGAGAACAAAACAGCTAATATTATAATGCCGTTGTACAAATCTAAGGCCACACCTAGAGTATTGTGTCCAGTTCTGGTTGCCGCTTCTCAAAAAGGATATAGTAGAAATGGAAAAGGTGCAAAAGAGGGCAACTGAGATGATTGCTGGGCTGGGGCACCTTCCTTATGAGGAAAGGCTACGGCGTTTGGGCCTCTTCAGCCTAGACAAGAGACGCCTGAGGGGGGACATGATTGAGACATACAAAATTATGCATGGGAAGGATAAAGTGGATAGAGAGATGCTCTTTACACTCTCACATAACACCAGAACCAGGGAACATCCACTAAAATTGAGTGTTGGGAGAGTTAGGACAGACAAAAGAAAATATTTCTTTACTTAGCACGCGGTTGGTCTGTGAAACTCCTTGCCACAAGATGTGGTGACAGCATCTGGCCTGGATGCCTTTAAAAGGGGATTGGATAAGTTTCTGGAGGAAAAATCCATTACGGGTTACAAGCCATGATGGGTATGTGCAACTTCCTGATTTTAGAAATGGGCTGTGTCAAATGCAGGGGAGGGCACCAGGATGCAGGTCTCTTGTTATCAGGTGTGCTCCCTGGGGCATTTGGTGGGGCTGCTGTGAGATACAGGAAGCTGGACTAGATGGGCCTATGGCCTGATCCAGTGGGGCTGTTCTTATGTTCTCTTCTCCCCCTCTTCAAGGTGTGTGCGTGTGTGCAGTATTTCGTCTGGTGCATGAAAGAACAGGTGCCAGAACCCACATACACCACCTCTTTCAAACTGATTGTTTTCTGGTTCCACACCTTCCCATCAATTTTGACATGACCTGCTAAGGCACTATAGGCCTTAGTACCACCTCCACCACCATCCCCAAACGCTAACTAAAAGGTTATGCCTCTTGATACTGATCATGTGACTAATTTATCCATTCAGGAATGTCCCAGTCCTCTAACATTCCAGTTTTTAATCACCCTTCTCTGAGTGCATGCCAGCTAAAGCATTCAGTGGCTGCAAGCAATTTTAATTCCATTTTTTAAAAAGTGGAAATAGATCTGGATTAGTTCACCATAACTGTGCCTTTAAGTTCCCAACATTTCAACCTTCTGTGTCTCCTAGTATTGAGTTGATATGCACCAGTTATGGAGCTGGTGAAGCTTTGCATGGCATATTGTAGATCTGCTGCTTGTGAAGGACATCGCTTCCCCCCCTCCCCCCGCCACCCCAGCCACATTTCCTAGCCTTACATTGTAGGGAGCACATAAACTCTAGGTCCCAGTCTCTCCATATCAGTAGGACCACTGGCCACTTCCCTCTCAGAAAAAGTCAGAAGTCCTGACCTCCAGGTCACTCCCTCATCTGTAACCCAGTAGGGCCCACCTGGCAGTAAGCAATCTCCTGCCATGACTCAGCAGTGCTGTCTTCGGAGCCAAGAATGCACTTAGCTTCACATAGAAGTGCCTTTTCCCTGATGGGCCATCATTTGTCTTTCGGGAGTACATTGCACTGCAGTGTGAGAAGTTGCCTGAGCAGCACATCCAAATTGCTGTGTCTATTAATTACACCCCCTATGCTTCAATCATCATGGCCCCTATTCTCTTTCTTCCTAGGGAGAACCTGGGAGTTCTGGCTTTGCACATTTGCTTCCCCTGCACCCTCCTTAGCTATGCCACTCCCACCACTTATCTATGTGCCAGGAAAAACGTCACCTGCTAAATTGCTATGTCAGGTTGCAGGGTTAGTAAAAAATAAAAAAAGATAACTCTTTGTACTCTTAACCATAAACCATCCTGAGAATTCTGAAGCCAGATAATCTAGTTTTCTGTTTTGCTGTAATCCATTAGTTCCCAAAATTTTGATTGGTGGCTCCATTCACCTACTGGGCCATTGGCCATGGCTCCCCATTATACAATGCTGTACATTGTATAGGGTAGTGGGTTTTTTGCAAGGATTCTGTGGCTCCCCTGGCTGGTTTCTGTGGCTCCCTGGGGGAGCCCTGGCTCACAGTTTGGGAACCACTGCTGTAACCCTTTCCCTCCCTCTTGCTGGGCACACACCTAAGATCCGCTTGTGTGAACCAGGTACCCCTGAGCATCCTTTAACCACTCCTAGTTGTATCGGGTGGCCAAATGAGTGATGCACTCCTTCTTCCACCCCTTTTGGAACTCTGTTGATGAGTGGCCGAAGAACAAACCTGGTGTCTCTTGGTTTGGACGGGTCAGGGGAACTCTGATGAAACTTGAAACCAGGCCTCAAGTCCAGCCTCAATGAACCAGCAGGGTTCCTGGGTGACTTCTCCAAGGGGGGGGGGGTCTACAACACAGGGCTCTTCCATTTCCCACAGTGGCCAGTCAGAGGTCTCTGGAGTGGCACAGCGGGGAAGACCACAAGCAACCTCGCTGCTGTCGCCCGCTGCCCATCCGCAGCAACTATCTGGAGGTCCACAGAGATCCAGACTTTTTGCTGGGAGGGAGGAGATGGCAGGGGTGGTGGGATCTTGGGATGGAGAACTTGCAGCCTGCTGGATTTCCCCCCAGGCGACAGAAGAGGCACTCGTGGTCTTGGGGCGCGCGTTTTCGAGGAGAGGCGCCCCAGGACGCCTGGGTCCTCCGGGGAAGATCAGCTCAGGGGCTGGCCAAGCGGCCCCGCCCCCCCCCCCAGCCGGGGCACCCCTGCCTGCTGCGCTCGCCCGCTCCTGCGCTCACGTGTGCTGTAATTCTAGTCGGTGGCTGCTGCAGCGGTGGTGGCACCGGGTGGCTCCGGAGTGCCCAGCTATTAATACACCAGGACACGGGCGGATCCTGCGCTCCGGCAGTGGGGCGGTGCCCACGAGCAGCAACAACCCCCCCCCCCCCGGAGCCCGCGGGGCACACAGAAGGCAGCAGAGGAGGTGCCTCCCTCACTCGCCCACCTCGGGGACGCTCAAGGTGAACCCTTCCCGAGTCATTCCCGGCGCCAGTGTCTGCCTGGTAGGTCTGGCCGAGGGCATCTTCGGGGGCTTCGGGAGATGGGGAATCTCCTCCGAGGAATGGAAGGGGGGTGAGCTTCAGAGGGGGGAAGAGCCTTGGGGAGAAGATCTGCCTCGTTTCGTGACCTCCCCCCCCACCCCAGCAGTCTTTAGCCCTTTCAGATCTTGGACCCATTTAACCTGCAACGTGGGACCCACTTACTTACCAGGTTGAGTTTCCCATGTAGAATTTGCCTTCCCCCACCTCCGTGCGTCTCCCTAAGAGCCCAATCCTGTGCATGTCTACTCAGAAGTAAGTCCCATTATAATCAGTGGAAAGTGTGAATAGATTGCAGCCAAAGTGTAGTGATCCCCTTCCTGCTGCTTCATCCTCCTCTTCCGACACATAAAAACAGGTGATGTTGGAGCCACTGCTGTGACCTACCTTAAAGGGGGGGAGCTGCAACCTTCTTGTGGGTCATGACCCAACCACCCATTGAAAGACTGTCTCCTCCATGTTAACCATCCTGCTTCACTCATAAAAAGCGTGGGAAAAGCACCCCCTTCCTTTTCCCCCCATCCTCAGTGCTTAAGGGTTGCAATCCAATGCACACTTTCCTGAGAGTAAGACCCACTGAAGACAATGGAACTTCCTTCTGAGCAGACAAGACAAGGCTTATGCTCTTATTGTGGGTGAAATGGGGCTTCTGATCTTGGTTGGCATTGGGAAAGGCACTCTGCACGTGGCTACAGGCACTGTTATTTTTCACCCTGACATTCCAAGCAGGTTCCCAGGTGAAATGCAGGCAAGTCCTGCCTCTAGTGAAACACAGCTGTCTGGGCTGCATGGCTTGTCACTGTGTGTTTTGGAATCATATGTAACTGTGAACTGTAGGTTACTATTCCTGTGTTGTGTGTTGAAAGCTGTGATGAGTAGGTGGGTGTGACTTTTATGACAGCGTGTTGTATATACAAAATAGTTGAGAGCCTTCTTGTACCCTTGACTTTGGAGGTAGATGTGTAGCTTGTATGAATGTATGCCAGATCATGCCTTTTTAAAATCTAAAATACGTAATTTAGTGTCATGACTACAGGTCATAACAAAGAGTGTCATGTACAGATTAAATAAAGTCTGTACTTGCAAATTGCCTGTAATAGTCCATGCAGTGTCAATAAAAAGAATCATAAAAGAAAATGCACAGTAACCGAGAACTTGGTCATAAGGACAATCTATTGTGGGTTTTTCTAGATAAGACTGGTGTAGTTCTGGTCTCACAAAAAGTACATGCAGTTGCTCCTTTTGTTGTTATCTTATTGGCTTTTAAAATCTGAATGGATGGATCTGAAAGCTGCTCTCCCCTGGCTCCATATTCACAAGTGTTAAGGTGGTGTTCCTTATCAAATGTCTATGAAATTATTAACAAAGTGGACAGAGGGATGGGAGATATTTTTTTTCCATCTTTCTTGTAGAACTGGAATGTGGGGCTACTTGATGAAATCCTTGCATAGTAGAGTCGGGATAAACAAAAGAAAATACTTGTTTGCACATGTAATTAAATCCTGGAATTCATTGCCACAAGATGCGCACTGGTGATTTTCAGAAAAGGATTGCACAAATTGATGGGAGATAGAGCTGTCAACAGCTATTAGCTGAAATGAACCTCCCTGTGCAATGCTGTTTCCCAGGGCAAGACTCCCCAAAGCATCATGGGAAATGATGCTGGTCGAGATTACCTTGATCAGAACCAGCAAGACAGTTTGTTCTTTATCTTCTCATTTTCATATTTTTTTCCCCAAAGTGTTTTTAAAATACAAGCACAGAAATAATGTTCATGAATTAAACAGCCACTTATGAGAGCAGTAAATATATGAGTTTGAAAGGGTTGCTAAATTTAGCAGGACTAGCTGTGCCCATACAGGCAGATGGGGCATTTATTGGTGGGCATTTATTTATTGCTGGCACAGGATGACCAGATGTCCCCTTTTTCCAGGACATGACCCTTTTTTTAGTCTCATGTTCTGGAAAAGAACTTATATGTCCTCCTTTTCCCTGTGAGCAAGCCCTTACAGGCAGCGCGTAGCCTTCTTGTAACTAATAAATTATATGTAATAAATTATAGGTAATGTAATTTTAAATTTAATAAGAGGTAATAGAATGTTTAAATTAACAACTTGACATCAATACATGAGTGTTTTTAGCTTTTATTTTTTCATATCCTCCATTTTTCTTGGATGTCCTACATTTTGGGGTGCTTTATCCTCTTTAGCAGTTCTGACATCTGGACACTGGGGGGGGGGCACAATTCAAAGGGTATCTGTCTTGCCAGAAATTATGTAGTAATCCAGGCTTCTGTCTTGCTGTTCTCCAGCATAGTTGGCTCCCTGTGTGAATTGAAACATGGAAGTTTCAGAACTCTGTCTCCTTTTGATGTTCCTAGGTGTGCATGTGTGTGTTTCTGTGATTGCCAGTTCTCAGTCTGTGGAGGGACGTGGCCATGCTAGGTCATGAACTTGGATTTGCAGGCTTTCTGCAATATATGCCCTCTGTTTCTCTGCCGTTTTTCACATTAGTGTTACATTGCTTGGGAGTGTTAGTAACTGTTATCTCTGCAGCCCAAGCTGCCTGCTTCAGCAACCCAGTTCTAAGAAACTGCACAGACCTAACTGTCAACTTTCAGGGCTTGTGTGTGTTTGGGGGGGGGGGAATGGCAGAGACCACTAAAAACTGGAGAGGAGGGGGCACTGCAGATGTTGTTGAATAATAGCCACACCATAAATAGTTTCTGTTGTGTTTGCCCTCTTGGCTTGCATAGCCTGGAGATGTGTGCTCCATAAGTACCTCTAGCAGCACACCTCTGTACTTGTAGTATGTTGTATAGACTGAAGTGTGTGATGAGGTCTTCAGCCTGCAGTGTCAGCACTGACAAATGGGTACACTGGTAATGAGAGCTCGCAGCCTGAGGTGCCTGACATGCCATGCTAGCTGTCAAATCTTGCAGGCTGTGGCTCGGATCCATATTTATCATGCTGGAGAGCAGAGGTATAGGGTAAATATCTAAGTGCAAGTGCTCATCATGACACCCCCCAGAGTTGTACCCCTATAGACATGCCCCACTAAGACTATGCAGAAAATAAAAAATAAAAATACTAAATCAACTTTACATTTCTTCATTATTGTGTTTCTTTCTCTTGACACTTATTCATATGATTTGAAGATAGCTCATTTAATCCTAAACTCCTTTAGTGGAGTGGCTTGCAATAGTTAACTAATTAACTAATTGGTTAAAAATTGAAAAATGGTGTTTAAATATCCTACATTAAGTATCAATATTATTTAAGTATGTATTTATATACCACTTTTCAACAAAAAGTAGATAACAGAGCTAACTAAATTAATGGGAGGGGGTGTTCACAGCAAGATCTATTAGAATGCTAGTCTAGACCTGTTTACTCAGAAAGATATTCCACTTCTAGAATCCAGCTTGCACAGGTTTGTAGCCTTAACTTGAGCTACATACTGTCTGTCAGGCAGTCCTCAGGAAGGATAATGGTTTAGCCATTAATATGTGCCCCAGGCATGTTTCTGGCAGCCCAATTCTACACACCTCTCCACATCACATTGCAGCTGCACTGATGGGGTGTGTACTGTATCCCCTAGGGAGGTATTGTACCCAGAAGTCTTCCTTGGGGTAAGGGAATATTTGTTCCCTTGCTCCGGGGTCAGGGCCCATGAGAGGGGGTTACAGGGTAATTTGTACCTGGGCTGAGTGTCAAAAAGGGGGCCCAGAGATTTCCTGGGACTGTATATTTTCCAATCTCAACTGGACTCACTACCCTCGCTGGGATGTTGCGGGCACTACCACAGGTGCGCAACAGTGGCTGCTGCCGCAAGCCATATGCACCAGACCAAGGAATGCACAATACTCCTTAACACAGTGTCAGAGGAAACTGGCCTGCTACAGTAGCTCTTTGGCTTGTGGATCTGCTTGGCATGAAGGAGTGTATAGGAGCTCACGGACACAGCTGCAGGACTACAGCTGCTGAAGATGTAGGTTTTGGTACACATAGGACACTTTCCATTCTAGTGTGAGACTAAATACAATGATGCTGATTTGTTGCTATGATTTTCTATAGAGAGGCTTGGGAGTGTGTTTGTTTTTCTGTATCTAGCTGCTGATGTGACCTGGGCAGGTAGACCTGAGCTCTGCATCAGGAAGCCTGGTAGATCAGAACTCCAAAGACTTTTGCAACTGTTGCCACCCTCCCTCCACCCTGTTTTGCTCCCTCCCATCCCCATTCTGCCTGTTCCATTGCTACCCTCCCCCACTCTGTATTGCCCCCCTCTCCCTTGGGAAGGGGCCCAAAAGAAACTTTCAGTCTAGAAAAGTTACTAGATCTATACATCTGTTGGAATTAGATGATAAAGAGGGCTGTACCACTTCAAACTGCAGGTGAGGGATGCCATTTTTAAATGTGCCCCACATAAGAAATTGTATGTTTACTGAGCCCCCAATCCTTTTCCTTCTAGATTTCAATACCACATCTTCCTCCTCCAGAGCTTTTCATACTCAGCCTTATCCTTGCTCTGAGATGGGCATAGCAGTGAACTGGATCAGTCCAGGAACAGACCACCAGTCTTGCTGTTCCTTCTGTGCTCTGATGCCTGGAGTTACCATGCTAGCAGTTGGCAACCATGCTGGTGAAGTTCAAGGGAACAGGAATGCAGGGTCTTAGAAGGGGGCCTGGTAGACCTTTATAGTTTCCTGTGTAAAGACAGCACACAATGGCAAGCAGAAATTCCATGTCTTCTGTTGTGCAGGTAAATGTATCCAATATGGACCATACCCTGGCCTGTTTCTGGAGTCCTCTGTGGCCGCTGCTGCTGCTGCTGTATTTACCTCCACAAGGCGTCCATGGATTCTTTCCCAACTTCTGGTCTCGCGCCATGGCTGTTGCCTGGGGCTCTGTCACCCATCAGGACATGACTGAGGACGCCATTCTCAATGTCACCTTGCGTCTTTTCATGGAGTTGCCTCATCCCAAGGGGGAGCGCATTGAAGAGGAGAACTTTAAGGTGAGAGACAATGGATCCTTGAAGGGCAGCTGTGTTTTAATGTTTAAATAGCTTTAAAAAGTTAAATAGGAACATGCCACTTCCTCCTGCTGTTATATGCCACTTCCTCCTGCAGCAACCTTATAAACGATCCTCTTCCCACATGTTCTGCTGGCTAGCCACAGAACATGAAAGAGTTTTCCAGAAATTTTCAACAGCTGTGCTCCAAACAGCTGCAGCACATCTGTGAACCTTTTGCGGCAACTAATGTGCCGTGGCACACTGGTTGAAAATCGCTGTTCTAAGAGGTGGACCATGCTTCTCTTGCTGATGCCATCAGAGATGTGGCTGACAGCACACAGATCCAGATTCCAGACTTGGATATGCCCTCCCTTCCAGGAGGCTTGGACCTGATCTTCCAGTGGTGGTTGAAACCATTTCCAAGTTTCACCAAGAGTCTGGGATTAGGAGCTGTTCGAATTTTCCTCCAGTGATTTTACTGTGGTAGTATTGAAATATGCTGTTAATAATTGTATTTTTTGTGCTGGATACCGCTTTGAAGCTTAGTAAAAAGCAACCTTGAAGTCAGTCAATCAAACAAACATAGTCCCACCTTCTCTTAAACTGCTCCATTTTAGAAAGGGGGTGACTCCCCTGGGTTGAAACCTTTTTATCCCATTCCCCAGGTGACTCTCACCCTCCAGCCAAGCAGTTTTCCTTAGTCTCCCACTTCTCCCAGTCCAAGGAGACAAGACTCTGTTCTCCCTGCTTTTTGTCTCTCTTTCCTAGGACAGGACCTTCCTGGCTGATGATATCTTTGCTGCTTTCTATGGCCCGGAAGTTTCAGCAAAACGTTTCCGTGGAGCCATTGCCCAGGTGGCCAATGCGAATGCCGCCATGGACTTCCTGAACACCACTCGGGACGACCCTGTGCTCCACTTCGATTCTGAGCTCATCCACTCCGCCAACGCCTGGCTGCTGCAGGCGCGCAAAGAGGTCCTCCAAGCTGTGCGCTCGGAGCAGTACAGCATTGCCCGGGTCAGGTTGGGACAGCTGCTCCATTCCTTGCAGGTGCTCACCTAAGTGTACAGAGCTCTAAGAGGGACAACAGGGGCAAGTGGCTGGCTCTGAGCAAGAGAACAAAGAAATCTGGGCACCAGCCAGAAAAAAAACATCAGGAATAGCTGTAGCTGTTCCTTGAATACAAGAAAATAGCTGACTGGACCGGTATTCTGATTTAATATTGAGATTACAAGTGTGTTTTGATTAAGAAATGTTTTCAAGAAAGTCTAAATATTTTAAGAAATAGCTCACTCAGTACAAGCTGTAAAGTACTCCAGGCTGCCTAAAAAACATCTAGAATAAAGAATACCAATACTGTTGGCAGTTTTTCTTGTCTGATAATTTCGCCCTTAGTCCACCATTGATTTGCTCTAAACTTTAAGTAGTTCTACAAAAAGAAATTCTAACTCCCAACTCATTTCATTCAGTTCATCAGGTGCCAGCGGGTGCCGCATTTGAGCAACCGATGAAGCTGTTTTCATTCTCTCTCAGTGTTTAACCAAGTCTGATTTTATTGCTGCTCTTGCTGACTGAGGTCCCTATCCTATCCTATCTAGCACTGGTGCAGCCATAATGCAGCCCCGAACAAATGTTCCCATACCTTGAGGAGGTCTCTATGTCTGCCTCCCCACCACAGGATGCAACGCACGCCCCATTGGCACAGCTGCACTGGCACTGGGATATGATTGGGCCCTGAGTTTGTTTTGAAATTTAGTTCAAAAGGTTTATCATTTTATTGTTGTTGTTTTTTAATGTTACCTCAGGAGTCTTAGTAATGGGATGGAACAGGCATGAGTAGACAGTGGCCTTGGTCACATATTCAAGTCCGATGTGTGCATAACTGGTAGGCAAGGATGTGCAGTGGGTGGGGAAGCAGGTGAGGCACAGCCTCCCCAGCAAAGTCCTTCGAAAAATGCCACTTATGTGCACCCCTCACATGGCGACGGTGCTTTTCCAAGGACTCTGGGGGGGGAGGCTCTTCCTCACCTACCTCCCCACCCATTGCATGCCCCTGCTAGTAAGCAGGGAAAAGTTTAAACATCCCTCTGCCAATTGCTATTTCTTCCCTTCAAATTGTCCCCTGCTGCTTTTCAGTGAAGGAGTGACTGGATGTTGGCTTCACAAATTCATCAGTAACATGCAGTTTGGCCCTGCACATGAAGCTCACTTACAGTGCCATCATGTGCAGGTTTACTCAGAAGTAAATCCCACTAACTTCAGTGGGGCTTACCATACTCTTTGGGAAATGTTTTTAGGATTTCAGCCTTGGGCAAGTTGCCTTCTCTGTGACATGTATGCAACTTTGCGAAATAGAAAAAATGTTTTAAAAAACATGACCCGCTCTACTTTTATATATGGGCCTATAGGACAGAGGCAAGTTTTTCTCTCCCCGCTTGAACTTAATTTTCACAGTGAGTGATGCTCTTGGATCTTCCCAGAGTCCTTTGTCTGCTGGAATCGGGGCTTTTAGGTCAGACATGCGTGTGCTGGCTATAGTTCCTCAGCAGTGAGGGAATAGCTCACTGCACATGATCAGGGGCACTAGCACTTTTAATCAAAGGATATTGAACACAAATTCTCTGGCTAAATCCTAGTGAGCGTGAGCTCTGTTTAAACCTGATCTTTCACCAGAGGAAGCTGTTTTATACTGAGTCTTCCTGTCCGCCTGGCTGTGGTATAGACTGGCAGTAGCTCGTCAGGATTTCAGGCATTTTTTCTCGGTCCTTTGTGCAGGTGTGAGGGATTGAACTTGGGACCTTCCATATGCAGGGTGGTTGCATTTACAGCATCATCCCCATCTTCTCACTCTTTCTAGGTTATTGTCATGGCTGCTAGTCCGTTATCTTTTTGTCTGTTTGAACATCTGCTCTTTCTCACTCCTGATCTATCACATCATAACGTGGCACAGATATAAATAGGGTTGTGTTATTTGCCTCGCTGCTGGTTGACTTTGCGCTTTTATGAGACTTCTGTTCTTTCGCTGACTCACTCCTCAAAATAACTTTTGTTGTTCTTGCTTCAAATATTGATGAGTCGCTTTCCCACAAAAGCGTCTAACATTATGTATGAGCAATAACAGCCAAACTAGACACCAATAAACATTAAAACAATCAAAGTAGAGCTTTGATTGATCACTAAATGATCACTAAAAGGAGCAAGTGGCAATAGTCAATAAAAGAGTATATAGTGAAACCGATAACCACTAATAATCTTTTTCTGCCCAGGATTTCTATAGCCACAGTAACTGGGTTGAACTGGGTCGTCGACAGATCCATCCTGACCTCGCACAACCGGGCCGTGAAATCAAGTCCATCGCAACAGGTATCGGATGGGTGTGTGTGTGTGTTCCCCCCCTTCCTTCCCACCCAGATGCTTACTTTGGCATGGGAAGCTCTTGGTACTGTCAGAGAGTGATTTCAGTCAGGGCTCTCTGCCTGGACACTTTATTTATTTTTTTATTCTGGCCTCCCTCCAAGGGGCTGAGGAGACGGTATTCACGGCTCTGTACCGCTGAGTTTCCCCGAACAAAAGGGCGTGAGATTCCAAGTGACTCAAAAGGGGCTCCTGCTCATCAGCATGCAAAGCCAGCCATCTTGTCCTTCCCACATTGTGGGACTTCAGGGGGTAAAGCTGCCAGGACAAAGGGAGCGTACTTCAAACATGCCTGAGCCCTGGCGTCTCTCTCCTGACAGAAACACAGCTTTGCTAACTTGGCTGGCTGTGATTCTCACAATAAACCTCAGTAACTTTCAGCCTGCAAGTGGGCCTCCTATTCTTGAGAGATACCAAAAGCCCCTGACCAAGACAATGCGCTCCTGTATGCGCACTGCAGTGCTTATAGCAGTACAGGGTGGGAGGTGTGGGAGGGGATTAACTGGGGAAAGGGACTGAGGCTGACAACCAGTCAGCTGGTCCTTTCAGGTCAGCTTTATTGGGTTTTTCTGTGTCCCCAGCTGACACCTGGACTTGCAGTGACTGCGCAGAATTGACGTGTGAGGGAAACCTCTTGAAAGGCCTTGCTGCCAAAGGTCGTCTGACCACTGGTTACTATGGCTCCCAACCAGAGAAACCAACTGGTACGTGTCTGTTGCCAGGGGAAGGTGGGAGGTGCGCATGGCTCTGGCTTGCTACCTTTAAGTTGCAAATGAGCTTGTTCTTATTTGTAATCTTCACAAACCTTTTGACAGCTCACATTAAAATCCACAAGAGTGAGCATCCATTTTACCCCAGTTAAGTTTTTTTTTTTTTGGTACTCTCTTTCTCTGAAGCCTCTCTCAAGTACTTGAGAGTGCTTTTTTTTTTTGCACCTCAGATAGGAACAATCTTCAGGACAGTTTTCCTTTGAACTAGGGATGGCTGAACCACATCCACCGCCTGATGCCAGACCTGCCACCATAGCTGTAAAAAATTAAAATGAAAGAAAGAGCAGCGGTCACTTGCCTCATCCCTTCACATGCTGTCCTTTTCACATCCTCCCTTTGTGTCCACTTGGCATATGCTGCACTTTCAATTTTCGTAAAAGGGACTGTAATGAAGGGGCCAGGAAGATGCATTTCTGTCTGGGTCTGTAAGATTGTAGAAAATTGGTCCTCTTATTTCCCACCAGTCTGGGAAGCAGTGGTCAAGTCGTGACCCACCAGCCTGGGAAGCACTGGTCAATGCCCCTTTAAGGGCCAGAGGGGAAGGCAGCAACACAATCCCCAGGATCACACTGCTGCCAGGGATGGGAGGGGGGTTTTCTACTTATTTGCAACCAGCACTGCAGTCCTGGGGGGTGCAGGGCACCCTGTGCCTGCAAAAGTGTAAAGGGGGGGGCACTTCTCATTTCATCACAAAAACCAGAAGTGCCCTTTTTCCTTTTTTTTAACACTTTTGCAGGCACAGGGAGCCCTGCAGAGTTCCCATACCCCACAGGATTGTAGCTCTGGCTGCAGGAAAGTAGAAAACCCACCTCCCGTCCCCAGCAGCAGTGCAATCTGGGGCTTACATTGCTGCCTTCCTCCACAACCACTTACAGTGCTCCCTTATAACTCCCTTGTAAGAGTTTGGGAAGCACTGTCCTATAATATAGACCTCTGAAAGAAAGAGCCTTGCACTGCTCTGCCATCGATAATTAATGAGGGAGCTGATCTGCTCTGTGACTCTTCCTGCTCTGCAAATTGCTGTTCTACAAGGTCTAATGCTGTGTTCCACTTAGGAGCTGTTTGCTGTTCTCCTGAGGTATGTGGGCTTCAGCTTTAGCCCTCATAGGGAGAGAGAGAACAGAAGCACCTAGAGATGGAACAAAATGCTAGACCTCAATGCAGCATAGCCGGTTAAGAATCTGAGCCAGAACTTCCTTAAACATCTCAGTTCGCCTTTGAATTCAGTGTGAATCTAAGCACATGGTACAGCTCTCCTGGTCTGAACCATTCCAGAATAGTATGTATTACGCTGGAAACTCAGTTTGAGTGGGAATGTATGTTTCTTGTTTTCCTACTTTTAAGAGAAATTGGAAACTAGCATGTTGGGGAGAAGGCTAGCCTGGTGCTGGAGGTTTCCATGCAGAGGGAATTTTGTCCCAGTGGCAGTATTCAGAATGTAAGTAGGGAGTTGCATGATTGAAGTGTTGCAGTCCAAGGAGGGACTGTACCATATGCTTTTCCTGAACAGGTCAATTGACCAAATGCTGTCCTCATACCCTAACTTAGAGTGCCTGGCTCCTTGAATGTGGCAGAGTATTTTTTTTCCCCTAGGAGGCAATCTCCCAACATACTCTAGATTTCATGGAATGAAGTACTCCAGCGGGTAGTTAATGGAGCAGAGGTGGAATCTATTTTTTTCCTCTCTGTTTGCTATTTTCTCATCTCCCAGGAAAGTGCAGTCATGGTGGGAAGTTTGATGAGAGCCGTCACAAGGAGCCTCGTGGTGGCATCAATAAAGACAGTTCCTCCGTATACTTCTCGCCTCACCACTATTTGCATAGCGAGGCAGTCACGCTGGCCCGAGAGGCCTCAACACACTTCTTGGAGAAGCTGTGGCGGGAAATCGGGAACAAGCAGTTTATGAGGTAACAGCTGGAAGATCATGACCATAATCCTCCTTTTTCATCATTCCTGGCTGTGTCGCTCCTTCCTAACCTTCCCCCACCCCAGGTTAATGGTGTGATGACTAACTGTGTTGTGCCCTCACATTTCAGTTATAGGTAGGGATTTCCGTCCTAGGTGCCAGGACTTTTCTGATCTGGTTGAAAGAGAAGCCTGGCAACCCAAGATTGGTTTCATGTGGCTAAACTGACTCCTTTGATATTCTCCTTTGATATCTCTCACCCCACTGCTGTGCTTCTGAATGGTGACAGTGTTGTAGCTAAGGCATCCGGCATTGTAGCTACAGTAGTGTTTCAGACATAAAGCATTGTGCACTTGGGGGAACAAAAATTTTTAACACTCTATCCCCACGGCCTCTCTGGGCTTCAGAAGGCCTGTGAAACTGTGCACGGCCTCCCCAAACCTCAGAAAGCCCCATTTTCACCTCTCTGAAGGGTCTGCCTTCAAGGTGTGGGTTGGCACCACCTGAAGGTATGGTACCCGGAGCAATGTATCTCCCTGCCCCACTGGGTGGTGAGAGGTGGAACTTTGGGGATGTGTTGGCATGGGGGTAAGGTTTGTGGCATGCTCTCACTGCCTCTGCCATCATTCCTGTATGTAGTATTCATAATGTTTGCCCAGGACTCAACTTTCACAGAAAGTTGGCACAAACTGCAGAAATGAAAATCTAGGAAGATGTAAATAAATATCTAAATTTTGGAATTTAGGAAGGAGGACCAACATCTACTCAAGAGGCTATGGAGATAATGACTAAGTTTTGATTCCTTCTGTTTTATTCCTAGATTACTAGATGTCAGTCCAGCCACAGGCCTGAGCTTTGTTGTAGACACCACAGGAAGCATGGGAGAAGAAATCAATGCTGCCAAGGTCCAGGCATGGGAGATCATCCACCAACGTCGCGGCACCATTCAAGAACCAGCATTCTACCTCCTTGTGCCCTTCCATGACCCTGGTGAGGTGGGAATGGGTTGATGTGGGCATAATTTCAGTATGGAAAGTGTCTTAAATAGTATGGGGTTTATTTGGGAGAGTTACCAACACCCCCTTCTGTTCTTAATATTGCTGGATCAGATATTAATATTAATATCTTAATATTGCTAGATATTGCTGGATCAGAATCAGTTCTTCACCCACAGACACTCATTTGAGGGGCAGAAGCAGTGTCCCTGACTGTGTCCTTTGGTGTGGGCATACCCTGGTGGCAGGAGAGGCAATTCAGATTAAATGATTGGTGTGCTGTATTGCTTGAAAGTGGGTTTTCAGGTTGGCGCATAGAAATTCTGTTGAGGAAGAAAATACCAAGATCTGGAAGTTTAAATGAGGCCAGGAAGGATTAAGTTCTCAAACAGACAAGGCTAAACTATCAAGGGAGCAAGATGCTTCTGATTGCAAGGTGGCCAATGCTACTGTCCATACCAGCCCTTTACCTTCAGTTCTGAGCCCTGAAGGGATGGATGCCATTCACCCACCTGTGGAGTATCCTCCATATCATGGTGACTCTTGATCTGTCCAATCACCTTGTGATCTTCATCAGTCAGAGAGAGGGTCATGGGCAGAGCTAACACATGGCCAACTGAAGAGGTTGCCTCAGGCAGCAGATTGCTGAGGGGTGCCAACTTCCTTCCACCCACTTCCCTTCCCTGAATTGGAAAAGGAAGAGGGGTGCAAAAAGGAAGTGTAAGGGAGAATAGAGTGCTGGGCTAGAGTGTTCAAGGGACAGGGTCTGGTACATCACCAGGGGTGGAGGGCAGCACCTGGCACACCACCTCAGAACCAGAAATCCTTGATCCAGACCTGGTCATGGGAACCTAGGCAGGAAAGCAGCCATCCCTTTTTAGTGCGATGCTTGAAGTCTTACTCTTTCTTTGCTGTTGCTTGAGGCCGGCTCCCAATTACATGTCCATCACTTGATGACTCTGACCTGTTGCAGTTGCAAATTTAACACTAGAGGAGAAACTTTCATCCTGAGGCTTCAGATGTCATGCTGTTTAGTTGAGGGGATTAATGCATTCAGCTGAGATGGTATTTATGGTGTGTATGAATCTGAAGTTGCTGTCTCTTTTACATCGCTCCAGAATTTGGTCCAGTCCATAAGACCAGCGATCCCACAGAATTCCAGAGAATCCTCAACACCATCAGCCCTTTGGGTGGTGGGGATGAGCCAGAAATGTGTCTCTCTGCGCTGCAGGTAGTATCTGTGTGGCCCTTTTGATATCTGCGTAATCTGTAGGTTTCAGCACCCATGATGTGAGAAATGTTTCTTCCAGAATGTTCTTTGCAAACTTTACTTCAGTGTTTCCATTTCTGTAAACTGTAACATTTTGTAATCTCTTTGCTGTGTGAAATGATCTTACCAGTTATCCCTGTCCAACTTTGTGGTTTTGTTGTGTTCTTGAAACAGCAATAAACTTTAAAAAAATGTTTTATTAATCCTGTTGGTTTAATTTTTGACCACTATTTTTCACTACAGATGCACAGAGATGGGGCTAACTGTGCATTTGGGATGCATTTGAACCTACAAAAGGGAGAGTCTAGTTTGCTTTGGTTGTCTTCATTACCTGGGAGCTAGATGCTGTGCTGGCTAGAGTGGTACCCCTGCTAGCTGGGTAAAGAGGCACATTTTAAGTGGTGGTTCCCTAATGTTTAGCAAGGAAGAGCAACTGTATTCATTCCAGCTTAGCATCTTTTCCAGTGCTTGTTTGCTGGTTTTTTTCATTTTAGAGTGCAAGTCCTTTTGGGATTGGGAACAATTATTTTTCTTTCATTTATTCTGCTTTATAAACCACTCTGCAAATTTTTGCTGTTGTTGAAAAGCTGTATTTGAACCTTAATAATATGAATCTCCATTTTCCTCAACCTTTCCTCCAGCTTGCCCTTCAGAACTCACCCCCGTATTCTGAAATCTTTGTCTTTACTGATGCATCGGCGAAAGATGCTCATCTCAAGAACAGCGTGGAAGCCCTCATCCAGGAACGCAAATGCAAGGTTGGCCAGGCCATTTTGACAAGACTTGGATTTCAAAAATGCGTATCGGTTTTTATTTCTTTATTTTTTAAAGGATTTATGTCTTGCTTTGCTTTGAAGACTCAAGATGGCTAACAATTGAATTTATGCAAAATGTTTGATTTTCATCTGTGTAGTAAATTTGATGGAAAATATACAATACAAAGCCCAGTTCCCCCCCCCCCATGCAACTGCACTAAAAAGGAGTGCACTATATCCAGCAGGGAGGATAGGACAGGATGGACTGGGAAGCTTCAGAGGGAATTTAAATCTCCTTACCCCTCTGTAAGCCTCCCACTCCACATTGGTTCTCCTTGGACTCATGGGTCCAATGGGTCTTTTCAGCTCTTTAGCTGGTAGAAGTCTGAAGAGAAAGAGGAGACGGGCAGCTGCTGACAGAGGGGTAGGATCCAGCATGCACCATCATCACTGGAGTAGCCCCTCCTGCAGCCTCCCCACACTCCTCTTCCTCCCCCCTTCCCATCCCACCTTATATGCTCCAACCGCAGTGGGGTCCAACGATGGACAAGGAATATGGCTGTCTCTTGTGGCAGTGCTCCCAAAATGGCCACCACCTGAGTGCTTCGTCAGCTGCCATTCACGACAGCGGAGTTCTCTTCCGCTGTCATAAATCCTTCCCCTCCAACAGCCCAATTCAGAATAGGATTGGGTTGACAGTGTCTCAGTACTTTAATCCCCCAAGGAATACAATGTGTCTCTCTTCCTCCTTGCTTCAGGTGACATTTCTAATCACAGAAGACCCATCCAAGACCCGGGTCAAACGGGAAATGCTGGCTCCAGACCGATTTAACCTCTATGTAAGCCTAGCTTACAGCTCAGGTGGTCAAATCATATTTACAGACAATGAAAACATCAGGCGGGTTGCCGAGATTATTGGTGAATCCACCATATCTACGGTAAACAACACTTTTAAAAGTCTTGTGCATGTGTGTGCTCTCTTTATCTTTCTGCTTTTGAGAGACATAATATTTGATTGGTCAGCTGAGCAAGATTGGGGAGGTGGAACTAGTTGAATGCCTAGTTCACTTTGATTACCCCTTTCCTCATCCTAGCTACACTTTCACTGTCTCCATAAGCACTAAATCATATACTTTAAAGTTACTGGTGCTTTGCCACTGAGTTATGGCCCCATCCTCCATTCACTTGTTCCTTTATCCATCATTTCTTCTTTATGTTCCCTGTCTGTTGTTCTGCTAAGCTTAGATCCCTATTCCTTTTCATTTTCCCCATCCCTCTGTGATTTCTGACTGTAAGTGCCTGATTGCTGGCACCTCATAAAAATGCATTTAGCTGCTGATAGGAGAAAACATTAATGTTTGCCCCTTTTACTGAACAGCTCCTCTAATATTTCCCTGATATAACAATTTAGGAGAAAGCAGCACAATGTGGCTGGTAATTCATCTTATGAAAAAGAAGACTGAAACTTCTAGATCAGCCATTTTCAACCACTGTGCCGTGGCACACTGGTGTGCCGCAAATGGTCTCCAGGTGTGCCACAGGAATTTGGGAGAGGGTCATTTATCAATAGGACCATTGGGGGTGTGAGCCCCCATAGACAGCACAGTGTGCCTTGTCAATTGTCAAAAAGCTGATGGTGTGCCTTGACCGTTTTAGTGCCTTGTCAGTGAGGCTGCGAGATGGAAAAGGTTGAAAATCACTGCTCTAGATAATTGGGCATTTCTTTAATAAAAGCAGTTCAAATCCTATTCTGTGATGATACTTATTTTAAGCTTATTTTAAAATTCAAAGACCCCCTATAAAGATTTGTAATTTGGGGGGGGGGGAAGGGCTCCAGTAATTTTCCTACTTCAGATTGCACACACCTTCACATCCCCCCCCCCCAAATGAATTCTGACTGGTGTTGGGGAATCTTTTTCCAGGTGACCCTCTTCCGCCACCAGAAAGGGAGCATCTTCAGCCTTCCGGGGCCTCAGCGAAGGACAAAGAAGCAAGCATCAGAGCAGGACGTTCATAAGTTCTGGATTGACAGCTTGGTCAATAAAGTGGTTGTAACCATCCAAGGTGCTGTTCAGAGCTTTGACATAAAGGATCCTGAAGGTTGGTAAGCCTGTGGTTCTTCTTTTCAATTCTCTGTTGCCTCTGCCTGCTCCTTTAAGTGAATTGACTTCATATTTTGGTGTTTAAACATTTTGTTTTATCCTTTGGATACCTGTCAAGGCTAGAAAAGCAAGGTGCATGGTTAATTCTACCTGCCGACATATCACAAAGCAAAGGGTGTTCTGGTATTATATCACACAGTATTGCCTGAGCTCTCCCCTAATATCATGGGATGAGGGCAGTAGTCCAGGGAGAGAAACTTGCCAGCTCTCCCACCATTTCAGTTCTGCCCGCTTCTCCAATATGCAGGTGCTGCTGGTGGTAAGGTCTTTTGTTACTCCCAGTTGCTATTGGTACTTTGGGTGAATGTAGCATTTCTGATTAGAAGAAATGCAATTTTATTTGGAGGGCAGGATACAAATAGGTTAAATAAAATATTGGGAAAGAATGTCCCACGGTTATCTAATATTTCCTTTCCCAGTGTGAGGGGGACCTATCAGAGGTAACTGAAAAGAAAGGTTAAAGGCTCTTTATGCTGTCTGCATCCAGTTCTTGGGGAGTGTTTCAAGATGAGGCATAGCACCACCAGAGAATATTTAATATGGCACTTTTGCTATGTGCTCAGAACACTCCTTGCATATTTATTTGGGTAATTTTATAAACCAGTGGCGTAACTAAGCGGGGGTGGGGGCGTCAGTTGCCCTCGGTGCCACACCTGGGGTTGTCTTTCTGAGGCCCAGGAAGGTTGTGCATGCGCTCCCCAAGCCTTGAAAAGCCTCAGAAGGCCATTAGAAAGCCAGTTTTGCCAAAAGTGCCTTTCTAAGGCCCTCAGGAGTAGGGGTGTTTTTAAAAAAGGTGCAGCTATGCTGCTGTTACAAGCCCCTTCAACTTGTGATCCAACCAGACTGACTACAAATACTAACCAGCTGCTGGGGTCTGTCACATGCATGATAATGCCTGTGTTTTTGCAGTCCCAGGCAGGCAGCCCAGACAGTGGGCCACTGTTGCATCTATAGTGGGCCACTGTTCAGTGAAGAATCTGACATTGTTCCAGGTCAATTAAGGACTAAGAGGGGCAAAATGGTGTATCCTTTTCACTGAGGTTTTTTCTTAAATAAGGTCCCGAAAAGGTTGTGGAATTTCTTCCTATTTTGAGAAAATGCTTCATTGGAATCTGTCACATGTGCTGTAGGTGCAGAATGAGGGTTGCACTAGGTTGGCCCATTGTCTCCCACTAGAAGTGAGAGAATTGGCATGTCTGGCTCATGTAGCTTAATGATTAACCCAGCTCTTGTTTTAAACAGTTATGATGTTCTTCCTGTTACCCTCTCTGCAGGTACATTCCACACTTCCACATCTGCTCATGTTACCTTAGCAAAGATTCAGTCCATTGGAGGCATCTACAGAGTGTTTCTTCCTTCACCTGTCCTTGCTGGAGAATGGACGTTGACACTTAGGTCCAAAGGCCACTACTCTGTGCACATCCAGGGTGAGAAAGGGGTGAAACCGAGTCACTGGTTCCATGTGACCATAATATTGTTATCCCATTTTCCTACATGGTCTTTATATGATTGCACTTGCATGAATCTTTTGTGAGCCTGAACTGCGATGGGCTCAGTCCTAGTCTCGTATCTGGGGTTGGTCTTGGGCTATTGGATGAATGAATCCTACCCATGATTGCTTCAGCCCTGGAATAGCTGTGAAGCACAGTCTTCATGGGAAAATAGTTTCTAGTGGGTTGCTTCCATCCCAGGGCTTTTAAAGCAGTTGGAAGAGCATTGCTGTTCTTCAGTTGGCTGGAAGCAGAACTTTAACAGCAGTCGCACACGAGACTTAGTATTGCATTATAATATTTGGTAGCACTTGTCCTTACGGTCAAAGTTGTACTAGAAGTTTGTACTCATCAGCAAAAGCCAATCTTAACAGTCCTTCCCTGTGGTTTCCACAGTTGAAGAAGTACTGAATTGGCCCCTGGTCAGTCAGCTCCTGTTGCCTATTGGGAGTGTGTGCTTTAATTATTACTTTCCAAAGCAATTCTATGCCTGGTTGTGTTTTTAATTCTGTGTTCCCTGAGCTGCAACAATTAATAAGGAATTGCTCTGGAAATCAGCAATTAAAGAGACGCTCTATAGAGAGATGCTTTTTTCCCTCTCACATAACACCAGAACCAGGAGATATCCACTAAAATTGAGTGTTGGGAGTTAGGACAGACAAAAGAAAATATTTCTTTACCCAGCGTGTTATTAGTCTGTGGAACTCTTTGCCACAGGAAGTAGTGATGACATCTTGCCTAGATGCCTTTAAGAGGGAATTGGACAAGTTTCTGGAGGAAAAGTTCATCACGGGTTACTAACCATGGTAGATGAAAGCTCCTGGTTTTAGAGGTAGGCTACCTCAGACTGCCAGATGCAAGGGAGGGCACCAGGATGCAGGTTGTATCTGTTGTCTTGTGTGCTCCCTGGGGCATTTGGTGGGCCACTGTGAGATACAGGAAGCTGGACTAGATGGGCCTTTGGCCTGATCCAGTGGAACTCTTATGTTCTTAAAGCCCCTGCCCCATAACAGGAACGAACTGACTAAAGAGCTTGTTAGTGACACTGTGTCCCTATTGGGCAGGAAGGAAATAGAGGGGCAGAAGCAACAAGCAGGAAGCTTCAGATTTGAAGGCACTAACCCCAAAGATGTAACAGTGCTCTGCCAATGTATAAGTTGGTGAGTGGGTGCTTGCACATGAACATGTGTCTCTGCACAAGCTCTCACACACTTCCAGAGACATCACATCCAGGGCATCATTTTGAGCTTGGCACTAGGGTACATGATCATTAGCTATGCCACTGGAAGTAGGTATGGGCTTGATTCCCTGTTCAAGATTAGCTCCCCTATGATTGCAGAAGCAATCATGGACTGGCCTCTTGGCACCCCGGTGGCCTTGAGCAATCTGATTCATTATTGGCCATGGGAGAGCATCTCTTTTAAAACTTCAAAAATTTTAAACTTCCATGTTCACAGGTCAGAGCACCTTTGACTTCCTCTATTACTTTGCTGTCCCAGTTGATGGACCCCACCCAGGGCTATTTATGATGGATAGTCACCCAACGGAAGGTATGCATGTGATCTTTTCCCTTAGCGAGGCAGTGTTGTTGCAAAGCTGTGTTAGGCCACTGGGGTTTCTTTAACTGTCCTATATATTTTGGGGTTCAGCTAATATATGTAAAACTGTCCTCAACTTGTTTCATGTAATACCATAACCGGACAGCCTTCTTTTCGTAACCTGCTTGCTCACAGACTCTGCTGCTGGTTGCCATTTCCAGGGCCATTTCCAGCATATTTGCATTGGTTTCAAGAGATAACCTATCCCTCCCCAAGATGTCTTGAGCTCCTATGTATAACTGGGAACAGTTGGGCATTGGATGCAGAGTCCAATTTAGGTTCTGACTTGTTTCAAACAGGCTTGCCTACATACCTGGTGGTTATGGCAACGGGCTTGAACCAATCAAAGTCGGGCTCAGTTCAACTGCAGGCAGTGAACCTGGAGAGTAGGACAGGCAGCCTTGGGGTGCTGACCCTTCAAGAAGAAGCCCGTGGAAAGAATCTGTTTGTGGCTGAGCTTCCCCAGGAGCTGTTGACCCACAGCAACTTTTCTGTAGTGCTTCAGGCTGTGGATGGTGAGGGCCAGAAGGTGGAGAGAGCGGCTTCTCAAGTTGCCACCACTGTGGGATCCCTGCTGGAGGTGAGCTGGCAATGCGAAGGAGAAGGCAGTGGGAGCAAGTTCTCAGACTCAGTGCTTTGTATTCCCTTCCTCCTGCTCTTGTACTTTGTAGGGGTTCACACCTCAAGAACTCTGGCACTATCCCAGGTTCTGAAATTAATGCCCTGGTTTGTTCCAGCTGAGCAGAGACACTCCTGTGTTCCCAGGGAAGTCTGTTGCCATCACCTGGAAGCTGACGAATCCCGGCTCATCCAAGCACTATGGTCTGAAAGTGAGCAGCATCCCTCAGGTCCCAATTCACATCTCCAGCACCAGGTAATTCTCCCTTAAACCTTTTCAAGCCTGGTTGGAAGTGGCCTGGGCCTTCTCAGTAGTGACCCCATGAAATGGAGTTCCCTGCCCTCCAGTGTGCATCTAGTGTGCAAACTTGAGCTGCTTCTGCAAATGAAATGGGAAGTCCTGCACTTCTGGGTTTCATGGTCATGTTTGAGGAGCATGTTAAAGGAACAAGCAAGAGGCAGATTGTTGCGGCTTGCATTTGCCGCGGGTTGTGGGGAGGTGGTGGTGGCAGACTCAGGGTGGAAGGCATCCTGAATCTGCTGCTCCCTCAGACTCTTGCAATCTCAGGTGGCCTCATGGATGGGCCAGCTACAAGTCTATGAAGCCTTGACTAATGAAAAATTGGCATGCATACAAATATAGGCCTGTGATAGCAGCAGAGGCAGGTTTGATTTGGACTTGAGTGGTATCAGGCTTGGATTTGGAGGATTCTAGAATGGCCTTTAATAGCTTTCAGAGGCTGTGTGCATCAGCACCAGGCTATGTGCTGCTCACCTGTGAGGTCATTAGGCAGTTCTTTGATGTCTGTCTCTCATGTCCTTTCTCATTCTCTGCAGGCTACAGTTGGGAATTAATCAAACAGCAACAGGGCAGATCTCCCTGCCTGTACCTGACACTGCTGCTCCTGGCTCTGTCATCACCATCACCTTGCAGGCCAGCCTTCTTCACCCCGTTGGGGAACCTAACTTTGCCCATATCCAACTATTAGTGATGCCTCTAACTCAAGTGAGTCTTGGGAAATGAAATTTGTCTCTCTCCCCCCCTCCCCCATACAACCTGCGGATTCCCTCCTATAGACTTAAAAACTGCATTGCTGAATCTAGCCAACAGGTCCATCTTATCCTAGACGTCAGTTCCAAAAGTGATGAACTAGAATCCTATGCAAAACTTACAGTCAGAACATAATGGTGATAGCCATTCCCTGCTGCCTGTCCTCACAGTATCTGGCATACTGCCACTGAATATGGAGGCTCCACTGTTGGCTATTCTAGAAAATGAGGGTGGCTAGATCTACTTCCATGAAATAGTCTGTTTGGCTTAAAAGTCATCTGACCTGGTGCTCATCATCTTGTGCAGCAGTGAAGTCCTTAAGAGCATAGGAGTAGCCCTGCTGGATCAGACCAATCTAGTCCAGCATCCTCTTTCCCAGTAGCGGACCTCTCCAACCCCAAACCCTGGGGCAAAGGTCTGTGATGGCGCCTGACTCTGTCAGGAGCCTCAGAGAGGCTTCGGCGGGGTCCTACAGGCTCACACCCAGGGCATTTGCCCCTCTAGAACCTAATGGGAGGTCCACAACTGCTCTTTCCCATGTTCAGCCACCAGCTGCCTTTGATAGGCTCACAGGCAGGAAAGAAAGGCGTCCTCCTCTTCCAACATTGCTTCCCTGCTCCTGCCAATGAGGTATGTTGCTATTCAGTCTGGAGTTAGTGCATAGCAACACAATTAGTAGCCATTCATAGCCCTGTTCTCTATAGCTCTTTCCAATCCCCCTTTAAAGCCAGCCAATCTAGATGTAGCATCTTGTAGCATTGAATTCCACAGACTAATTTGGTGCTTTATCACCCCAGTCACTGGGATTCAGGTTGGCTGCATGACCAGACTGTTCCTGCAAGACTTCTGAGCTCAGTGATTATGGCATTGATGAGCAAGATAGCAGAAAGCTTCATCCTGTGGCTGCTGTTCACAGCGTTTTTGTGGACCATGATCCACATTTGCCTATCTATAAAAAATATTGCTGTACAGCATACATTAAAATTGATCCATTTGCCTCCATTTTGCTCCCACTGCCTGGAATGGCTCTGAAGGGGAGGGGGAGGGGCCTGAGGTGAGGCTCTCTCCAAAACAGTGCTTTGCATCCTGTCTAGCTATGACACTACGTATATATATATATTTAAAGCAAGTACAGCAGAAACACTGGTGGTGACGTAACATAGTATTTATGAGCTGGAGCTACAGCTTGGAAAGTCCCCAGTTTGAATCTCACGTCTTCCAGGAACTTTGGTGAACTATGAGGTTAGGCAACCAGTTCCCTCTCAGCCTCCCCCATCTGCAAAATGGGCCTAATATTCTTGCTATTCTTACAACTATCTGTAAAGTAACATGACAATATACATGAAGTGCTATACAATGCTTAAATTTTGCATTGATGACGATGCTTGCAATGTAATCAATCAGTCATGAAGCAGTTTTCAGAAGAAAGCATAGATGGACCATAGAGAACCTTGCTGGTCTTTTTTCTACCCTGTGCAACCCTTATGGTTGGCTCTGTTCTTTTGTGATCTTATTACCCACCAGGTGCAGAAAACTTCGCCCCCACTCTGCAATGTCACTCTGGTGGATGGCTTCTGCGGCCCACCACCATCCCCTTGTCACGCTCAACACTGGAGGGCTACCTGGCAAATCTGGGATGAAGCTGGCGTTCGCACAGTGCAGGAGGAGGGGGGTGCTGTGGTCCCGCACCAAGCTGATGGACTGGCAGAGTTGCTCAGTTACACCTCAGACTGTTGTTCCCAGAAGGCCAAGCTGGAGGTTACCAACCTACTTGGAGAGAAGTATTGGTGCCAAGTGGCGGCGGCACCTGCTGTTTCTCACAAGGTGACAACGCCTGCTGATGTTCGCAAGGTGGCAACGTTCGCTGATGTTGGCAAGGAGACAACGCCCACTGATGTTCTCAAGAAGGTGGTGGCGGCTGCTGTTACTACTACAACCACATCCTGGTGGAGTGTGTTGACAGTTTTCATGGCGACCCATTGGCTAAGACAGTAAGGCTTCATAGGAGCAGCACATTTCAATGTATGGAAAAGTTCTTATTGTAGGTGCAGACCTCTAGTGGAAGGCTTTGGTATTTCACCTTATTGTGGAATACATGATGGACTGGAGGGGGAAAGGGCGGTGCACAGTAGACATGCACCTCCTGCACTCTGGACAAGTTGGGGAGCAAAGGAGACGGATTATGTGGAGATGATTAGTATTGCACTGGAATTCTTAGATAGGAAGCAAGCAGGAAGTTTAAGACTGTGTTGTTCTACCTGATCTAAGCCACACTCAGGACTGGTCTTTACAGCAGAACTGGCTACAGACCCTGTGCCTTTGCTCTTCATGCACTGCACACATGGCATATGAGCAAAAGAAGCTGCCTTTTATGGAACCAGACCTCAGTTCCCTCAAGTCTATATGGTCTGTGCCATCTGGCAAAAGTTTTCCTTCTGAGTCCTGCTTCCTGTGAGTCTTGGAGATGGTGAGGAGTGGCACTGAGATGCTTGCATAAAACTACTGAGCTGAGGCCACTCTCAGGAGGGCCAGCACTGTGACCCAAACCCCTAATCTTAGTACTAATAGCACTTCCTTGCTGGTCACACCTCTTGCTGCTTGTTTTCTGTCTGTGCCCTGTATCTTTTTAACTGCCTGTCCCTGATTTGTACCCTGAAGTTCCTGCTTATCTGTGGCACTCTTAAGCCCTTTCCCCTTCCACATACACTCCTATAAGTTTACTTGCTTCCACTCATCTGCACACTGTCTGTTGCATCACTTTGTCTGGGCCTCTGAGCATGGTGGCTGACTTGGCTTTGGGCCAGCTTCTGCTGGCGTCTCAGGGGGCTAGTAGGAGTTCACTTCCCAGCATACACCTAAGCTGAGTGGCACATAAATAAAAACATGAAGGTGCAGCCATCTGCTGCCTGGAATGAAGAAAGTTCTCCATGGATTTCAAAACTCTACCTGGAGAACAGAAATGGGGCTAGGCTATCACTAATGCACTTCAGCCACTGTTACATCCAGTTTAATCAAGTTGGTCTGATAAAAATAAGTACAAACAAATTTGATTATGTATGATCAATGAGGTTTATCCTCATTATCCGCGGGTTCAGGACCCACGGATTTGACTCAACGTGGGTCAGGAGGGCGGACCTGTACCTCCCAGATATGACCGGGTTGTATTCACACCTCCAGAAGTGATTGGAACACAGTTCCGGTCACGTCTGTTGGGCTTTGAATTCCATTATCTGCAGGTTTCAGTATCTGCAGGAGGGTAGTCCAGGAGCAGATCCCCTGCAGAAACTGAGGTCTAATTGTATTAAAAAATTAAACACTTGAACAATTTTCACCAGATCATACGGTATACTTCTTTTCTAACAGACAGCCTTTTTAGGGCTAAACTACACTTGCTTGAAAGATCTGTGATCCAATGTCCTCTTTTTCTTTACTTCAAAGCAGCCAGAGGGACAGCAGAACTGAGAGAGCAACACTGAACACTTTCCCCTGTGGCTTTTCCTCTGAATAGACATCTCTGCCTTGTTTCTCACTGGTTAATAGCAACTTTGGGGTGGTGATGTTGATTTCAATCAGGGAAAGAATTAAACCACTGCCCCTCCCCGCTTTATAATAATTAAAAACAATTTGAGAAATCTGGTCACAGGTCTCTACTTCACCTCCTGTTTGTTCCTGTTGCTTGAACCCTGCCCTCTCACTGATCCCTTTTAATTAAATCTGATCTGTATATTTTTGCATACTGATCCAAGTCCCTCTGTATATATTTTTATGCAAATTATTTTTTTAGTTTTTGCTGTATGTGGTGATTTGTGTATATGAGATGTTTAATGGATAAAAATAATTTCTAAACATTTTAGCCTGATGTTAATAAACTCTTTCCATAGTTAGTAGTAGGAAGACCCAGATTCAAATCCTGCTGCGAAGCTCAATGGGTGACTTTGGGATGCTCACCCTTTCTCACCAAGCTACCTCACAGGGTTGTTTTGAGAATAAAGTGGGGGAGAACTATGCACACTTCCCTAATCTTCCTGGAGGGGGGTTGGACTAAGAAAGCAATTTTTTAATGGTACGTTTGCTCTCTTATCACTAAACTAGTCCACCATCAAATTATATCATGGGGTCATGGGAGAGAACTGTCTTCAACCTTGATTCTGGGTGTCTGTGAAGCTTTGGAAGATGAGTGGCACAGTCAAACAATTCAGTGCATTCAAGTAAGCTTCTTCTTTAATCATGCATCAATGTCACTCCTTTTCTCTATGTTAACATTAGAATAAATACAAATCTGTCCAAAATAAGGGGAAAACTGGAGCTCATGGAGTGAAAGAGGAAAGGTTAAGGGAACGAAGTGGTTGAGTTGCTTATACCCCTTTGAGCCAGCAGGGAGAGCCAGTGAGTCATGAGCTAGCACCTGGTGGTTGCTATTAATCAAAATAATTGGGGCTGCCAACATGTGATTTTAAATATACCTGGGCAGCAGGTAGGGCCTGTTGAGTCTGGGGATGAAGTCCTGTGGTTTCGGGTGTGGGGAGGGAGTGAAACCCTCCTCCACTTCTGCATACTAGTTTTAGGAAACAAAATACCTGAATCTACAGCTACAGGGCCTAATTGTTGGCAACCCTAGCACCAAAAGATCTTGGGCAAAAAGGATTTGCCCAATAGACATGGATAGCCACAAGGCCATATCAGCTAAGCACTGTGGAAAATAATGCAACAAGAACTATCTTCATAGGCTTAAGTAGTGGTCTCTTTAGAGAAGAGAACAAAAGGGGGAAGGGTAGCAGCACAAGATCAGCCCAAGAGAATTGAGATCAATTACACCTAATCTCTACCCTCCAAAATTGAGTGCAACATTTGAACTTTTGGGCCAAAGAAAAATCCTAAAATGGAGAAAGGGGATGCAGAGGGAGCTAGCGTGAGTCAGACGGCTGAACATGGACTTGGGTTCAAATTCTCCCTCAGCCATAGTAACGCTAAGTAGCCACAGCTGAGACATGATATCAGATTCCCCTATCTATAGAACAGTACAAAGATGGGGGCTTACATCACCAAGCTGATACAAAGATGATGTGAAGATGAACCAAGTATGAAAAGTTTTGTGGTGTTGTAATACAGTATTATCAAAGGGGAGACCATATCATTTGACATCCAAGGAGAGAATTCACAGCCCAGTCCTATCCTCCGGCTACCTCTTTGTAGGCTGCCTGGTTGGCAGTGGGTCTCTTTGGACCCATAAGTCTGAGGAGAGAAAGGGGGCAATTGTGAAGCTGAGGGCGAATCACAAGGATGCTGTGACCCTGTGCGTTCCATGGGGAACATTTCATGGGGAGTGGCAATGCCTCCCCTGCCATGGTAACTAGGGTCTTGCCGCCCTTGCTCGCAGCTGAGCCACTTGGAGTGAGGCCGCCGACTTTGGCCAACCTCACTTGGAGTGGCGCACAACCGTGTCCAGAATGACTGCAGGGATGGGCAGCTTCTCCTGCCTGCTCCTGCAGTCATTCTCAGCACAGTCACGCAGAGCCAGGCCATCTACTTTGGAAGAAGTGGTAGGTTTGGTTCTGAGAGGTGCAGGACCATGCTGAGAAAGGTAGCTGCCACCCAAACCATTCTCAGTGCTGTCACTCAAAGCCAGGCCAGCTTCTTCCAGAGAGGGTAGCCTGGCTCTGAAGGAATTGCAGTCATGTCACCGCAATTACTTTTGGAGTGGAGGGGGTGGCAGGACTACTGATGTGCCCAGGGGCGGCACACCAATCTGCTATGCTTCTAGAAAGAGATTGTGTTGGGCTGAAAAAGGGGACAGCAGCCCAGTGCAAGTTGCATCTCTTGGGATCCACACCCTCCCTCCCCATCCTGGACCGCCCCCAAACCACCCATGCCACCAACCTACCTGCTCTGTGGCAGAATCCAGGAGATTCTGGCATGCGTGAGGAGCCATTGGCCATTCTGCCGGTGGCTCCGTTGCACTTGATGATGGCACAATGTTTGTGCCACTGCTTGTCCTTTTACAACAGTGGATCAGAAGAGCTGCTGTTGTACAAGGCCCATAAGACTGGGCCAAAAATATGTGAAGGAACATCTCCTTTTTGGTGTGTAGGAGATGGAAAGAAGCAACATTGCTCAGCATACAGGAAGCAGTCCATAATGACAGCATTTAAAAAGTGACAGAAATGGCAGTGAAATTAAGATGCTACAAGTGTTCCAGAATTCCTCATCGATGCAGTTATGCCAATGCACATGACATTTTTACATCTTAATTTTAAAAAATCCTAAACCCTCATGAGGCTCTAGGCCTGAGAGCGGGAATGAAACATCTGAATTATGTTGTCAGATCAGGAGCACGGAAGGACAGGCCATAGCACACCTGTCAGCTGGGCACACCTGCTGCTACATCTGTGGACCCTTTGCTTTACAGACCTGTTTCCTTCTTCCTGCTCTTTCCCAGGAATCTTGATAACCATTTGATTCCCAGTTTCCATAACAATATGAGCCCTCCACTTCCAAATAAGTTGTGCAACTATGCAAACTGTGACAGAAAATATGCACATTAAGTCTATATGTTCCTAAACAATATAAATTGTTCTATTGCAGACCTGGGGTATTGTTGTCACAGTGTGGTAGGGGAAAAAAATGGAACCAGATGCAAAGGCATAAAAAGAGAGGATGATGACCTCTCCGGATAGAAAGGGTTGCTGGAAAGATCATCATTTGTCTTAGGCTCCAAGAAGGAAGAGTTGTGGATACAGGATTAAGTGACACTTCCTGTTGACAAGGAACATAGCAATGACTGATTGTCAGATAAAGGTGGACTCCTTGTGGCTGGGTAGTCGGTAGCCCCGGCTCTCTTTAAGCTGTTTGCAAAGAGCTGCTTTCTCTTGTTCCAGTTGGGCAATGCGGTCACTTTTCTCAGAGACTTCCTGTTAGCCAGGCAGATAAAAAGAATTATAAAAGCACAACAATTATTCTGCCACTCATCCCATCCCCAAGGAGGCAATTTTGTGGTTCTAACTTTTCACAAGAGGTTGTGTGCCTAGTGAGAGGTCCTGTATACATACAGGCACATACACACACATTCTACTGGGGTGGTGGTGGTGTGTCTCTGTGTGCATGAGAGGCTCTCATTATATGTCTCTTACCAGTTGGGGGGGCTACCAATGGCTTGTTGCTCAGGGTCCCCCAAACTATTACGACTAGCTCTGTGTGACATTGTTGGCACCTATTGGACTACTATAATGTAGTAGTGACTATACTATAATTCAGCAGTTCTCAAACTTTCTACCATTGCCACCCACTTTGCCAGCCGCAAATAGTCGGAGTCCTGTGAATGTCAGGAAACATCTCCTGCCTCACAAGGCCCCTCAGCAGTTGATATCATCCGACAAGGCACTCCTCCAGCTTCCGTCTTCTGGGGAGACTAATTCCACAAGGAGAGTGGCCTTTTTAGTGGCAGCTCTGGAACTCTCTTGCAAAAGAGCCTTGTACACCTTCCCACCTCCCTGTTGTCCTTTCAAAGGTGGGTAACCTTTGAAAGGCCAGAAGGCCTTTGAGAACAGCCTACTGCCATGTTCTGTGCTCTGCATGGTTTGCCGGTTTTAGGAGTTATGACTGGTTTATTGGCTTCTAGCTCATTCAGAAATGCAGGTTTTGAGGCAAATATTGGTGGGAGCATGCTTCATAGAAGCTCTTCAGTTAGTTGGCTTGCTAGCATCTCATTCTGCCTCACAGAAGGCAGCTATTGAGCTACATTACATCCTGACCCATTGTGCACTTTAGATATGCCACGCAAATGAAAATTCCCCCTCGTTTTAAAGGTGACCGTATTGTGCTTTTTGTTACCTTGATCAGAAGATGGTTCTGTTCCTTGAGGACATTGACTGCTTGCTGGTGAAATGTCTTCTTTCCTGGTGGATAAAGGGGAACACCAAAACCACTGGGTGGGACATTGGGCTGGAAAACAAAAGAACTCACATGACCCTCTAAATATCACTCCTTCCCATTCCCTCTCACTTCCCTTCAACTGCCACAGTGTTTTTGACACCAACAGTGTGCTAGGCATCATCCCAACCCCAGAAAGCTGCTGGGATCTTCTTAATTTCTTGATAAAGGGTGAGACAACAGAATTCTAGTTTTGCTCATGCAGAAACCAAAAGAAGACAATAGAGGTCGCACTTCCCCTTCCCAGCCTCCAATGGGCCCAAGGCAGAACATGTGAAAGGCTATCCCTTTCCTCCCTCTGTTGGCTACTAGGAAGTTATTGCTCCCCAGGAGCACATTCTACCACACTTTAATGGAAATAAAGCCTTCCACCTGACTCATTTGCCTGATCCTGCCCCATGAGAGAGTCTGTGGGCCTAGCATCCCCACTTCACCAAGTCCTCCTGACCTTTCCAGGAGAGGCGAGGAGGTTTTTCAAGCACAGATTCACTTCCTGAATCTTGGCCAGCAGCAGGCAGCTCTGGTTGGAGTAAGAGTCTGAGAAATAGTTCTGCAATGGTGCAAAATAACAATGTGAGCATCTAGAAGTCTGATCCACTTGCTGTACCCCAAATATCATACTCCAAATGGACAGTAAAAGTGAGGAACTTTGCATTTAATCCACAATGCTTCACTTTGCAAAACTTCCTGGGTTTGGTTGGCTGCAGCACATTGGAAGAGGTGACCTCTGACCTGCTGCTGCTGCAGTTTTTCTTCACTGCCATCAGTAATTTGCTCACTTGCTTAGTGGCTCCTGGGCAAAAGAGTGGAGCAAAGGAAGAGCAGCCAGCAAGCTCATGAGAAGCAAGAGGAACTGTTTGCCTGCTAGCTCTGAAATGATGGAGAGCTCCTCAAATCTAGAGCTAATGAGCCCGCCTGCACATTCAGACGCACGCAAAGTGGATGGGCTGGCTTATGCCACCCTCTCTTTGATCCCGGTTGTTTGCATGGCACATTCACACACTGACAGCGCAATCCTAACCAACTTTCCAGCACTGGCTTAGCTGTGTCAGTAGGGCTCGTGGTGCATCCTGCAAGTGGGGGGAAGTCATGGAGGCCTCCTCAAGGTAAGGCAATGTTTGTTCTCTTACCTTGGAGTTGCACTGCGCTTACCTTGGTGCTGGAAAGTTGGTTAGGATTGTGCCCTACGTCATCCACCTGAAGCCTTGCTCCTGCTCGGGAGGCCAGTGCCTGGTGAGTTGAAGTGACATTGCCTAAGAGCAAGACTTTCTCAGTGGTGGCTCTAATACGCTCAGGCACTCCCATTGGAGGCCTGTTTCACCCCCATCCCATCCAGCATCTGGTGAAGAGCTGGCTAGTTTGGTGAAGCATTTGAGTTGGGAATGAGGCGACTGCTCTACTGTGCATTTGTATTCACTGCTCTGTCTAATCATGGATTTAACCACAAGGCTTTGTTTATTTGATGCTTGGTGTTTGTTTTTTTTACAACACCTGCTTTTGTATTTCTGATATACGAGCCATATTGAGACACCATTTGTGGGCAAAGTGAGATTAAAGTGTTTCAAAATAAAGTGTCACATTTGCAAAGAGACCTCTGCATGAAGAGTTCGGTGCATACAGGTTCCAACGGTACAATCTGTACCCCAGTAGACATATACAGGTTATGTGGTTGGGATGCTCATCCATTTGACTCTACACACAAATACCCCTATGCAAGCCTGCCATTGAACACTCAGGTGTCATGGGCAGAGCAGGTGTTGGTGATTCATACACTGGATCAAACACATATAACTGTAAAGTGAGGGAAATATGAGTGTGGTGGGAAGCAATTGACTCTTCAATTGCTCATCCACACAGCTCATCTTCTCCAGTTGTCATCCACACAGACTGGTCATTTCACATAGCTCAGGCTGAGAGTGACTTCTGGATCTGAATGCCTCCCTCTTCTCCTAAGCTCTGGGGTCCCCTAAGCACATGCTACTTTGCAAACATTTTCCCCAGAAGTTCTCCACCAATTGTCAATTTCCCAAGCAAACAAAAATATGTTCTCCTCTTAGGGAAACATAGAATACAAAGGCTCTTGTGGCCCTCAGGCACCACAGCCTGCTCCTCCCTTTCCACTACCATTGAATGTCCATCCTCTCCCCTTGAGCCTGGCACTTACCACCTCAGCCCCCATGTGCTTCTGGCGTCTCTGGGCCTCCAGCAGGTGGTGCTGAAACCAGTCCCGCATCCGGTCAACCATTTCCAGCCCTTGCAACAAGGCATCCCGTTCCCTCTCCAGCTCTTGCATTCGCTTTAGCTGCGAGATATGAGAGGAAAATCAGAAGTCCAGCTGGGGAAGGAGGAAGGGGGTGGGGCGTGTGAAGGAGTGGGGTGGGACTGGACAGAGAACCCATTTGCAATGCCTGGGCTGCTGCCCACTGATAAGAAATCTTGAAAGATGGGCTGATGGGAGGGTGTGAACCCCAAGTAGGTGCCCTGGGCAGGAGTTCTAGGAACAGTAAGGAGCCAGGGAGAAAGAGTAGAACCTTTTTGAAAGCAGACTTTTGGGCCCTGGGGTGCTAGAACCGGGGGGTGCAAAGGGCAGGCACATGTTGAGTGATCCAGGGCAGAAAGGAGACCGCTTAAGCAGAGTGGAAGTGAGGAGGATGAGTTTGTGCTGGTTACAGTAACGGACTAGAAACCAAGGAAGAGCTTTCCAAACATTGTTTGGAATTCCAGTACATTGTTACAAGAGGGCTAAAAACTGGTACCCCAGGGAGCTCCTAAATCCAATAAAATCAATAAGCTAAAAATCATAATAAATAGACCAACACAAACAAAATATCAATTGACAACACAATCTTAATAAGCAATTAATCTTAATAATCTTAACAGCAAGGCAGCACCACTACAATATGTAAAAAGTCTTAGCCAGTCTTCTGAAGATGAAGGGAGAGGAACCATTGATGGAGCCAGTGGTGTAGCTAGAGGGGGTGCAAAACACTAGGTTTTACAGGCGCCCCTCCCCCTCCCCTTCAGAGCCATTCTGGGCAGTGGGAGCAAAGCAGAGGCAAATGCAGGGAGGCAAATGCCTCCATTTTGCTCCCACCGCCCAGAATGGCTCTGAAGGGGAGGGGCGCCTGCAAAACTTAGTGCTTTGCACCCCCTCTAGCTACACCACTGAATGGAGCTTCCCAAAGACAGATTTCAAAAAACACAGTACCAGGAATAGATGAAGCCTTGAGTCAAGCAACAGACACATCCTCGCTGCACATAGACCAAGCACTTGTCCGGATCTCTCCACCAGAGTTTAATGAACCATTGCTTGGCAGAAGATGTCCCTGCAGGTAGAGGGTATGCACTGTGCATGTTTTGCTTTAGAAATTAACCTCTGACTCTCAGGGTGTTGGGTAGAGTGTGTGTGGGTGGGGGGGGGAGTTGTGATCCCAGATGTACAGGTCCTACAATCACTCACCCAGAAGAAGAACCGCAGAGCCTCCAGACTGCTGAGGGCTGTGCCCAGCGGCAGGATGAGGATGGTGTAGCCTCGTTGAACGGCCATTGTGGCAGTGTGGTAGCAGGGAGGCAGCAGTGCCCAGAGCAGGAGGGGTGGGGGCCAGCCTGACATTCCAGCAAGACAAGGGCTCCTCCAGGATCACCCCCCTTGTAGAGGGAAAAGGCCACCAAGGCAGCTTCTCTTTTCTTCAGATGGCCCCTCTCTCTTCCGCACATGTCCTCTGACACCCCAAAGCGCAGTGCCGCATTCCCAGACGTGGGAGCCCCAATTCCTCCAAAGCTGCAATTCCTCTACTGTAATCCCCTTTCTGCCTCCCCACCCACCTGTCCTTCCTTTAACCCTCTCTCCTCTTCTCTGCTTTCACTGCCCTTCCATACTCCCTCTCAGATCCTACCACAGAGCCCTCTCCCAGTCCCAGTTCTCAATGATGCCCCACCTTTGGCTAGCTACAGTCTCCTGCCAGCCACTTTCTCACCCCTCGCCCACCCCTCCAGCAGCAACATGCTCTTCAATCGGCCCTCAGTCAACCCTTCTCCTTCTTCTCCCACCTTTTGGACCACTGCTTCCACGATCACCTTGCTCTCCTGCACAGCTCCTGTCTCCCCTCCTCCCCACCCTTCTTGCACATTCACAGTCTTCCTTCAAACTGCTTTGCAAGGTCTGCTTTTTTTCCTAACCCCTCACTAGCTCTTTCCTCTGCCTGTCTCCCTCCCTTTCCTGGGGGGCAAACTGGAATCTTTTCCCCCTCCCGGTTTGCTCCAATTTGCTGGACTCAGCACTTCCCAGTGCATCCTGGGATACATGTTAAAGCCTCAGTTGCCTTGGACAATGGTGGCCATAATCCCAGCCTTTCTGGCTGACCGGGTAAACTGGGTGGACAGGGAGAGGTGAAGAGAGGAACTGCTTTGTCCAGCAATTAACCCCTTTGGATTCATAACCTGCATTTGGGTGTCCCTTGAGGCACCAAGACCTTGACTGGAGACTTCTACATTTTTATCTGACCTTCCCAACGCAACTGAAACCCCACACCTGCCCCATGTGGCTATCATCATACACAGTGTACAAATAGATAAAATATACATTAAAACAACAATTTAACACCAGCTGCATTGCATGCTCTTCACTCATTCTTTGCACCCTTCTCTATCTTGGTTTGTTCAAGCATCAGATTTGAACCACAGAGGAAGAAAAGCAACTGGAGGAGATTTTGAGTAGACAGATGGTCAGGGAAGAAGTGCATAAGCAGACAGCCCTTCGAATCACAGCCTTCTGAGACTTCTTTTCATTTTAAAAAAAACTGCATGTGAACATATGAAGTTGCCTTATATAGAGTCAAAGTATTGGTTCCATTAAGCCCAGTACTATCCACATTAATGGCGCCGGTTCTCTGGGGTTTCAAACAGGAATATTTTCCAGCCATACTTGGAGGGACTGAGTTTGAGACCTTCTGTATGCAAATCAAGTACTCTGCTACCAAATGGGAGGGATAAGAACATAGAAGCCCTGCTGCATCAGGCCAAAGGCCCTTCTAGTCCAGCTTCCTATATTCCAAAGTGGCCCACCAGATGCCTCAGGGAGCACACCAGATAACAAGTGACCCATATCTTATTGCCATACCCCTGCATCTGGCATTCAGAGATAGGTTACCTCTAAAACCCAGAGGTTGCATATAGTCATCAAGACTCGTAAACAGTGTTCCATCTAAGGGGTCCATGCCAATGTCCAGACTGACCCCTTCCCTAGTGGCTCAGTGACACCCCTGGATGCTTGGTGATGACATCATATACCATAGCCAGATAGACTTCTGGGAACTCTACACTCCAAGGTGCGCAGAGCTCTGTTTTGAGCGACATAGCTGCACAGCTTGGCAGGAACATTGTTTATAACCTGTGATGGACTTTTCCTCCACAAATCTGTCCAATATGCTTTTCAAAGCATCTAGGCCAGGTGCCATCACGACATCCTGTGGCAAGGAGTTCCACAGATCAATTACACTATTTCAGTGAGATTTTGTTACACACATATGCATGTAATATGTAGTTTGTCTCAAGGCCATCTGTAGTATCTTGACCAACTCCCTGCCCAGATGATCCACGTCTGACCAGAGCAATTGTACTTGGGCTACATCAGCACTACACTCTCAGAGTTGATTCTGATGAGACTTTGGGGACCAGCTTGGGACCAACTTGTGTTCAAAAACAGACTCCCAAGAGCAGGTCTTCTTGTGTGAAAAACTTAATATGATATGTTATGTAATACGGGTGACATTACAATTTTCCAGTACACGGCAGTGAGCATGAGTTTGCTGTTCCCATATTACATTTCTCATGTAAGTAGACCTCTTCTTGAGCAGCATTACTCTGAATGTTGGCCTTTAAAGTCTTGCTGGAACTGATTCTCAGTTTCATTTCTCTTACTCTCCTTGGAAGGAACACTGAAACATGTAGTTCGGGAAGGATACTGAGAATTCTAAAACCCTAACCCATGGAACTACATTTCCCAGAGTCCCCTGGGTTGAATGCTATTAAAAGAGTTTAGGTCTGTGGTGTGGACGTACCCTTAAGCACCAAAGGACACTGGCAACCTAAGATTGTGGAATTTAAACTAATTAATAAAGCTGATTTATATAGGCTCAAAGCCTTGCTTAAGGATTACACAGATTTCTCTCTCTACAAAAGAAGTATCCCCCATTTGGAAGAGTGTGGAATGAGATGCCTCTGCTTCAGTTCTTGAGAGCCAGGATAGTGCAGCCCGCAGTTCTAGTGTTCGACTTAGATCTGGAAGATCTGGGTTCAAATACCCACTCAGCCATGAAGCTTCCTGGGTGACCTTGGGCTAGTCACCACTTCCCACCTACATCACAGGTTTGTTGTGAGGACAAAAGGAGTGGAGGACCTCTGTACATCACCCTGCGCTCCTTAGAGGAGGGGCAGTATACCAATGGGAAAAATAAAATAAAAAATAATTCAAAACTAAGAACGGTGTCTTGACCCTTGAGAGACACTCCCCAGACCTGCTCACCACATCATACTCCACGGCATTGGAAATGGTGTGCCTGCGAGGCTCCTTAGGGATTCGGAGGCTGCGGCGGCGTCCAGCTTGGCACAGGGAGCTGTTGATGCTACGAGACCGAGTGACTCCTTTTCCATCAGCTTCTCCTGGAGAAAGAAATGGGACAGGCTGACATCAGCACTTTCAACTGAAATGGGAATCCTACATACTGTTGATCAGTGGCATAGCTAGAGGGGGTGCAAAGCACTAAGTTTTGCAGGTGTCTGAGCATGCCGTGCAAGTGGCCCCTCCCCTTCGAAGCTACTCTGGGTGGTGGGAGCAAAATGGAGTTGTTTAGTCTCTGTTTTGTTCCCACTGCCCGGAATGGCTCCAAAAGGGGGGGGGCACTTGCATGGCACGTTTAGGCATCTGCAAAACTTAGTGCTTTGCACCCCCTCTGGCTACACCACTACTGTTGATTATGTGGCCCTTACAAAGTGGCCTAAGGCAGCCCCATGGATGAGCCAGCTCTGATTCAGAGCTTGCCCTGAAGTTTCAGGATTTGAGCCCCTTTCTCAGGGTCTCCAGGGAAGGAAGAACAATCTCAGGATGAGGGGTCAGAATCCAAGGGGAAGTCTCCTTTCCACTGAGTCGACTCTGGTGTCTTCAACAGCAGCCTGACATGCAACTTGTTAGCAGGTGACCCTGTTCGTGAATTAGAGATGAGAAAAGCATTGCTTGCTAAATAACAGCATGTGCTTCCATAGACCTGATACAAGCAAACTGTATATAGCTCACTCCCCATTTTCATAGATTCCTAGCTCTGTTGCCTCCTGGGCTGCTTTAATTAAAGCTACTAATTACAGGGACTCATTGATTAACTGAGCCAGTTCTGGCTCTCATCCCATGGGATTGATTGCCCCAGTGGCCTTCCAAAGGATAGATTTAATGAGGGACAAACTGCTCATCGTACAAGCAAACGAAGAACCCGGGCTTCCTATCTCCAGTCTGTCCTTTAATCCTAGCTTCCAGTTTGCTGTTCCTGCTGCAATGTTCCACACAAAGCATGATGGATGCAAAGGAGGTTCTGTACCTTTAACAATTGTGCAAGAGGGAATTTTGATAGGTGCAGCTGGTCACACAGTAGTGAGAGAAGTTGTATTTGTACTATTCTTCCCTTTTTGACACAAGGATCAGTGGCATCACAAGAGGGTGCAGAGGCTGCAGAAATGTGGGCTGCACCAGATGACGCGCACAGAGTGGGTAACACCACTACTTGCCCAAATATTGGTATTTTCAAATAATACCATCATGTTATAAATGAATTGATGCACATTTTCATGCAGAACGCAATGAAACAAGCCTCTGTTCTATCAAAAGTCAGAGCCAAAAACACCAGCGGGGGTGGGGCAATGGTACAGGGCGTTGTCCCACCCACTGCATAGGAGGAGGTCCATCATAGATACATTGGTCTTCCGCACCAGGTGACCCAAACCCTAGTGTTGCCACTGATAACATTCAGGTACATATAATCCTTGTTCCCCTATTGGTATCAAATGTTCTTTCCTCAGTGTCTAGTGTTTTCCTGTGGATATTTGGAAGGGTGCTTCTTAGGCTCCCTGCAAGTATTGACAATTCAGCTATTAAGCTGCCAGGATGGATGCTAAGCTTAGGTCAGGAGGCTGGAGCTGGACAGCGCTTGAGGAGAAGGTATTCACTGCACCAAACACAACCAAGCTGACCCTCCTGCCTCTTCCTGCTTCTCTGTGAATCTATATGCAAGTGGAATCAGAAGTCGAGGAAGGGAAACCATGTCAGAGTGGAGAAAACAGACCAAAAGGCCAATTATGTGGGGAGCAAGCTCAGGGAGAGGCAGTGAGGGTGAAGTGCCGGATGCAGAGCGCCAGTCAACAGTCACAAATTGACTGGCAGCCACCTAGACAATGAAGCCCTTCTGGGCCATTTCAGCAGATGGAGAGATGCCCATGGCTCCGCGCCAGGCACAGCAAGCTGCCAAATTCTGCCCACTCCAAAGACGGAGACTGTGCAAGCTTTATGTAGCTTCAAGTTTGAAGAGGGAGCCTCAGCAACTTGCCTTCTCTATGGGTTTGCCCCCCTAAGACTCAGAGGGCAGGGCACCCTGGCTGGCAGCTGGTTTGTGCTCCTCTCAGAAGTTGCCAGCCACCATTTCACTGCACAGTGCACTGTTAGCCTCATTTCAGGGCATTGGGGGGAAAGACAGTGTGCCCTAATGATGGCTGCCATTTTTCCCCACAATGCTCCAAAACACATGCTGGCATATTGAGGGGGAAAATTGACAGCCAGGACCACTCCTTCTTGCAGGGGACCCGAAGGCTTGATCAGCAATAGGCTCTTTCACAGTGCTGGGTTCCTGGCAGTTATCCAAGGATGCCATGCGCTGATATTGAGCCTGGCAGAGTTGGCTATTTTTTTCCTGGTTAGAAGACATCAGAGATCATCATACACAATGATAACCTATTTTACACATTTCCCCTGCTTGTGATTATTGTCATGGCTGCCCACATCATGTGTATACTTCCCACGCCCGTAGCCCCAGTGAAGATGCAATGCTAGTGAAAGAAAACCCTGCAGTATTAGAACATTTGCACATTACTGATGCAACATGGAAGGTAATCAAAGGGAAACAAGCTGAATGCAGACACCAGAGATTCAAAACATGCAACATGGATTGCCCACTAGTATCTTACTGGTCCAAGCACTAAAACTACTGTGTGTTCCTTCAGGAAACCCTTTTGGAGGTTTTGGAAGCCAGTAATGGAGCAGGCTGTACCCATGACCCACCCAATTCTGCTCTGACATACTAGTACCATCTTCCATCAGTGACCAACCAGGTTCTCTTAAATTCCACCCCCTTGACTGACCAGCTCTGGCTTCACTACAATGTGCAGTTCTGTGGTACATAAGAACAGCCCCGCTGGATCAGGCCATAGGCCCCAGGGAGCACACAAGACAACAAGAGACCTGCAATCCCGTGCCCTCCCTTGCATCTGGCATTCTGACCTAACCCATTTCTAAAATCAGGAGGTTGCACATACACAACCTGGCTTGTAATTCATGATGGGCTTTTCCTCCAAAAATTTGTCCAATCCCCTTTTAAAGGCATCTAGGCAAGATGCCTACAGGTTGAATATTCCTTATCCAGAATGCTTGGAACCAAAAGTGTTCCAGATTTTGGATTTTTCTGGGTTTGGAATATCTATATAAACATAATGAGATAGCATGGGAATGAGACCCAAGCCTAAACACAAAGTTCATTTATTCATTTATGTTTCGTATACACCTTATATACATAGCCTGGAGAGGTATTTTTTTTACAATATTTTTAATAATTTTATGCATGAAACACAGTTCTTTTCTGTAATGAATGCATGCTGGTCGGTGCTCCACATCATGTTATGTCATACTTGCATTCAAAAAGTTCTGCATTTCAGAAGTTCTGCTCTTCAGAATTCCAGAAGGGGTCATTGACCTGTACTGCCTCCAATGCCCAGTCAGATTCCTCCAGGTTCCTTCCTTGAACCATCTGACTTCAAAAGCTCTACCTTTTGCCCCTTCCCTGGGCCCAGAATTTTTTTGGGGGGAAAACTGCAACTTTCCTTACCCCTGTCAGGACAACCTGCCCACATTCCATTTTCTACTACACAGCTGTTAAAGGCACAGGAGCCCACTGTCCTTGTTTGAAAACCATCACCCTAGCTTTTGCAGTGAGGCCATGTGACTTGTGATTGGCTTTGTCAGTGTCTTGCTGCAGGTAGAAATTGAATAGGTGAAGATTTTCCTTATAAAGAAATGAAATTATGGAAAAAAACTTTGCCTGCTGAATTTGCAATTTTCTAGCAGTTGTCAAAGGCACAGGAGCCTAACAGCAAATTATATATACAACAGGTAAATGGGACCGTTTAGTCAGAATGGCAAGTAGATAGTCCAAGGTAGCAATTCTAATAAGGTTCTCAGGCACATGTTTGTGCAAACCTGATGGCAGGGATTGGGCCCCACCAATTACCTTACTTCTTACCTTACTTACTTACCTTACTCTGCACCTCTACTAGGATTGCCAATTTTTAAATATGCAGTTGCCCCTTCCACAGTTGCTTGATTTGCAACTATTAGCATATTTATCTCTACAGGTCAGGTTTGGTTTTTTTCCTAGCCAGCTGGTAATCCTACTCTGCCCCCAGGCCACCCCTCAATGTTAGACTGCTGAAGAAAACAGACCAGAGATCTATCAGTGCCTAGGCTGACAATAAAGAACCTCCATGTTCAGAAGCAGTGTGCTGGGGAAGAATAGTGGGAGAGGGTTTTTTTTTCATGCCCTGTTTGGGGGCTTCCCAGAGGCTCCTCATTGGCCATCGTGAGATAAAACATGCTAGCCTAGCTGGGTGCTTGCCCTGAATCAACAGGGTTTGTATGTTCTCAGTATAGAGAGATGAATGATGGACTCTCAGAAACAAACACAGAGGTGGGAGGGTGACAGTTCAATGTGTCAGCTAATGCAGGAGGGAGGAGGAAGGAATTACAGGCGTGACCAGCAAGAGGCCAGCTCTGGGTAGCGAGGAGAGAGAGAGAGCTCAGCTGATAAATGGCACTAACTGCAGACAAATGAATCCAAATATACCCCAGCCTGCTATGCAAATAGAACCACAAATAGACAGAAACACACAAGCCAGGAAGTGCAGCCACCCAACTGTGCAGTATGCGCAGCAAAAATGGAAACCGGACATACCTTGAGTTACCAGGTTGCAACCTAGAGATTCACACTATGTTAATACCACCAATTGAGCAGGAAACATCCTTTTGTTGACCCCCCATCCCCACCCTGCTTATTGTGTGAAGCACCTGCAAGGCCAGCAAGTGGAGGAGAAGCGAGAAAGAATGAGGAAGGCAGAGGCAGTAGAAACTGTGGCTGCTGCTAAGTAAGTGGTTTCAAGGTGCCAGGACAAATCCTTGGGTGACAACCTGGTAATTCCAGATACACCACCATAAACAGACGCTTGGCATGCTTAGATCAACTTGAGGCAGGACTACTTGTTTGCTCTCACCAATCCCCCAAGGAACATTGGGCAGTTTGAACATGGAGTAATGCAGTGTTAAGTGACTCAAGTCCCCAACACTGCATTTCTCCATGTTAAAACTGTTGGACAAGATTCCAAGGAGTCCCAGGTGCAAATCCTTAGCCATGAGGTTTACCTTGGGAGAGTCGGTGTCTCAAGTTGCAAAAATGCATGATTTTGGGTGACTCGGCGACTTGTGAGTCACACACTTGGAAGACTCTGAAAAAGACTCAAGTCAGGGCCTCGGCATTTGTCCCCACATGTGCTGACTCAAATCTCCCTGTGTATGGGGGTGCCTGCTTACTATTTTTGCCGTGTGAAAAACCTCCTGGGGCAAGCATCCCGACAGCATGCAGCAGGGAGTTCCAGCCAGGAGGAAAAGGTTAATGTGAGCCGGAGGGGGAGGCAGAACTAAGCTCCCTTTTCCCGCCTCTGATAGGAAGGAAGGAATGGATGATCCTTGGACAAGGGATGAGCATTCTTATATTTCCTTTGGCTGAGGGAGGGCAGGAGGAGGAACAAGGGAGGGGGAAGCCTCATTGAAAGCGAAGCTGCAGAGGGTCTACTTCTGAGTAGATCTGCAAGGATCGGGTCATCCTGCTTGTGACCCTCCTCCTTCTTCCCGCTTCTGTCCTGGCTCTCTTGCAGTCCCTCCCACCCCTCCTGCCCTCTTTACAGATGGGTGTCGGATATCAGGGGAGTGAGTAAAGAAGACTCCAAGACATACACTCTCTCTCTCTCTCTCTCTCTCTCTCTCTCTCTCTCTCTCTCGCTCCCCCCCCCCCCATGCAGCAGCTCTGTTTTTTCCACAGTGGGCTTTTTAAAGGGGGGGGGGGTTTACTCAAGTCCATTAGAGTCACTAAAGGGTGACTCGGAGACTCAGAAAATGCCCCCTTTAGGACTCTTTGAAGTTGAGTCATGGGGGGAGGCTTGGTGACTTGACTTGAGTCAAGCTCCACTGGGTTTTCCCAACACTGGAGAAGTGTCAGTGAGTCAAAGTATCAGACCAGAATTGAGGAGACTCAGATTCAAATCCTTACTTAGATTAAATGTGACACTAAAAACGAAAGGTCTGTTTTTACTCTAATGCAGCAGCCGTGCAGGGCCCCAATCTGAGTTGGGCCCACTATCTGAAAACCAGAGCCAAGCATTCCGTGAAACTGACAGCTGAAGCCTAACAGGAATGCTTTAGTCCAGTGTTTCTCAAAATGTGGGTTGGGACCCACTACATGGGTCGCGAGCCAATTTCAGGTGGGTCCCCATTCATTTCAATGTATATTTTATTTTTAATATATTAGACTTGATGCCACCATGGTGTGTGACTGGGGAAATGTTACAGATCTGTACTTTTAACAGGCTACTATGTATATGCTTTTAACAATAAGAGGCAATGGGGTTTACTTCCAAGGAAGTGTGGATAGGATTGCAGCCTTTGGGATGTTTGGGGAATAGATCAGAAACTGCTTGGGAGGGTTATTATAATTTATAGAATTTAGGAAGGTTAAGATAGTTCATCCTTGTTTCAGATAAATTTTTAAACTTATTGTATACTTTTAAATTACTTAGAGCACAATTCTAAGTGCTCGTTGGGCCGGCACAAGTAAAGTATGCTTGCGCCCACTCCACAGTCAGCTGGGCCAGTGCAAGGATGTGTGATGGCCCACGGAGGCTGCATCCAGCCTCCACTGTGCCAAAGCCCAGTAAGTCTGTGCCAGGCTAGCTTGGCTGGCACTGGGGTCTGTGGAGGGCGGGGAAGAGGCATTCCAGGGCAGGGGGAAGGGTAGTGTGGGTGGAGAGCGAGAGGCAGGGATGATGATGATGATGATGATGATGAATAATATATATATACTGCTTTTCCACAAAAAGTTCACAAAGCGGTTTACAGAGAAAAAACAAATGGCTCCCTGTCCCAAAAGCGCTCACAATTTAAAAGATGCAAAAGAACACCAGCAGACAACCACTAGAAAAGACACTGCTGGGGTGAAGAGGGCCTGTTACTCTCCAACTGCTAAATAAAAGAGGAGCACTCACTTGAAAAAGTGCCTCTTACCCAGTCAGCAGGGGTTTTATGCACTTATGCCAGATCCTAGTCCGTGTTCCTGGGCAGCTTTGGGCTGCTCAGGTTTGCACCACCTTTTTAGGTGGAACATATCTGAGTGGACCCACTCGGGCTTCTGCAGCTCTACCCAGGGTAAGGGGAATTATTTCCCCTTACTTTGGACCAAGCCATAGCCAACCCCAAACTTGCACAGGGTACAGCACAGGCCCACAGGCCTGCCTGTTCAGCGCAAGTTAGGATTGCGCATTTGATTTGGTTTTGTCATATGGAGGATGTTAAAAATGGTCCTGCTTGAAGATGTCACTTATGACCATGACATCACTTTCAGGTTAATCACTTCCTATGGGTCCCAATTGATTGGCAAAACGGTTCAGGATGGCCTGGAGAACTGAAAGCAAAGTGATGTTTTATTTGATCTTCTTAGGGCTGTGGAAGTGTCTGACAAAGAAAATGAAGACTGCACAAACGCACCAAAAGAGATCGAGGGGATGGGTAGACAGAAGGATTCAGGCGAGTTGGATAGTTATTTATGCAGTCTAATCCTGCTCCCCACTCCCCTCTCTCTGCCCAATGCATGGCCCATTAACAAAAGCTCCTTACTACGGCGGAGGTTGGATCACAGCAGCCAGCCGGGTAAGAGGATTGGTCGTCTCTATGGCCGAGGAGACAAGATCAGGAGCACTAAACCCCAGGCCGTATGGTGTCCTGGCTGAGCCACAGGCCTGCTGGGGGCTGTGGGGACGGGGAGAGAGTGTTCATGCAGCAGGGAAAGGAAAGATACCCATTATTCCTCCCATGGCTTGGCCTAACTCTGTTTATCCTTGCCCTTCTGACACTGTCCTTCACATGCACATGCCCAACCTTCTCTTTTCATCACACAGGCGGGGACAGAACCCAGAGCATTTGCCTTGAAGCTCCACAAAACACAATTCTCCCTCTTCCTTAACCGTGGTTAAATCAACCCCTTTCCATCATCCCAGCCAGGGCCCCACACCAGAGGTGTTTGCATCGTTCAAGAAAAACTTTTGTGTGAAACATCTGAGACAAAGATCTACATGTTGCATATGGCAAGGGGCAGGGAAGGTATTAATGTGACAATTCCTCCACAACAAAAACACTCTGTATGCGGAAAGCTAACACATCAGAACAAATAAGTTTTAGTTTTGTCCCCTCCTGCTAGTTTTCTGTATTTGGGGAATTTTTGCTGTAGGGGAGCATTCCCCCCACCTGCAGTCTGAAGAGAACCATACCACATGTCTTTTCCAAATCTTAAGAGCAAAACTAGACATGATTTTAAAATCTTGTTTGCCTTTCTGTGTTAATGTTTTTCTTTGTTTCTTTTCTCTTTTCTTTTTGTAACTTTTGGAAGCCTTGATCCAAATGATGGTCACCATATGAGGAGGGAGTTTACTTTGTCCTGCCCCCCCCCACTCAGTGCAGCCCAGTGGCATAGCTAGAGGGGGGTGCAAAGCACTGAGTTTTGCCAGGAGTCTCATTTCAGTGTGCAAGTGGCCCCTCCCCTTCAGAGCCATTCCTGGCAGGGGGAGCAAAACTGAGGCATAGGCGAGGGATGGCTCCAGGGGGAGGGGCCACTTGCATGCTGAGGTGAGGCTCCCTGAAAAACTTAGTGCTTTGCACCCCCTCTAGCTATGCCACTGGCTCAACTTACTGCCTGGTACTCAAAACATTTATTCAACATTATCCATGGGACATTCCCACCAAAAAGAAAAATCACTCTTTATGAAGGGAAAATATTTACTCTGCCTCTCAGAGAACTCATGATCCTGACTGTGGGCCGACACCCACTATACCCTTTGGCACCCGAGTCGCCCTCCTTTTCTGAAAGTAAGCCCAGCTACATGTAACAAAAATAGCATCATATTTTTCCCTTTAATGGTGCTTCCATTTTCCCTCCCTATTGCTTGCTGTTGCCCTTGTGCATTTTCTAGATTGCAAGCCCCTTGGGGCAGAGACCTGGTCTGTAATTCTTTGTACAGCATCATGTACATGGTTGGCACAAGAAAGAAAAAGAAAGAAATAACATATAGCAGACTACCAGCACTTGGCCTCCCATCTCACTTACGTATTCGACTCAAGTTCTTCAAGGACTGTGCTGAAGCTTGTCCATCCTCAGTCTCTCTGGCTCCAATGTTGTCTCCTGCCTTCTCTCCTTCTTCTTCTTCTTCAGCTCGGAGGAGGGCAATTCTCAGTCCGGCCACCAAGCGGGGAAAACTTAAATAGCCCCCACAAGGCTCTGCTACTTGCTGTAAGGCCTGGAGAACTCCAGCAGGGAGCTGACATCTCTCTTTCTCCTCTTGGGGGCTCACCCCGGAGCCTCCACGACCCCAACGACTCTCAATTTCTGAGACGTGGATGGTCCCATTCCGTTGATCATCCAGGATTTCAAAGAGTGTCCGAAGGCTGCGGAGAAAGGGCCGTGGCAGGTGAGGTCCACGGACTGGAGAAGAGTCCTCTAGGGTAGGGGGAAGAGATGAGGCAGCCAGCACAGAGCTCATTGGAGGAGGTACTCAGTATACCCGGGTTCCTTTGGAGGACAGTGGGGCCTGGCAATTTCAAGCAGGAAGTTTGGGGAGCCAGGACTCCTGGGTTCTCTCAGAGGGAGTAAACACTAGACTGGTTGGAAGAGAGCAGAGAAGACTGGAAACAATGTCTTGATTAAGTGAAATGGAGTTGGGGAGGCTGACAGCCAGAATTCCTGGGTTCCTAAGAAAGTAATTCTAAGGGAGGAGATGTTCAGGTTCTGTGAGAGGGGACAGGGTTCCAGCATAGAGAGCAGAAGGTCTGGAAACCAGGACTCCGAAGTTCTCTGTCTCTCTGTCTGTATGGTCAGGGTTGCTCTGATGCTTTGTTGAAGTCTCTGGTTGTCACAGTAGGAATATCTGATTGAGTCAGATTGGCCAAGCTGGTTCAGGAAGGGGGACGGGCCGCTGGGGATGGAATCATGTGACCCATCCCAGATAATCACCCTGGACGCCAGATGATTAGCGGCTCTGTCTAACGAAGTGGCTTCCCCTCTGGGAGAGAGAGAGAGAGAGAGAGAGAGAGAGAGTTCTCCCTGGTGGGAAACTAAAATCAAAATCTGGGGTCAGTGGGGTCATTTTTTTCTTTCTAGAGATGGAGTATTGGGAAAGTGGGATAGAAAGTTGGGGACTGACTTTTACAGGATTGATCTCTGTGTCCTTTTCACTTTTTCTATCATTTTGCTTCTTTTGGACTAGTCCGTACAACCAAACTGGCATGACATGGATTACGGCACTCTATGCTGCATTCTGGTCTTGTCATCTGTCTCTCTCCTTGCTGCTCAACCCTGATTTGCTTCCTCACTCCTTTCAACCCACTCTTGCAGCTTAGCAGTGGTGGGTACGAAATGTAACTTGGGTTGCCAGCTGTGCGTGTTGGAGAAGCAGCCATTGCATTGCTTCCGCACATGTCACATGAATCCATTCAGACCCACGGGCGGTCCGTGCCAGGCGTGAACAAAAGTCCAAAAGAAAGGCGTTAATAGTAGCATGACCAGAGAAAAGAAAACCATGACATGCTGAACAACCTGCAGTCAGTAACATTGAACACCTCTTTGGATCCTTTGCTTGGGAGGCTTCCCATCATGTTTGCAATCAAATGCAGCCCATAGCATGAAATGCCAGACACAGGATTTAAAGGGCATATTAAATGTCACATCTCGTGTGACCCTTAAGTTGTGTGAACTGACCCTAATGGAGAAAAAAATGAAAGAACAAAAGAAAAATATGAATGGAAGGAAGGGACGGAGGGAGCAAAGGACCGGCTCTGAGGGGCCCCCGTCCAACTGCAGCCCAGGTTGGCAGTTTGTAGTACCAAACTGAAGCAGTTACCTCTCATCCACTAGGCTGCAGGTTAGAGCAATGCCTCTGTCTACATCCGCAGAGAGGCAAACACAATGGGAGCATCAAGTTCAGTACTGGAAATTCAAGCCCGGTGTCACTCTACTCTTTTTCTTACCTTTCCAGGTTGCCCTGGCATGTGGTAAAGGCAACCAATCCAAGCACACTTTGTGCCCCATTGTCAGTATTTCAGGTGTTTGTGTATATTTACCATGAAGAGGGTTGGTCCCGGAAGGGATACACACAATTTAGTTTTTCTGCCTCAAGACCCAATGGAACAGCCACAAATGTTCCCTTACCCTGTGTCAAGCCCAGGCGGCCCCAATGGGTCTCCTCAGAGCTAGCGCCGAGCCGAGTATGCCTGTGTAGGGCTGCGCAGCTCAGGAGGGGGCATAAGATTTGATGGCAGCCTCTGCTGCCATCTCCCCTCCTGGGCCTGATCCTCCCTCCAGACTGCCATCCCCCCACCCAGTCCCACTCCCTCCTCCCACCCCAGTAAGTCTCCTTGCCATCCTGCAGGGATACTTACCTCCCAGTACTCTTCTTGGGTGTCTTCCCAGTGCTGAGGCCTGTGCCGACTGGCGTTGGCCTCTCAACCTGCTCTGTGGGTTCACCTCCTGCATCACCGCATGGCACTTTTATGACGCTCAGCACCAGTGGTGAACCAGGAGCACCAGTGGAGTGCCGGTTGGGATCAGGCCCTTACTCCCAGATAAGGGTGCATAGGATTGCAGCCATAGTCATTCTCACCAAATATCTCTACAGCACAGCATCCTTCACTGGTATTCTGCATTTGAATTCCCAAAATAATATCACTACATCACTGTATCTCTATAGTACTTGACTTGTATTCCTCCCATCGTGTTTTTATTCTGGTTTCTTGGTGTTTTGTTCATTTCTTTTCATGCAAAATATATGTACAGATTTTTTCCCCAATAAAAATATAGTTTTCTTGGTTGTTTTTTTAAGTACTTAACATTGGCTGGTACACGGCCAGTGTTTATGTAAGGCACTCTCAGTAGGTAGAGCTATGCTAACAGCCCCAGACTGCTGGAGAAGACTCTGGAAGTCATCCGCATGGAGGTTTTGACAGGGCTGAGACATACACTGGGACCAGACTCTGCAGTGCACACAGGCAGGGAGCAGCTGGTGCTGTACTGGCCACCCTCTATTCATAAAGGAGGATCAGGCCCATGTCAGCACTGGCTGTTCAGGCTTTAGGACCAACCTTTCTGTGTACAGAAAGGAAAGAAGGCAACTTTTTTATCAAGAGAGGAGGCAGAAGAAGACATGGTTTCCTTGCTGCTTACAGCAACATGAGATGTAACAGTTCCCATCACTCCACTTCTTTCCACTGTCCCCACTTGGAAAATGAGGCATGGAGAAAACATCTGTCAATAAGCAGATGTTAAAGCACCCTTCTTAAAAGAGATTTGTCAGCATGCTAGAATGGGGGGGAGGGGGATGGGAAAATGAGGAAATAACCAGAACATGGTGGTTAATGGAATATAGAGATAGACTTTTAAATGATTAATCAATCAATGAATCAACCAACTAATAATCACATTCTGTCAAATGTCAGGCATTTGCTTAGACAACAGTGGCTGGTGTGGTCCTGGGTCCAGTGCAATTCAAAGTTCTGATTTTAACCTATGAAGCCCTAAACAACTTGGGAGGCATCTAAAGGAAGCTGCCTGCAGAGGCGTAAGTAGGTTGGAACCTGAGTGGCACCTGCCCTGGGTGCTACACCAAGGGGGGTGCATGCTTGCCCCTCAGACTCCACCCTCATTATGGAGGAGATGCTGGCAGTTTCATGCCTCCTATTCCTTCTCTTTCAAAGTAGAGCCTCCACAGGAGAAGGAACTGGGGCAGGTGCAAAGACGCTGCGGCAAGCAACCCCCCCTTCAGAAAGAACCTGGACGTGACATCACACTGTGATGTGATGTGGAGAAGTCACTGCCTGGGCACTGGAGCAGAGTGTTATGCCTCTGCCTGGCTGTTCTCTTTCGTCTTATGCGGACCTGCTGTCTGGGTGGTGCTCCTGCCTTGAATGCATGCAGCTGCTCTGCCCTGTGTCAGGCCATTGGGCTGCTCCATTTACCTGAATGTTGTCTGCACTGGGATTGGTGCCAGCTCCCCAGGGGTCTCAGACAAGGGTCTTTCTCAGCCCAATTTGGCAATGCCAGTGAATAAACCTGAGATCTTCTCTCCCACTGATTTCCAGCACTTTGCCCAGTTTTCAGTAATGATGCCCCAATTATGCCACTCTTGCCTCCAAAATGCCCACTCAGCATCAACTTCATTATCTTTTAGTTGGCAGGTTAAGATGCTTCTTCTTTCACTGTGCTTTTAATGGGTGGCTGCTTTTGCTTTCATTTTGCAATGGATCCTTGGAGATTAGATTTCATATTTTTATTTATTTACTGGCTGCTACCTGGATTTGATTGTTGTAAGCTACTTGAAAGCGGAAAAGCAGGATATACATATCTGAAACAAACAAAATGCGGAATGCCTCAGAGGGGGAAAGCCCCCTATTATTTGTTACCCCAATCATGCAGGGACTCCCATGAGACTCTCTCAAGCTGTTTTATGCCTTTCAATTTTGACACTCAGCTTCTCCCCACTGTGCAGGCCTGATCCTGATATATCATCCATGATCCTATATCTTCCCTGGTTTTTTTCTTGTTAGCATGACTTTTTTTTTTAAGGGGGAGGGGGGCAGAGACAGCAGCTGCCAAATAGAGCTTGGAGCCTTAGAAATCACTTTGCTAATCTTTCCCAGAGAGGGGAGGATGGAGTAACCAAGAGAACAGATGCTCCATGGAATTCTCTGGAGCCTCAGCTACTGTCCTCATTTCCTTGCAATAGTCCCCGAAGGGCATGGAGGAAAGTGATACGAGAGGTCCTGCTTCAACAAACATCAATAGGACTAGAGCAGCTCAGTCCAAATTATGAAGGACTGCTTGCTTGCGCTGCTCCTGCATTTCCCTAACAAAGGCCCTGTGCCTTTATCAGCTGCACAGGAAGCGGAAAGCCAACAGGTGAAGCTTTCTCTGGCACAGTTACTTCTTTCCTTTTGTTCTGTTCTTCCTCCAAAGAGATCAGGTGACATAGATGGTTTTTCTTCTTCTTCTGTTCTCACAACAACCCTGTGAGGTAGGCTAGGCCAAGAGAGGGTAGGTGTTCCTGAATCACCTAGCAAGTTTCAAGTTTGTGCAGGGATTTGAAGCCAGTCTGATATTCTAAACACAACACCACCAGTAATGTAGAAACCACACCTACTGAATATCTCTCCCAGATACAAGCCTAGTAAAAGTATATAACCTGTATCGGGGGGGGGGGGAACAAAAAACTTGAAGCTCCAAGCAATGGGAAGATGCATCTCTCCCCAACATCACCATATTAGAAATAATCATGGAACATAAATCTGTTAGGTTGGAACGACAGGTTACATGTTGTTCTGTGATTTGTTTTGCAGATCTTGTTTGTGTTATAAAATGCAACAGATGAGGATGGAAAGGGAGTCAGGAGCTGGAAGTGGGGCCTCTCTCCCTTGTATCATTCTATTTCCGGTCCCACTTGGTACATGCATCCAAGGATCTCCTGGGAGGTGCAGTCTCAGTTCACAGAGAATTATACCAGAACCACAGCTTGGAGCTAGGCCTAGTTTTCAGCAATTGCCTAGTCGTTCATACTTTCCAACAGGAAAACAGGGATGCTCTTGTGTATTTGGAGTACCCATCTAATGTACACTGTATTCATTTATTCTGTTTACGCCTTGCACTGATTTATAAGAGAAAGTATATTTAAGTATATAATATTTTAAAAGATATGAGAAATAAATATATATATAGCCACCTTGGGTGCCCTTTGGGGAGAAAGGCAGAGAACAAATTGAATGAATGAATGAATGAATGAATGAATGAATGAATGAAGATTATGCTCTAAATATCATATATTGAAGCAGTGGCATAGCTACACCATCTGGAAACTGAGGGCAAAATTTTTTTTAACAACCTTAGAAAGGCACTTCTGGTTTTTCTGAAAACCAGAAGTGCCTTTCTAAAGCCTCCGGCAGGCCTTCTGATAGTCAGGAAGGCTCCCCGATCCTTGGAAGGCCTAAGAAGGCCTGCCAAAGGCCTTAGAAAGTCATGTCCAGTTTTTGCAGAATCCTTTTATAAGGCTTCCAGGTGGCCTTCTCAGGCCTTCTGAGGTTCAGGGAGGCTGTCATGGCCTTCTCAACCCCAGAAAACCTCTAAAAGGCATCCCTCTGAAAACCCCAGGTGTGGCACCTGGAAGAATTGATCCTCTACCCCCCCTTTGGCTATGCCACTGTATTTAAGGATATATGAGAAATGAAATAGATACATAAATGTTGTGCCTCTAATTAGAGGCAAAATAATGAAAATGGACAATGATTTATTAGGGATCATACCCCCAAAATTGAGACTCTCTCTGCTAAAAAGAGACAATTGGAGCATATCCTTTGCCTCATATCAATATGGCTCAGATATAGAGATCCAGGAACAGAGGAGGAGGCTGTTGTCATGGAGTCACTCCCCCTCAGTCAAGGCACACCCTGTCCTATGTAGGTGATCAACCCAGCCTCCTATCTATACACCCCTCCTTCTGGATCAGTACAGAATTCACAGCCTCACATTCTTCATGGGATTGACTATCTCCTTGTTTTTCAAGTGGGGCGGGGGAGAAGACCCCATAGGACCTGACCTTTAAATAGCCAGATGATCGAAAGCACCATGTCATTCTGTTATTGAAATGTTAGTACACTCCAGTTTCCTTTTGTTGTGTAGCTTGTCGTGTTTGTATCCAGGGTGGATCCCTTGTACTGCTGGATAAGAAGTGCAGGGTGTGTTTTTTTTATGCAATCTTCAAATATAGCTCATGTTTCATTATCTACTTCACTATCTCAGTGGCTTTAAAAAGCAGTCCAGGGGCCACACACAGCCAGCTTTCCTGATGACACTAGCGCATTCATCTACAATGTTGTGTTATTTGTTCCATTCATGAGGGTTTTCATTGGGTACAATATGAAGGTGGGCAAAATAAGTATAATTATATAATACCTAAGTGCCCATTATAAAGAATAAAACATGACAATATGTGCTATGCCACCAGGAAACACAGCAACCAGCAGGCAGATTTGGAGATGATGATGTCACCGGCTGCAGATGAGACAGAACTCTGTATGTGAGCTGAACTTCTATCAAATGCTTTGATTTCAAAAAGTCCCAGTTTTAATCCATGGCTCCTTCACTGAAAATTGTTTTGGTCTGCAGCCATTGTCCCCCACCTGTTGCTGTGGCAACATTTTTTAGGGCTTTTTCACTGCAGGATCCCAGCCAATCAGGGATGATGTAGTTGAGATAATGACATCACAGCATCACATGGTCAATCACAATTGTGTGATAATGTCTCCCTCACTTTGAATGGGTGAAGGGGGAAAATGGTAAACAATGGTGTCACCTAGGCAGCTGGGTTCATGCTCCTTATTGTGCCAGGCCACGCTGGCAGTTTTGTTGCCCGCCAAGACATTTTGGAGCCTTGAGGCACAGAATCCCAGAAGAAGAAGCTCCTTCTATTCATTAACATGGCAAATGAGCCAGCGTCACAGAAATGAATGGGATGTGTGCAGGAATCTTCGGACCCCAAAAACAAACAAACATTTGGTGCAGGGGGGCCAAGGAGTACACAGGGTAGAGTGAGGTCATGGTAAAGAACAGCCAGAACCTAAACACAAATAGCATAATATTTATGGTTTGTGTGTGTGTTTTTAATTGATACTGCCTTTACAGGTTGAGCCTCTTTATCCACCGGGGTTCAGTTCTTGGACCCCCCCATGGATACCAAAAACCACAAACAATGAAATCTGTGGTTTTTGGAGCCCACCTTTGCTCCGAATGCAACCTGAGCCTTTCTCTGGTTGGGTCTGGAGCTGACTGCGTGTGGCCTCTCCGAGGCTCAGAATAGCTCCAGATGTGACTGGAACAAGGTTCAAGTCTCATCTAGAAGGTCCACAGGGTGGTGATCTGGGGTTTGGCATACATGGTGGGGCAAATTCATGGATGCCAAATCTGTGGATAAAGAGGCCCCACTGTGGTTGATATTGTAAGCCACCTTGAGTATCCCTATGGGAGAAATGCAGGGAAAAATTTATTTAGCTATGTAAATTTCCTTATGAACTGCTTTTTGTTGAAAAAAGGTTCAGTATATACATTTTCTTATTAATCATCATCATAATAAAAATGACTGAGTGATGCCCTCCAGTAATATTTATTTACTATAAGATTTATATATCGCCTTTCCTATGCTCAAGGTAGAAGATATACAATTAAAAAATAAATACACAAGTAAAACATATGAATCAGAAACTATTAAAACAAATTAAAAAGATACAACATATAAAAATGCTTATATTTTAACCTCAAGCTTCCTCCAAGGAGGTCAGTAGGGCATTGTAAAAGTTCTCTGCACACTGTTAACCTCACAACAACCCTGCGAGGTAGCTTAGAGCAGCAATTTTCAACCTTTTTCATCTCACGGCACAAGGCACTAAAGTTCTCAAGACACACCATTGGTCTTTTGACAATTGACAAGGCACACTGCACTGACAGCAGGGGCCTGCATCCCCAGTGGCCCTACTTGCAAATGAGACTCCCCCAAACTCCTGTGGCACACCTGCAGACCATCTGTGGCACACCAGTATGCCATGGCACAGTGGTTAAAAATAGCTGACTTAGAGAATGTTATCATGATTGAAGGTGTGTGTGGGGGGGAAGGGTGGGGGGGAGTTGGTACCCAGTTCTGCTTTACTACAATCCACTACACCACACTAACCACTACCCTACACTGCTCTCTCCAGCAGGAGGCAGAGAGGTCAAGTGTGGACCCCTAGTTTCTTGGGAGGGGGGAGCAGGCAGGGGAGAGAAACAGGAGGAAATCGCATCAAGGAAAGCAGGGGGAGGGTGACTACTCATGAGAAAGGAAACAGCAGCATCCTGTTGGAGGAAATGACCCAGGGCTACAAGAAGGGACAAGTGGGGCTGGACACCACAAGGAGGCTGCTGCGGTTGTCCTTTCAATCCTGATCCACCGCTTCCTCCTCTGTCTTTCCTAACAACAGCTGGAGCCATTTCTCAGTAGCTTCCCTAAGGTGAAACAATTACAAAGCAGAAAGTTACAACCACCGGGGACCACGAAAACATGGACTGGATCGCATCCGTCCCTGCACAACAGCGCCATCTAGCGTCGTTTTACGGTCAGTGCCAACAGGAAGGGAAAGCGTCACGCCCTGGCCACAACCAGGCTTAAAGGATTTCTTCTCTTCCGCGCCACGTTTTCTCTCTTTCTTTCAAAGGAACCTGGAAATGAATGATGAGTTGTTTGATACATTGTGGCTTTTGGCCCGCCAGTGCTTCATTCAATACAGCACACACAGAGGTTTATTGTGCTGTTTCTAGTCCACACCCACCTACTCCCATCTCCCCATACGGGGTAATCTTATGCAAGTCTACTCAAAAGAAAGTCGCATTGTGTTCAATGGGACTTACTTCCAGGAAAGTGGGTATAGGATTGCAGCCACAGAGTAATAATAGTCATGGCTGTTGAATTGAGAACTCACTTAAAACCTGAACCCCCTTTTTTCCCCAGAGAACCCAGAATCCTCACTTTGCCACATGTGCCTCATTAACCCATTTCAGGTCATAGTTGTACACATTTGATCCCTATTGCATATATGCAACGTTGGACAGAAATGGCTTAAGATCTCTCAAGGACCTGAAAAAAGCCAGGATCCCTTTAACATAAGAACAGCCCCACTGGATCAGGCCATAGGCCCATCTAGTCCAGCTAGATCCCTTTAAGAATATTTAAGTCAATGGTTAATTTCTAATAATGAAAGTCTGCCCAGAAGTCTTATCTCTTAAGCTCAGAAACATCAGTGAGTGCTGGTAATTCATAGATAACAGAATCATAGAGTTGGAAGTGACCTAAGAGGTCATCCAGTCCAACCCCTTGCCTGTAGCAGGAAATCCTCCTAGACTAAAGCATCTCCAACAGGTGCTTGTTGAGACTCTGCTTGAATATCTCTAGTGAGGGAGGGTCCACCACCTCCCTCAGCAATCTGTTCCACTGCAGAACAGTCCTTGCCATTGGGAATTTTTTTCCTGATAGCCAACTGGAATCTTTTCTCTTGCAGTTTGTACTCATTGGAACTAGTTCTACTTTCAGAGGCAGTTGAGAACAAATTTGTCCTTTCATATTTTATTTATTTATTCACAAAATTTGTACCCCACTTTCTCTCCCTACTGAGATTTAAAGCAGCTTCCCAAAATAAACATACAGTATATAAATTTTAAAATATAATAAATGAATAAAAAAACCTAAAAAAACTCATAAAAGCCCAGAGTAAGATTAAAACCAGCAGCAAACGATAAAATGATTATAAAGCAGTTCACTAAACACATAAAACCCACATATTAAAAGCCCTAAACCAAGAAGGTGAATGTAAAAAGAAGTGTCTTTAGGCCCCACTGGAAAGCCTTCTTCCATATGACAGCCTTTTGGGTACTGAGGAGCACTATCATATTCCTTCTCAGCCTTCTCCTCTCCAGGCTGAACATATCAAGTTTCTTCAACCTTTCCTCATAGGGCTTCTTCTCTAGCCCCCTACGAACATAAGAACAGCCCTGCTGGATCAGGCCAAAGGCCCATCTAGTCCAGCTTCATGTATCTCATAGTGGCCCAAATGCCCCAGGAAGCACACAAGACAACAGAACTGCGTTCAGGTGCCCTCCCCTGCATCTGGCAATCAGAGGCAGCCTGCCTCTAAAACCAAGAGCTTGCACATACCTACTATGACTTGTTACCTGTAATGAACTTTTCCTCCAGAAATTTGTCCAATCCCCCCTTAAAGGCATCCAGGCAAGATGCCATCACTACTTCCTGTGGCAAAGAGTTCCTCTGAACCCATCGTTCGACTGCATCTTTCAATAAAGAGGGAAGCAATTTAATAAGGAGGGAACTTTGTGCATGCTGAAAAAACACTCTGCTGCATTTATTTAGTCTGCAAATCTAAATCTTGCACTCTAACCACTACACCACACTGGCTCACAAGCTGTAGAACTGTCCTTGGCCCCTCCCACCCCTTCAAACTTAAATTTTGCATATATCTTGATTTGGCAGAAACAGAAGTGATCCAAGAACTTTTTGCCACTTCAAGCATTGGCAGTGCATGATTTGAGCAATGTACTCAGAAACAGTTCATAATTTAACTGACACTACGGTTCCCGTACAGTCTTCACCTACTAAATGTTTATGCCTAATAAAGGTTGACTTGACTTGAATTTAACTGACAGTGCTGGAGCAAATAGTTAGACCACACTTGCGGCCCAATAAACCCCTCTCCAGCATCCTCTGTGAGGGGTCCAGGGGTACATGATTCACATAATGGGGTTGTTCACTGATGTGCCTAATTGCCTGGGCTACTTGTGCAGTTAGACTAATTCAGGTCAGACCGTAGAGCACAGGATATAGGGTGGTCCAGTGTGTGCTATCCTTCACATTGATGATTGATGGAAACCAACAGGCACGCCAATCCTGAGCTGCCCAGTGCGCAGGACTGTTGCAGCACAAAAAATGGCTGCCACGGTATACTGTGCACACTGGGCAGCTGCCCGCAGCACCTCAGGAAACCTCCAAGTAAAGGAAGTAGCCCTGCAGTGGGGCTACTTGACTCTGCACTGGCTTGTTAGCCAGCACAGATTAAAGAAGCCTGCTGTTGGGCCATGTGACCTGACATGGGGCTCTGGATCTGGCGAAGCTCAGCTCAGCTCTGCCAGTCCCACTCCCCTCCCGCCCCACTTCCTCCCCTGCTACACCTTCCCTTGCCCTCCGCCCACCCCAGAATGCCTCCTCCCTGCCTCCTCCCATGTCCCAACTTACCTCCCATGTCCCAACTTACCTCTGTGCGAAGTGCCTGCCAGGCACTTCGCACAGAGCACATGCAATGGATCACTGGCCTCCAACCGGCACTGTCCCAGCGTGGGCTTGAGCTAGGTCAGCTTCAGCACTGGGCCTGCAGTAATGCCTGCAAACATACCTTATGGCACATTTGTGACAGTGTGTGCAGGCACTGAGCTGGCACTCACTCAATAGGATTGGGCCCTGAGTGATGGACTCCTTGCTACCTGAATGGCAGTTTTGCTTCCTGGGTGATGAGCTGAAAAATCATGCCAAAGGCCTAAATGAACCTGCTACCTCTGTTACCCATTAAGGTACCCCCCCCCCCCCACTTAGGACATGAATAAGCACTTTCTGCCATTTATCCCTTTGTTTGGTCTTACCCTTAGAGGAGAGGTGCCATCCACAATCCATTGTTTTGAAATGGTGTGGTTGCTATGACAAGAGCACTCTCTTGACTGAATGGTTTCTAGGCACTGATGACAGTGCTTGGGGAAGGAAGCATTCTGCTGGTGAACAGAGGGCCACACTTGTATCCCACACTAAACAGCTCCACCAGCCATATTCAGTGTGCATTCTACCTGGTTACACTGTGCAGTTTTCATAATGTCTGAACAAAGCCAACCATCAAGAGATCAACATGCACTGTAGTTCAGCAGTTGCCATACATGAAATTGATTTATTTTTTAAGCCTTCCCTGTGCCTGAGGCAACATGTTAAATGCTTTCCCCCCTTACCTGATGATGTGTCATCCTCTGCTCCTTCCACTCCCTGGATTGTACATGGAAAAGCAGGATGACATGATAATGCTGCAGGCCACCACTCTCCACTTCTACTCCATCCCTCTCTTCCTTACCCAATCCATAGAGTCGGAGGAGGGACAATGAAGGCAAATAGGCAGCATGAGGTGTGTTGCATGAAAATATAGTAATTCCTTTTTGGTGTCCAGAATTTTGAATTTATTGAATGGCTCTGAGTTCTAATGTTTGGAAACAGAAAAAAAATAGTTGAATCATATTCTTTTGTTGTTGTTGTTGGCATCCTTCAGTCTCAGAAGACCACGGTATCGTGCTCTGAATGGTGGTTCTGGAACAGAGTGTCCTCTCCAGTGCGCAAAGCCTGGGTAAAGTAGATATGGAGGAAAGACTGTTTCCCATGCAGCAAATCCCCCCTCTCCACGTCGTTGAAATGGTCCAGTGGAAAGGCAGAAGACAGTACGGTTGGTTCCAGTGGTGTCGCAGGAGTTGCCAGAACGTGAACATGCCATGAACTGTCTCAGGGACTCCGGCTCCAGATTTTGCCTCCATGTTGACTCATGAAGCCTTTTCCATAACTGGATGTAGCCACAAGGCAGTGGAGGTTTGGGATCAGAGTTTTCCTTCTCTCTGATGAGCTGCTTTCCCAGTCTACCTGGTGAAGTCCCATCTACCCGGTGTTAAAATTATATTCTTAATGAATCATATTCAAAAATAGTTGAATCATATTCTTAATTCTTAATATACAGTTATTACTATAAATCTATATTGTGCTTCTCTTACATTGCAATCCTATGCATGTTCACTCCAGAAGTACAGTAAGTTCTGTTCAGCTCATTGGGACTTGGTATTGGCAACCTTCAGTCTCGAAAGACTATGGTATCGCGCTCTGAAAGGTGGTTCTGGCACAGCGTCTAGTGTGGCTGAAAAGGCCAATCCGGGAGTGACAATCCCTTCCACACCGGGAGCAAGTGCAGTCTGTCCCTGGTCTGTCTCCCTGGCTATGGGCCTTCCTTCTTTGCCTCTTAGCCTCAGACTGTTGGCAAAGTGTCTCTTCAAACTGGGAAAGGCCATGCTGCACAGCCTGCCTCCAAGCGGGCCGCTCAGAGGCCAGGGTTTCCCACTTGTTGAGGTCCATCCCTAAGGCCTTCAGATCCCTCTTGCAGATGTCCTTGTATCGCAGCTGTGGTCTACCTGTAGGGCGCTTTCCTTGCACGAGTTCTCCATAGAGGAGATCCTTTGGGATCCGGCCATCATCCATTCTCACGACATGACCAAGCCAACGCAGGCGTCTCTGTTTCAGCAGTGAATACGTGCTAGGGATTCCAGCACGTTCCAGGACTGTGTTGTTTGGAACTTTGTCCTGCCAGGTGATGCCGAGGATGCGTCGGAGGCAGCGCATGTGGAAAGCGCTCAGTTTCCTTTCCTGTTGTGAGCGAAGAGTCCATGACTCGCTGCAGTACAGAAGTGTACTCAGGACGCAAGCTCTGTAGACCTGGATCTTGGTATGTTCCGTCAGCTTCTTGTTGGACCAGACTCTCTTTGTGAGTCTGGAAAACTGCCTTGTTAACATGTATAGGATTGTAACCTTACTCCTAGACCCCAAACCCTTTACTTGGAAGGCTTCATACATTACTTTTTTAAAAGATGGGCACCTAAAAACACAACCAAACAAAGGTCTTTCAAAATCATGCACTGTACAAGTTCAGCACAAAGCCAGGGTTAGCTGCAGCTACTTGTTGAGTGTACCCAGGTTTTTCTAGCAATATAATGTGCGAAATGGCACATGCATCTTGTTATCACTGGTACCATCTTTTATGTAATGTGTTTCACAAGTGGGATGTATAAGGTTGAAAACCAGGAAACCAATTTTGTTTCCTTTGATAGTTGAAGAGGGTTTGCTATTGGTGGTCAACACTAGTCTCATAACTAGGTAGTGCAAAGCAGTCTCCTTAGGTGGCTTGGGATGGCATGAGTGCACCCACCCACCTTGATCATATTTTCAGAGGATGGGAAAGAAGAGGAAGTAGGGAGTGGTGGGGAGCCATTCTAGCCCACAACTCTCCTCTCCTTCACTTCATTTTCTGCTCTGTCCCTTTCTTAAGGCAGTGGCCATGGTAGTAGCATAGCAAATGACATTTAGTGCTCCATCTCAGGCACCCAATGACCTTGGACCATCCCTGCTGGTGGTGTGCACCCTGAGTTCACATTTGCTTCTTGCAACACAGGTGATGCTGAGAAGAGGACTTGAAGTAGACAAAGCATACCTCAGCTTAGCACCTCTGCTCCATTGCTGAAGCATAACCTGGAAGATAAAATAAGGCTGCAATCCTAAGTATGCTTCCTTGAAAGTTATCTTCATGCAACCCAGTAGGAGAAAATATGTTTAGGGTTGGAAACTTAAGGCAAAATTTATAGTTATTTACCTTTCAGATGGGTTAAAGATCACTTCCCCAAAATGTACTTTGCCCCTGCCATTCTTCCCTCTCTCCTTGCATATTGCATATCCCCCACTATCTCGTAAACAGGACTGGCAGGTTTGTGTGTTGTTCCCACAGCTTGAAAAACCTGTTTGACAGGCGGTGACAATGGGACAGAAGCAATGTGTGCGCCAGGGACTTTTGGTGAGTGGAGAGGCAGGTGAGGCAGAGCCTCCCCACTGGAGTGCCTTGAGGCGGTGGGTGGGGAAGCTGTTGAGGCAGAGCCTCCCCACTGGAGTCCTTTGAAAAGCACTGCTGCCTGTGAGACTGTGGGTGGGGAAGTAGGTGAGGCAGAGCCTCCCCAAAGGAATCATTTGAAAAGCACCACTGCCTGTGGGTGGGGAGGCAAGCAAGTACTCACAACCCATGCACTGAAGGACTCCGGTGGGGAGGCTCTGCCTCACCTGCCTCTCCATTCACCACATGTAAGAACATAAGAACATAAGAACATAAGAACAACCCTGCTTGATCTAGTGCAGTTTCCTGTATCTCACTGTGGCCCACCAAATGGCTCAGGGAGCAAACAAGACACAAGAGACCTGCATCCCTTGCACCTGGCATTCTGAGGTAGCCCATTTCTAAAATCAGGAGGTTGCACATACACACCATGGCTTGTAACCTGTGATGGATTTTTCCTCCAGAAATGTGTCCAATTCCCTTTTAAAGGCATCTGGGCCAGATGCCATCACCACATCCTGTGGCAAGGAGTTCCACAGACAGACTATTTAAGAAAAGAAAAGAAGAAACTTGTCCCTGGTGTAGCAGTGGTGGGAAAGGGATGTTCCCTCTCAGGAGACTTTGAGCAGGCTGTTAAACGACCCACTGCCTGTCCCCCAATCTCTCTCTCCCCCCCCCCCAGAACCCACCCCCCTCCAAAGCAGCAGGGGGGAACTGTGGGGCGGGCTGCGAGGCCCCGGAACGGATCCCAGGACAAAGCGTGGTGCAGGCGCGTTGGGGGAGGGCGGCAGCAGCCCACCCCCTCCCCTCGGCCCACCCCCAGCCCCGCTCCCATCCGCCGGCCTGGGTGACTCAGAGCGCGGCCGGGCTCAGTTCCTGGGCGTGGCGCGGAGGGAAGTTGCTTGAAGTTGCGAGCGCCTGTGCGGAGCTGCTGGGAGGCTGCAGCGCCCGCCCAGAAGGGACTCCGCCGCCTGCCTGAGACCCCCGGAGGCGCCCCCGCCGCAGCCATGGCCGAGGAGCATCCCCAGGTCGAGCTGTTCGTCAAGGTGAGCGGTGAAGGGCCAGTGGCGTAGCCGGAGGGGGGCAAAGCACTGAGTCTTGCAGGGAGCCTCCCCGCGGCGTGCAGGCGGCCCCTCCTCTTCGGAGTCTCTCCGGGCGGGGGGAACCAAACGGAGGCGATCTGGGGGAGAGGCCGCTTGCACGCCGCGGGGAGGCTCCCTGCAAGACTCAGTGCTTCGCCCCCCCCTCTGGCTACGCCACCGCGATGGGAGCCTTGGGTCCCGGGCTCCCTCCAGCACTTCTGCTACCCCAGGAGGGAATCGGCCAACGGGGAAGCGCCAGAAGAAGCGCTTGAGCCCCGATCCAGGCGCTAGAGCAAAAGCTCCGTCTCTCCGCCCTCCCCGGGGAGCTGATGCGAGTGGGAGTCCGGAGGGAGGAGGAGAGAAGCCCCTGCCTGCCCCACCCGCTCTCCTTTCTGCGTGCAAGTCTCCCGGTCTCCCTCCGCTTCCCGCGCCCGACACGGTTCTTCCCTTCTCCTTTCTCGGTCTCTGGTTCGCGGGTCAAGGCTGCGATTCTTTCCACGCTTTCCTGGGAGTAAGCCCCGTTAACTATAATGGGACTTACTTCTGAGTAGACGGACAGGGGCTTGGGCTCAAAGGCTGCAAACTTTGGGAGCAGTAGAAAAGTAACTGGGTGGGCTCTCTTGGGGCTGCCCTTGAGGAGAGACAAAGACACGTGTGGAACACTGTCTAGGAGGTTGGGGCTGTCAGCTGTGGTTGCACGTTGGAATGGGTTACCTGCCCACCTTTCCCCATCCACCTCTCTCACTCCTAAGGAGTGTTACGCTCTCCCAGCACTGTTTGCTGTAAACAAATATTCTTATTATTTGGAATATTATTATTAAATATTAGTATTAAAGAGCGCAGAAAAAGTTACCATGAAGCTTGTGAGATACAGAAGCTGGACTAGATGGACCTTTGGCCTGATCCAATAGGGCTCTTATGTTCAGGTGACAGGGGAGTGGCACCAGGATGCAGGTCTCTTGTTGTCTTGGGTGCTCCCTGAGGCATCTGGTAGGCCACAGTGAGAGACAGGAAGCTGGACTAGATGGGCTTTTGACCTGATCCAGTGGGGCTCTTATGTTCTTAACCTGAGCAGGACTGAAACACCATCTCCTGGTACCTGAAGGGCTACACCAGATACCTCTCCCTTTACCTCATGCTGCTCTAGGCCAGTAGTCTTCAACCTTTTTCAATCCTGTAAGTTGCCACAACCCCACAACTGAGGCTTCATGACCCCATTGGGGTCCAAACCCCATGGTTGAACTCTGGTATAGTAAATGAGAATGAATTTAAGCTGCCCTTTTTATGATGATGAATGCTTAATATTCTGCCTGGTTATCAATCTTTCTTTGCTGGTTTCCTTCCTTCTTGGCATGAACTGCTGAATTAAGAGGAAGGGGAAATTAAACTCACATAGTTCTCGCCCATATTTCAGGTTTGGTTTTTCTTCCTGCACAAAGAAGTTCCACAGCATTCCCATCTGCTGGAACCCCCCCCCCCCCTTTATCCTCTTGAGTGTGGTGGATGAAACTACAAAGGAAGAATATGAAACATTCTTTTTTCAGTCACCAGTTTCACTTCTGTCCGACCCTGCAGACTTAGGAAAACACAGTAGAAACTGCCTTCATGTTGCATCAGACCCTTGATCCATTAGCTTAGTATTATCTGCACTGACTGACAGCAGCTGTCCAGAGTTTCAGACAAGGATCTTTCCAAGCAATTACCTGGAAATGGGAGAGATCAAACCTGAAAACATCCACATGCAAAATGTGTGCTCTACAGTGATTCTTGCCTTTCTGACTGTGGCTTTCTGTCATCCATCTTTTGACTGGGTCCCCCTCCTCTGAGATGCTAAACATTTAAAAAAGAGGTGGGAGAGAGTTCCCAGGGCCGTTTCCAAGACATGCCACCTCTCCAGTCTCTCCGCAGAGTCTTCCCTCTGGATATGTGTTCTAGAAGGGCAGCTAGATTTGTCTGTGCTGTGGCTGATTTCAGTGGCCCCATTTCTTAGCCTGTGGATAGCCAACCCATAGCACTGAATAGAAGGATGTAGAAGTCCTGTCAGAACCAGGACTATTCCTGGGGCTGAGTCTGGCATATCAGGTGAGGCTTCTGATCTAACCTACTTTTCCAGCAATGTAGTGTGTTCTCTGAAGTATAGCCTTGACTTTTAGTCACAACTTATGAAGTTGAGTTGGAGCATTGGTCCATCTAACCCAGCAATTTTTTTCAACCTTTTCCATCTCATGGCACACTGAGAAGGCACTAAAATTGTCAAGGCACACCATCAGTTTTTTTTTTTTACAATTCACAAGGCACATCGCACTGCTGGCCGGGGGCTTACATCCCCCAATGGCCCTACTAATATATGACCTTCCCCAAACTCCCATAGCACACTTGTAGACCACCCGTGGCACACCAGTGTACCGTGTCATAGTGGTTGAAAATCTCTGATCTAACCCATCTTTGTCTTTTCCTGAATGGCAGCAGATCTCTAAGGTCTTAAGTGGCAACTGCTTCCTAGCCTTGCTGCCCGAGACTACCTGTAGCTGAACATGTAGCTGAACTTGGCACGGCCTGCAATTCAGACTGTCTGCACACACAGCATGTACTCTTGCACTGTCCACAAGGGAGGACTGACTAACCTCTTTCCTTTTTGTACACTAAAACGCTCTCTGCCCAGTATGTATTACAGTTTTATGTATATCTGAGGAATGTTTGGTTAGTTACTGAAAGAAAGCAATGTGGAAGGAGCAGCAAATGACTGAAATTATATCCTCTTTTTCTCCCCCCTCCCACTTCCACTGCCAAGGGCTTCCTGAAGCCTCAAAGTGATGACTGGTTTGGCTGTTTCCATCATAATATTTCAACATTTTCCACTTACTGTTACTTCTCTTTATATTTTCCTAATCTAACACCCTCATCTTGCAGGAGCACTATTTAGGGAAAACAAGCAAGCACCTCTCTCCAGACTGATAAAATAATTTTATGAGGTATAAAAAAAGAAATGGCAGAAATTGCTGTCGAAATGCACATAAATGGCTTTTTGCGACTACAAGAGTAGGATGTATCTCTTTTAGTGTGTAGTTTTCTATTGTGATTTTATTACCTTTTGTATTTTCTACTTGTTTTTTGTAAGACACCTTGGATCTGATCCTCAGGGGGAAAGGTGGGGTTAAAATGCTGTAAATAAAATATAAACCTCGTTGGGGATTTTGCGCACCTCACTGCAAACTCTTCCCACCCCCACTTTGGAGTCTGAAAGGGCACTGCTGGACATTTTGGCACAACATGTATCTTGTGTTGCAGATACATGGATGGAGTCCCCCTTGTCTATAGTCTCCAATGACAAGCATGCCTCACATTTCCGTAACATAGGGGAGGACAAATGTTTTGGCAGGAGGGCCACATCATCTCTCTGACACTGTGTCCGGGGGGGGGGGACACAGAAAAATAATTTAAATTCAAATTTGAATAAATTTACATAAATGAATACATTAGAGACAGAACTTATGTGAATGAATGAATTTTACTGAGCTTATTTATAATACACTTGAGAACTATAATACAGGCAAGTAGAACCACATGAGAACTATGACCTGTTGGCCGCACAGTGAAAACATACAGACAAAACCAGAAACACATGGAGACATAAGTTGTTCAGAAGCAATGGGGTTGTTTAAAAATGCCCAAGGAAAAGCAGAAAACACACGGAGACTATGAAAGGCCTTGCTTTAACTTGGCCCGCAGCTCGCATCTGGTGGTCGCAACCGGCAGTTGTGGGCCAACATGGGCTCCAACAGTCTCCAATGGGCCAGAGGCTCACTGGCAACTGGGAGCTTCCTGCAGGCCAAATTGGGGGTCCCCGCGGGCTGCAAATGGCCTTTGGGCTGGGGTTTGCCCACCCCTGTTATAACACATGGGCACAAGAAGTTGACCTATCCTATGTCAGAGCCTCTAGCCCAGTGCTGGCTGCTCAAGCTGCCTGCAGTTTTCCAAGGCCTCTGGCAGATCTTTCCCAGCCCTGTTACTCAAGATCATTTAGTTGGATTAGGGATCTTTTGCATGCCTAGCCCTGCTCTGTTTCCTACCCCCCTGCACCGCAGCATCCTCTTCTCACAATCAGACTTGCTGTACTCTCCATCCCACAGTTCCTCTCCTGGCAGTCCATATAACTGGCTTGTCTTTTATCATATACCTTCATGTCAGATTCTCCATCCTTTCTCAGTTATGTCCTGGAGCTTATTTCCAGAGGGCAAAGCTAAGGTGAAGGTGGCTGAGTTAATGTGTACCTTTGCAACTTCAGTATCTGCTGTGTGTTAAACTTTCACACTTCATTGTTTTCAAAAAAAATTCTGTAAGCAGGTAAATGCTTTTAAATGGGGACAAGCAATTGGGATGTCTGGCGATCACCTTTATGGACTGTGAGCTCCCAAAGGCACCTGGTTGATCACTGCTGGAAGCAAAATGAGGGAAACCTTCAGCCTCCTAACCAGGAGATGAGTGTTGTCTTCATGCCATGCTTGCACACTTTCCAGAAGCATTTGGGTGGACTTTGGTTCTGATGCACTAATGTCCTCCCTTGAACTGTGACCTAAATTTCCATTTTCTCCTGCATCCTCCTTATCCATACTTCAAACAGGAAGATGTTGCTGCCTCCCTGTCTGGGTAAGGAATGCTTACGCCCTGCTTTCCATATGTGTGTTTAGGGATACATTTCCAACTGGAATGATCTCCAACACCTGGCAAAGGGCTTGACTTTGCCACTTATGGTGGGGGCATCCTTGGGTTGGAGAAGATGCAAATCTTTAGTATTTGGGAGAGAAATGGTGGAGAGCAAAGTACTGTATAGTCTGATCCCTGGTGGAAAAGAGAGAATCTTATGGGTTTCAAGCTCCACAAATTTTCACTGTTACCTCTTGTCAGACTTGGACTTCTCGGATGTTGTTTACCCTTTGGAAATGGAGGATAGGTACCAGATGCAAAAATGGCAGGGCAGCTTTGTGTCTGTGTGTTTTGGTTTTTTAATTTTAAGAAAGAGGAAGTTCCTTTTTTCGCACAATGCCCCATTGCTCTGAGTTAATTACCATAGGATGGTCAGAAGATAAGTAGACTGTTTTCTGCTGTAATCGGGCATTATAGGATTTTTGAATGATCAACTAAGAATTTGACAGTTCCAGGATCACTGCGGGTGATTTCATTCATTTTAATTTTGTAGTTTGTGCCACTCTTACGTGCTCTATTCTCTGCCAATATAGAAACTTTAGAAGTTTTTATTATTCTGGGCCAGTGGGGGGGGGGGGGGACATAATAGGGCAACTGCCAAGAATGTAGGGCTCTTATACGGTCCCGCTGGTCATCCTGGACACCACTTTTGTGAGGTGTTAGTGAGCAGCTCTTTGGGGGGCCCTTGAAGGGCAGTTTGCCAAGAACCCTTGAAGCTGGGCCTGATACTTGATGAGGGAGGCAAAAAACTAGTTCCCTGCCTTCAGTGAATCCCTCTCAGACACTGGCTGAAGGGCTGCAATGGCATGGAATGTTCAACACTCTCAAGGAGAAGGTGTCAGCAATGGAATGTTGCAAAAGACTTACCCAAGGGAAATGGAAGGTCAGGTCTACTATACAAAAACCTCATGACTTAAGGACAGAAGTGACCGTGTGCTATTGACAGGAAGGGAGTGGGGAGGGAGGGAGGGAGGGAGGCAAGCAGGAGGAGGATATGGTCAGAAGATTAAATTAGGTCAACAACTCTTAGAAAATTGGTTTATGTTAACCTTGCCCCCTCCTGAAGGCTTAGCGCAAATAAGCATCATTTCCACAGCCTGTGGAGTATAGTTTGGCATTGTTTGCATTCTGTGCACAGGGGTCCTGAGACTGAAAGATCCTTGTCCTACCCAAGGCCAATCTTTGTGGCCACTGCTGCATTGGGAATGCGGTAAAACCTTTTTGGTGTGAGCTGTTGCTCATCCCTTTAGAATGCGTGGATGGGGTGAGCCATTGCCTCATTGTATTTTAAGGGGAAAACCCATATTTAAAGCACACGTCCATCACACAATTAATAGGATGCACTCTTGCAGGAATGGCTTTTTGAAAGGGCTTGCAAACTGAAGGAGAATAATTCTGTCTGCAGGCATTTGCTATGATCACTACATGGAAACTCCATGCACAAGACAGTATAATTCAGAATACCATGTACTGGGGACAAGCAATAGGGATGTCTGGCGATCACCTTCATGGACTGTGACCTCCCAAAGGGACCTGGTTGATTACTGCTGGAAGCAAAATGAAATGACCAACTTTCAACTGAGTCAGCAAAGCAATTTTGTGGCGGGGGGGGGGGGGCTTATTTATGGAAACGTATTTGTGTCCGGATATCTTAACCCAAGTACAAAATCTCCTTAGTCTGGTTAGTGATTGGTTTTTTTGCATCCCCTGAGGCAGTATGGATTCTGTTCTCCCATAGTAGGATCTTTTACCACTTGGGAGGTCCGTTGCTTGGGTAGTAGGCAAAAGTGCCAGAAAGCCAAACTTGAATGCCTGGAGCTGTTTTCTGTTTTGCCAGTTGGGATGCATGCAAGCAAGTCTGGTAGCATTGGCATAAAGGTACCCTGAAAATGCACCATGCATATGGACCTGTCTGTTGCCCAGCTGTTGCCCTCTTCCTGTCAGGGTGCTGATCAAGGAAAGCACAACTGAAATGTCTAGGGAGATGCCTTAGAGGGAGCACTGTAACCAGTGTTCCCTCTTAGGCAGCCATTTTCAACCACTGTGCCGTGGCACACTGGTGTACTGCGAGTGGTTCACAGATGTGCCACAGGAATTTGGGGGAATTAATAGGGCCAATGAGAGATGTGAGCCCCCACTGGCAGCATGGTGTGCCTTGTCAATTGTAAAAAAACCTGGTGGTGTGCTTTGATCATTTTAGTGCCTTCTCAGTGTGCCGTAAGATGGAAAAGGTTGAAAATCACTGCTCTAAGGCATGTGGCTGAGTGGCAGTGCACCTCTCAGCCAAGCTCCATGGAGCTTAGCAAGCTGGAAGTTCAGCGATGATGTCATTGCTGAAGATCCAGAGGTAGCACCATGATGAGTTGTGACACTGCCCAACTGCAGAAGGGGTCCATGCACTGGCACAGACCCCTTAGGAAGCATAGTACCTGTGACTTGCTCTGCCCACACCTTTCCACCCTGCATTCCTCTGTGCTTCCCAGTGGCATGGGATTGCACCACTGGGATGCAATTCCTGCAGCTCTGTTTGTGAAGATTCATCTGTGCCTGCTTTACTCTGCATACTTTGATTCTACAGTAGCCTTTCCTGCACAGGCTTCTGAAGGAAATGGGCCGTAACTGTTTCCCATTTTCAACTTGGAGAACAAACTTCTTTTAAACAGAATGTTTCATTTCCTATATTGAATCTGTTTGTATTTAGCAGAGAACAGCTGCAGCTCAAATACATTCTGCAACACTTGCAATCTGGATGTTATGGGGTAGCGGCAGCAGAATATGCTGTTAAAAAAAAATCCCTAAGATCTTCCCCAAAGACAATACAGGGACAAGGCATGACTTATTATGAAAGGGTAACAGAAAATAAGGACTGCTCCTGGTAAATGGGAACAGTTGTGAAGATTCCAGGACCAGGGTCTTTTCAGTGGTGACTCCCTCCCATTAGAGGTCCATTTGGCCACCCTCTTGCTTTCCTTCTGGTGCTTGGTGAAGACAGGGCTATTCTAGAAAATGTTTGGCTTGGGATGATGTAGGCTGTTGACTGCCAGGTGTTTGCATTCCTGCTGCTGTGCTTAATTACGGATTCCATTGCTGTGGTAATAATGTATGTTGTTTTCAGACTCAAGACTGCGATCCTAGGCATGCACACCTAGGAGCAAGTCCCACAGAACAAATTAGGATTTATTTTTGAGTAAATGCGCATAGGATTGCACTTTCAGTGTGTGGGAAAGCAGGGTGAAAATTTTTTTTAAAATAAATAAAATGTGAAGGAGATCTTCAGGCGCTGAAAGAAAGTGGGTCCAAAGATGGGGTGGTGGTTTTGGTTTGCACCCTCCATGTTTATACTTGACCTGTTTATACTTGTAGAAGATACAGAAGTATATGTACTTGTAGAAGTATAAATGACCATATTTATACTTGTAGAACATGCTACTGAAGGGGATTGTGGGATAAACAGAACTCTTCTTCAGGGTCTCATCAGCACGCAGGGTCTGAAGTGTGTTTCTTGTCCACATGCCCTGATCCTATCAGAAAGCACAGGCCGCCTAAACATAGTCTGTTCTGTAAGGGCTTTGACTGACTACATTTAGGTGTAAGCTGCATTTTCCCTCATACTGAATTCTCTGTCAACGGCCACTTCTCAGAGGGCACAACGCAGTGATCTATGGCTGCCTCCTGGAAGCCGGTCAAGTTGGGCCCATTGTTCTCCTCCCCAAGCCGCAGTGCAGAAAGCACACGATTGTGATGGCTGCCTGTGGAAACGGGAGTGGTGAGGAAAAGCTGTTCTCTGTGCCTCGGGCAAAGCAAAGGTTCCGTGTTGGCCCTTCATTTTATTGAAAACAAAAACAAGAAGTATAATAAAGTCAGTATGTCTGTTGATGGCGCACTTGCATGCAGTGTGCCCCTGAGTCACTGGCTAGAGCAGGCTTGTACAAATTATTATTTACACTGTTATAAATGGAGCCACCAGGTCAAATGCAGCCCACAGGCGGCTTTATAGACCACCATTTTGGTGGCCGCCTGGACCTGCCAAGATGGAGGTTTCTTGCGCAACAATTTTCCACAAGGATACAGTATTGCTTTAAGTTTTGTGAGAAACCCCCCTCTTTAATTTTCTTGTGCATGATGACTTGAGTGTGTGCTGCTGTTTTTTTGTAATACTGTAATACTGGAAGCGTGCTATCGTCCTCCAGACCAGAAATCTGATGGGGACCTTGAAATGAGGAAACAGATCAGGGAGGTGACAAGGAAGGACAGGGTTGTAATCATGGGGGACTTCAATTATCCTCATATTGACTGGGTCAATCTGTGTTCTGGTCACGATAAGGAAACCGGATTTCTTGACGTGCTAAATGACTGTGGCTTAGATCAGCTAGTCAAGGAGCCCACCAGAGGACAGGTGACTCTGGATTTAATTTTGTGCGGTACGCAGGACCTGGTTAGAGATGTAAACGTTACTGAGCCATTGGGGAACAGTGATCATGCTGCGATCCGTTTTGATGTGCACGTTGGGGGAAGAATACCAGGCAAATCTCTAACAAAAACCCTTGACTTCCGACGGGCGGACTTCCCTCAAATGAGGAGGCTGGTTAGAAGGAGGTTGAAAGGGAGGGTAAAAAGAGTCCAGTCTCTCCAGAGTGCATGGAGGCTGCTTAAAACAACAGTAATAGAGGCCCAGCAGAGGTGTATACCGCAAAGAAAGAAGGGTTCCACTAAATCCAGGAGAGTGCCCGCATGGCTAACCAGCCAAGTTAGAGAGGCTGTGAAGGGCAAGGAAGCTTCCTTCCGTAAATGGAAGTCTTGCCCTAATGAAGAGAATAAAAAGGAACATAAACTGTGGCAAAAGAAATGTAAGAAGGTGATAGGGGAGGCCAAGCGAGACTATGAGGAACGCATGGCCAGCAACATTAAGGGGAATAATAAAAGCTTCTTCAAATATGTTAGAAGCAGGAAACCCGCCAGAGAAGCGGTTGGCCCTCTGGATGGTGAGGGAGGGAAAGGGGAGATAAAAGGAGACTTAGAGATGGCAGAGAAATTAAATGAGTTCTTTGCATCTGTCTTCACGGCAGAAGACCTCGGGCAGATACCGCTGCCCAAACGGCCCCTCCTAACCGAGGAGTTAAGTCAGATAGAGGTTAAAAGAGAAGATGTTTCAGACCTCATTGATAAATTAAAGATCAATAAGTCACCGGGCCCTGATGGCATACACCCAAGGGTTATTAAGGAATTGAAGAATGAAGTTGCAGATCTCTTGACTAAGGTATGCAACTTGTCCCTCAAAACAGCCACGGTACCAGAAGATTGGAGGATAGCAAATGTCACGCCTATTTTTAAAAAGGGAAAGAGGGGGGACCCGGGAAACTATAGGCCGGTCAGCCTAACATCCATACCGGGTAAGATGGTGGAATGCCTCATCAAAGATAGGATCTCAAAACACATAGACGAACAGGCCTTGCTGAGGGAGAGTCAGCATGGCTTCTGTAAGGGTAAGTCTTGCCTCACAAACCTTATAGAATTCTTTGAAAAGGTCAACAGGCATGTGGATGTGGGAGAACCCGTGGACATTATATATCTGGACTTTCAGAAGGCATTTGACACGGTCCCTCACCAAAGGCTACTGAAAAAACTCCACAGTCAGGGAATTAGAGGACAGGTCCTCTCGTGGATTGAGAACTGGTTGGAGGCCAGGAAGCAGCAAGTGGGTGTCAATGGGCAATTTTCACAATGGAGAGAGGTGAAAAGTGGTGTGCCCCAAGGATCTGTCCTGGGACCGGTGCTTTTCAACCTCTTCATAAATGACCTGGAGACAGGGTTGAGCAGTGAAGTGGCTAAGTTTGCAGACGACACCAAACTTTTCCGAGTGGTGAAGACCAGAAGTGATTGTGAGGAGCTCCAGAAGGATCTCTCCAGACTGGCAGAATGGGCAGCAAAATGGCAGATGCGCTTCAATGTCAGTAAGTGTAAAGTCATGCACATTGGGGCAAAAAATCAAAACTTTAGATATAGGCTGATGGGTTCTGACCTGTCTGTGACAGATCAGGAGAGAGATCTTGGGGTGGTGGTGGACAGGTCGATGAAAGTGTCGACCCAATGTGCGGCGGCAGTGAAGAAGGCCAATTCTATGCTTGGGATCATTAGGAAGGGTATTGAGAACAAAACGGCTAATATTATAATGCCGTTGTACAAATCGATGGTAAGGCCACACCTGGAGTATTGTGTCCAGTTCTGGTCGCCGCATCTCAAAAAAGACATAGTGGAAATGGAAAAGGTGCAAAAGAGAGCGACTAAGCTGATTACGGGGCTGGGGCACCTTCCTTATGAGGAAAGGCTACGGCGTTTGGGCCTCTTCAGCCTAGAAAAGAGACGCTTGAGGGGGGACATGATTGAGACATACAAAATTATGCAGGGGATGGACAGAGTGGATAGGGAGATGCTCTTTACACTCTCACATAATACCAGAACCAGGGGACATCCACTAAAATTGAGTGTTGGGCGGGTTAGGACAGACAAAAGAAAATATTTCTTTACTCAGCGCGTGGTCAGTCTGTGGAACTCCTTGCCACAGGATGTGGTGCTGGCGTCTAGCCTAGACGCCTTTAAAAGGGGATTGGACAAGTTTCTGGAGGAAAAATCCATTATGGGGTACAAGCCATGATGTGTATGCGCAACCTCCTGATTTTAGGAATGGGTTAAGTCAGAATGCCAGATGTAGGGGAGAGCACCAGGACGAGGTCTCTTGTTATCTGGTGTGCTCCCTGGGGCATTTGGTGGGCCGCTGTGAGATACAGGAAGCTGGACTAGATGGGCCTATGGCCTGATCCAGTGGGGCTGTTCTTATGTTCTTATGTTCTTATGTCTTTATTGATTCTGTTTTTTCTTGCTTGAATTATTAAGCTTTATCGATCGCCTCCAGTGTTGTCATCTCAACAGAAAGGAAATTAACAAATATTAAACAGATAACCAAGTTGTGGAGGCCTCTCGTGGATTGGTGAGGCCTCTCGTGGATTGTGGAGGCCTCTCGTGGATTGAGAACTGGTTGGAGGCCAGGAAGCAGAGAGTGGGTGTCAATGGGCAATTTTCACAATGGAGAGAGGTGAAAAGCGGTGTGCCCCAAGGATCTGTCCTGGGACCGGTGCTTTTCAACCTCTTCATAAATGACCTGGAGACAGGGTTGAGCAGTGAAGTGGCTAAGTTTGCAGACGACACCAAACTTTTCCGAGTGGTAAAGACCAGAAGTGATTGTGAGGAGCTCCAGAAGGATCTCTCCAGACTGGCAGAATGGGCAGCAAAATGGCAGATGCGCTTCAATGTCAGTAAGTGTAAAGTCATGCACATTGGGGCAAAAAATCAAAACTTCACATATAGGCTGATGGGTTCTGAGCTGTCTGTGACAGATCAGGAGAGAGATCTTGGGGTGGTGGTGGACAGGTCGATGAAAGTGTCGACCCAATGTGCGGCGGCAGTGAAGAAGGCCAATTCTATGCTTGGGATCATTAGGAAGGGTATTGAGAACAAAACGGTTAGTATTATAATGCCGTTGTACAAATCGATGGTAAGGCCACACCTGGAGTATTGTGTCCAGTTCTGGTCGCCGCATCTCAAAAAAGACATAGTGGAAATGGAAAAGGTGCAAAAGAGAGCGACTAAGATGATTACGGGGCTGGGGCACCTTCCTTATGAGGAAAGGCTACGGTGTTTGGGCCTCTTCAGCCTAGAAAAGAGACGCCTGAGGGGCGACATGATTGAGACATACAAAATTATGCAGGGGATGGACAGAGTGGATAGGGAGATGCTCTTTACACTCTCACATAATACCAGAACCAGGGGACATCCACTAAAATTGAGTGTTGGGCGGGTTAGGACAGACAAAAGAAAATATTTCTTTACTCAGCGCGTGGTCGGTCTGTGGAACTCCTTGCCACAGGATGTGGTGCTGGCGTCTAGCCTAGACGCCTTTAAAAGGGGATTGGACAAGTTTCTGGAGGAAAAATCCATTATGGGGTACAAGCCATGATGTGTATGCGCAACCTCCTGATTTTAGGAATGGGTTAAGTCAGAATGCCAGATGTAGGGGAGGGCACCAGGATGAGGTCTCTTGTTATCTGTTGTGCTCCCTGGGGCATTTGGTGGGCCGCTGTGAGATACAGGAAGCTGGACTAGATGGGCCTATGGCCTGATCCAGTGGGGCTGTTCTTATGTTCTTATGTTCTAGGCCTGGGACAGAGCATTGGAATAGAGCTGGGGAGACCCAGGCCTCCACCCTGCAAACACACACATATCTACAATGTCTTGGGTTTCCCTTGTGACTGTGTCTCCTGACCGTCTCTTGCGTTTGGCAGGCATTGCAGTGACCACTGTGAAGAGCTGGTTTCTCAGCTGCTTTTCCCATTCCTTGATTCAACAGAGCGAGCAGCACAAGGAGGGGGAAGAAACAGTCATGGACAAGAACATAAGAAGAGCCCTGCTGGATGAGGTCAAAGGCCCATCTAGTCCAACTTCCTGTATCTCACAGTGGCCCACCAAATGCTTCAGGGAGCACACAAGACAACAGACACAACCTGCGTCCTGGTGCCCTCCCCTGCATCTGGCAATCAGAGGCAGCCTGCCTCTAAAACTAAGAGCTTGTACATACCTACTATGACTTGTGACCCGTGATGAACTTTTCCTCTAGAAATTTGTCAAATCCCCTCTTAAAGGCATCTAGGTAAGATGCCGTCATTATTTCTTGTAGCAAAGAGTTCCACAGACTAATTACACGCTGGGTAACAAGCTTTGGAGGAACCTTGTAGATACAGTAGGCAAGCCTGTGTGTACAGTATTCTGCAGTTGCTCTGTTCAAAGGTGGAAAATGGCTGTTGGGTGCAATTTCTCACCTTATGAATCTTGCTTGTCTTTTTAAAGCAACTTTCTAGCTCTTAAGGCTGCAACTTGAAAGCCAATGGATGATGCCTATTGATAGAACTGAGCAAGGTTCCCTGGGGTGAAAGAGATGGGGTGTTAACTTCTCTTCATAATACTACCTAGCATTTAAATAGAACTTTGGAGCAAAGTAAATGGGAATCTCATGTGTTACCTTATTGCAATTAGTTAAAACAACCCTGCAAGGTAGGCCAGTATTACTATCCCCATCTTGCAGGTAGGGAGGCTGAGTGGCTTGATTCAGGCCACTTCATGATTATAGCAGAGAGAGCTTTGAAGTGGAGACTTGTGTGTAAGTGTCTCTTGTCCCTTTCTCTTGTGAGAAAGAGACTCTTGTGAGTCTCTTGTGACTCACTCATCCAGGGTGCAGAACTCGGCTTATGTGTGTGCAGAAAACTCTGGAATTCTTTCTGGGTTGCTTCCACTGCAGCCAGCTGACTCTTCTTCCAGTAGAGCAAGTTCTGGTGGTCTGCTCAGTGCTCAAATGGGAGGCTGCCTGGGAACCGCATGCACAGTGTCAGTGTGGAAGGGAAGTCGATATCAGTGTAAGAATAAGAATAAGAATCTTATAAGAATAAGGAATCCCCAATTCCTCTGCTAAGGTTTACTTGCAACATTCTCTCACCCTTAATAATAATAATAATAATAATAATAATAATAATAATAATAATAATAATAATAATAATAATAATAATAATAATAACTTTATTTCTACCCCACCTTTCTCCCCGAAGGGACTCAAGGCAGCTTACAACATATTAAAAACAATTTAAAAACAAATAAAAACATATTAACACATACTAAAAACAGCAGTCAGAGTAAAAAATAGGTAAAAAGAGCATAGAGCAGCAGCAAGTCATAAAAGAATCAGGCCAGTAAAAAAAAAAAAATTAAAAGATGTTAAAAAGATGTTAAAAGGCCAAGAACTCAGAAGGCCTGTTTAAACAGAAGGGTCTTCAGGCCTTGCCGAAAGGTCTCAAGAGAGGGAGCCATTCTTAAGTCAAGGGGAAGGGAGTTCCATAGCGTTGGTGCCACTACTGAGAAGGCCCTATTTCTTGCAGCCGGCCCACGTACCTCCCTAGGCGGCGGAGGCACCCTTGAAATGTCAGGTGTCCTTGTAGGCATCCTTTGCTGTTCAGAGAGGATAACTCCTACCTGGAGAGGTCCTTGTGGCCCACCTTTTGTTTCCTATGCATCTATATTTGCATATACCCCAAATCAATAGCAACATATTCACATCAGATATAATTTATTTGCTTGTGTCAGACGGTGGGCTGCAACCAATGTAAAGCTTCTTCTATCATAGCTTGAGTAGCCTTTAAGGTGCCACAAGACTTGTTATAATCCCTTGAGGTGATGCCCGCATATTCATGGGCACATCTCACTCCCTAGCTTGTTTCCTCTATGCTGGAAAAGTTCAGACAGGGGCTAAAGAAGAGAGACTCGGCCAGAGTCTAGCACCTGATGAGCTGCAGTGGAAACTGGGGCTGTAAGCAGAGTTTAGTCATCACCAGACTAATTGATGAATTGACTTGTTGATTTCTTGGAAGCATTTATTGCAAAACCTTTGCGAAGGTGTTTCTCTGAGGTTTTTGAAAGGGAGCATTTTTGTTCAATGGGTTCAAAATTATCTGCTTCCTTTGGATCCAAACTGCAGGATAGAAGCCATCTTCTTACTAGAGCTGATATGGGAAGGAGAGAAGGGGGGAGAGAAACATTCTTCCTTTATACACACCTGCTAATGAAAAGGCTTTAAGTGCTGGATGAGGGAGAGGAAATTCTGCCAAGTTTGACTTTGCTCATGCCTGCAGCACAGTTGCTGGGAGAAGCAGTTCCTGAAGGCACAGGAGGGCTTTCAGATCTTGGCAGCTCTGAGTTCAACTTGCTCTGCCCTGCTCAGGAGTCCTCTAGATTTCTGTCACATCCCAGAATTTGCATAAATTTTCACTGGTTCAGACTTTTGCGTTTTTTATAAACATATTTCTTGCACATAATAGGCATGGCATTGTCTGCACTGGACTAGATGACCTCTAAGAACCCTGCCAACACTTAGCATTCTTTCAGACAGCTGGTTTTGTTCTCTACTCCCTGCAGTCATTCTCTGGTCCCACCCACAACCTACATCCTCTCTACACACCTTGTTAGCGTCTCTGACACTCTTAACCGGAGCTCTGCTTCCAGTGTGGGTGCATGCTGTATGCACGTGTAAGTCTACATCTCTCAATTGCTCTTGTATCTTTCTTGAGTCATACCAGAGGCTGTGGCACCGATGGGACAGAGCCGGGCATGTTTGTTTCTGTTAGCTCAAGTTTTAGTAATCTAAAGCTGAGAAAGAGCTTAGAATCGGAAATAGTATTTCTGGAACATTCTGATCCCAAGCTCCTTTTTCTAGTCTGCTTTCTTGCCTCTGAATATACAAAGTTCAGAGGCTATTATTCACCTGAGCTCAGTATTGTCTACACCAGTGATTTTTCAGTGTTTTTCTTCTCATGGCACATTGACCTCTGTGGTCTTTGCCTCTTATGATGTCACTTCCAGCCTTTGGGAGGCTCTTCAGGGTTCTGTGGCTCTGTTTCTACTGTCTGTAATCTTGAAGGCAGAAGGTTTATTGTCTGTAGACAGAGTTGGTGGAGGGAGAGGGGCATGCAATTCATGACTACTGAAACTGAGCCACAGAACCCTGAAGAGTTTTTCAGTGATTTTTCAACCACTATGTCTTTCGAGACTGAAGGTTGCCAATACAATGCTCCAAACTCCTGTGGCACAACCTGCAGATCTTTTGCAGCACACCATTGTGCTGTAGCACACCAGTTGAAAATCGTTAGTCTACACTGAGTGGCAGTGGCTCTCCTGAATTTCAGGGAGAACATAAGAAGAGCCCCACTGGATCATGCCAAAGGCCCATCTAGTCCAGCTTCCTGTATCTCACAGTGGCCCACCAAATGTCCCAGGGAGCACACAAAACAACAGACACAACCTGCGTCCCGGTGCCCTCCCCGCATTATTTGCCAGCCGTACCCGGAGGTGCCGAGAACTGAACATGCAAATAAAACTCATGTTGTACGGCTCAGCTAAAGATGACCAGCCTAAAGTCACCTGAAGAGTTGCAGGAAATTGAGGCTGGATCTTCCTAGTTCTTGACTCTACTCATTAGGACTAGCAGGAGCTGAAGCCTGTGGCTGAGATTAGCATTATGCACTCTCTCTAGAGACCAGGCAAGTGGAAGGGTGAAAGAGCTGCTTAAAAAGGGAGGCAGGCAGATTCCTGAGATAAAGGGCCTTTGAGTTCTCCAGGCACTGCCCTGGAGTGCAAGAAGCCAGTTCTTCCTTTCTCCAACAGCTGCTTGTTTCTTGCTTTCAATCTCCTGGTTTGCACCACGCCTACTGGGAGCAGGGCTGTGCTTCTGGAGTGGAGTGAGTGGGGAAAGAAATCGGGTACAAACTTCCAGGAAGGAGGGAGCCATGCTTCTGCTTGTCTTGGTTATTGATCTTTCCTGTCTTTGCGGTGCTTGTTTGGGGCAGTCTGGGGAGCAGAGGAAAAGGTGGAACAGAAACCAGGATTGGGGGACTTTGTGGAGAAAAATAGACACTATGGCTTGGGCCCGCCACAGCTAAAATGGAGCTCCAGCATTCCCTATAAAGGAACATTACAGGCCTTAGCAGAACACTGTCCACCTGTTTCCACCAAAAGCCTTTCAGATTGGCATTTTTCACCAGCAAGTTGCTGCTTTGAGGGCAAGTGGCATGCAAGCTGTGCGAGCGCTGTTGAGGAAAAGTTGCGGATTCACCTTAGGGCTCCAGTTTGGCCACATGTGTAATTCCTCTTAGCATTCAGGAGCTGAGCTTCTTGGGTCCTCTGTGACACATGGGGAGCTGCAATGCTTCTGCCCACTCAGGCTCACTTTGACTTCTGAGTGGGTTGGCCAGTTGCTGCTGAATGCCATTTATTACTGCAGACTGCAAATGTGATCATTGTATATTCAGTATGAGCTATTACTCACCTGAGCTATTACTACTCACCTGAGCTAATATTATAGATACAGCATGTGTTATTACTCACCTGAGCAAACAGGAAGTGTTATACGTGCCAATTCAATTGGCACTTTTTTTAGTGGCTGAGGGGTGGCAGGCAGGACTCCTGGGTTCTCATGGAGAAGAGTGGGTCAGGGCCAAGCTTGTTGGACTAGGAAGCAGGAGTTACCCAGTGCAGAACTGAGCAGGTGTAAACTTTCTGCTTCTTTGGCTCTCCCCCCCGCCCTTTAAAGATACTTTGTGTATCACTTTAAACCCTCTTGCTCCCTTCTGCACCATTCTGTCCTGGTTAGCAATGTAAATACATAAATATTGAGTTAGAGACAGGTATGGTGCCAGAATTCCTGGCTTTACGAGGAGAGTTGAGGCTGGAGCAGAGGGTGGAGGCTGGGAACAAAGACTTCTTACATTTGATTGGGTCCGTGTGTGCATGCACTAGTGAAAGAGAAATAGGAATTTGAATTCCTGGTATCTATTTGATCTGTGCCTATATGTAGCAATAATAAAATACAGTTTCTACAGAAATACCTGTGTTGTCATAAACATTTTTTCAGCCCTGGGGTCAGACCCCCCCCCCCTGGATAATCAAACTCAGGGCTTGGGTCCAAATGTTCAGATTCATTTCAGGGTGGAGCTGTCTTGGTTGCCAAGCAAAGTGCAGTTCCATCCGCTGCCTCTCTTGCAGCAGAGCCTTTAAGAAGTCAAAGGGAGAATTTTGTCAGGAGCAGCATGTGAGTTGTCTAGAAAGGCTGCAGAAGAGGAGCAGTTCCTGAGATTCCAGAAGGGCCAGATCATCCCTTTGCTTGATTCTGCTGGTTTCATAAGAACATAAGAACAGCCCCACTGGATCAGGCCATAGACCCTGATCCAGTGGGGCTGTTCTTATGTTCTTATGAAACCAGCAGAATCAAGCAAATCAATCTAGTCCAGCCTCCTGTATCTCACAGCGGCCCACCAAATGCCCCAGGGAGCACACCAGATAACAAGAGACCTCATCCTGGTGCCCTCCCTTGCATCTGGCATTCTGACATAGCCCCTACAGGTTGTGCTAGAGGTGTGATAGAGAGAGGTCTTAGCAGCATCCACTGGGGTCCTTGACTTGCAGACCTCAGCTATGCTACTTAATGACCAGGAGAGTACTGTCTGAGGACAGGCTTCTTGGGGCACCCCAAGAGGTCTGTGGGATCCTGCAGCAGGGTTGGGGAGAGCCTGTAGTCAGGTTTCTGGGGTTCATTAGGAGTGTAGATAGTGTGGAGCTGAGATCTGACTTCTCTTGGAGTGGAATGTACTGGCTGAAGATAAGCAAAGGGCTGGGTGTCTGGGTAGCTTCTGACTGCCTAGAGTGGAATTTCCTGTCTGCCATCCAGAAGGCTGAACTGAAAGTCAGTCTTCTGATTAAGTCTCAGAATGACATCAGCCCAGGAAACCCCCTCCCCTCCCCCATCCTGGGTAGGCAGATGAGAGCATGTTGTTACAGCTTCCCTCCACCACCCACTTTCTCCAGAAGCTGGCTGACTTGTCATTTTATAGCCCATTCCTGCTTGATCTCGTTCCAGAGAAGGGCATATTTCTTTCCATGTATGGCTTTGTGGTTCTGTTTTCTGCACTGTTTTAGCAACCAGTTTTACGTAAAACTCGGTTATAGCTGGGAAAGAAGATGCTAAAAGAATAGCAGAGGAAACTGGTCACTCTGAAGGCACTCAGAGTTACTTGCAGCACAGTCCTTTGCATGTCTACTCAGAAGTAAATCCCTTTGTGGGACTTACTCCCAGGAAAGTATGAATAGGATTGCAGCATTGGGATGGGAAAACTTGGAGATACTGTGACTAGTTAGTGCTAAAATTTTACAAGAAAATAGGCAGAGCTTTGGTGATGATGTCATTGCAGAATATTTAGGAAGACCTAAATATTGTTGCTTATTTAGCCATGGGAAAGATGTCCTGAACATGAATACATGGTGTGAATTAAGTAGGTGCAAAGGCATTCACTTATTCTGTATAATCTATTTTGCATCCTAGATCCAGATTAAAAAATTTTTTTTTGAAAAGGGAATAGAGATTTGAAATAGTAGAAATGTCTGGAATTTGAGATACAGGTGGATAGTAGGCTAAGTATAGTTTGGAGTTACTAATTGGAGAAGCATATAAGAAGAACCCTGCTGTATCAGGCCAAAGGCCTATCTAGTTCAACTTATTCTATCTCACTGTGGCCCACCAGATGCCTCTGGGAGCACACAAGACAACAAGAGACCTGCATCCTGTTGCCAGTCCCTTGCATCTAGCATTCTGAAGCAGCCTACTTCTAAAACCAGGCGTTGCTCATTCCCATCATGGCTTGTAACCTGTGATGGACTTCTCTTCCAGAAGTTTGTCCAATCCCCTTTTGAAGGCATCTTGGCCATACACCATCACCGCATCCTGTGGCAAGGAGTTCCACAGATTCATTACATGCTGGTTAATTACAGCACAGTTTGAGGTTCTAGTGAGGACACTGCTAAATACCTTCCTCTGGTTTCCGAGCCTTCAATAAGCACTGCCCAAACTCTTCCCACATTTCTTTCTGTCCATAAGGGCTAGAAACATGCCACTTAAAAAGCAAAAGAGATGATACTAAATGCCTTATTCCAGTGCTTGTGTGGAAATGGCAGTTTTGTGTAATGCCCCTAGTGGCAAGCGATATGTAGGGGATATAAATCACATTGGTTGGACAAAACAGCAGAGACACTGTTAAATACCTTCCTCTGGTTTCCGAGCCTTCAATAAGCACTGCCCAAACTCTTCCCACATTTCTTTCTGTCCATAAGGGCTAGAAACATGCCACTTAAAAAGCAAAAGAGATGATACTAAATGCCTTATTCCAGTGCTTGTGTGGAAATGGCAGTTTTGTGTAATGCCCCTAGTGGCAAGCGATATGTAGGGGATATAAATCACATTGGTTGGACAAAACAGCAGAGAGGTGGGTTCAGAAACAGGCATGGGAATGGCCATATCATGGGACAGATCTACTGCATGCAGAATCTCCCATGTTCAATCCCCAAGTTCTCTGATTAACAGATCTTGTGAAACAGGGCTGAGAAATGCCTCTTCCTGAGATTCCGGAGAATTGCTACCAGTCAGAGCAGGCAGCTTTGGGTTTGATGGAGCAGTGGTCTGACTCAGAATGAAGCAGCTCCGTACAACCCTAGATGAATAATGTTATTCTTGCCTTTGTGTTCTCCAGCTGGCACCGGCTATTATTCCAGGCTGATTAATCCAGGATGAAAGGGCACGATGTTTGTGCTCCCATCTCATCTGAAAAGCTCATGAGTCCTGGTATCCCAGCTCTGCTACACCGTCTGTTTTGCTTTGGTTTTGTTGCCATGCTGGTAAATTATTGGGAGAGCAACCACTTGCTGTTTGGTGAATGAGAATGTTCAGTGCCTGATTGTAATGATTATGTAATCACTTGTATCTAGTCATATAGTTCCTTGGCTGTTAAACATGGAGGTGCAAACAAGTGGCAAAGGTAACTTAATATCTACCACAGCAACTTTGGTTCTCGGCATCAGAATGATACCCTCTGTATTTTTACCAACCAGCTCTTCCTAAATGTGTATTTTTTTAAAGTGACATTGCAGTTGTCCTTTGTGGCCTCCAGAAGCTTCCTTCCACCCGCACCCCACAAGCGTGTTCTCAGACACACAATTCTGTCTTCACCAAAACCCGGACTGACTCTGCCAACACCTGCTTTTCTATTTATTAGAATGGTGTTCTGGAACATGCCCAATCCGTCGTGTTTTATGGGCGGGTGGCAGCCCTAAGTTAAGAGGCTGGCTTGATTGCAGCTTGTCGGATGAGAAGCTGTGGTTTGGCTGTGACTGGGTGCAGCCGTCAGGCGGTTGGGATGATGCAATCGCTGCTAAGGAACAGAAGCGCCTTCATGAGCCTGGGCCAACAGGTTTCCTTGAGGATTTGGAGAAAAGTGGTCTGTTTCCATAGCAAGGGGTGGTTGCTGCAGGTCTGAGAGTGATGTGGTCTATCTCCATGGAGGCTTAGGGCGGAGAGCCTCCTCTCCTGGGCAGCAGCTGCCAAGAGGAGTTCCCTGTTATCTTAACCAGTTTTTCCCAGGAGTGCTGTTGTGTGACAGGATCAGTCAAGAAGCAAGGAGCTTGTTTCTTTCTGAAGTGTGTGGGAAGTTCTGCTTTGAGACTCACATGGATGCTGTGTCAGTAGTGGTCAGACTTTTCAGCAGTTTGCCGGCAGGCTAGTCTGGATATTGCTCTCCTCTGTGCACACACCAGCATGTATCAAGTTCTCTGGGATTGGTTTTGTCTCCATTCTCAGCCCAGGAGTTGGTGCCATAGCCAGGGAGGCAGGCCCCTTGTGCTCCAGGCCCAGCAGTGCCACAGACTCCCACTGTGTGCTGGGAACCATATTACAGGTTGGCCGCCCATGTTCCATCCTTCTTTTCAAGGAGTCCTTCCCCTTCCTCCCCACCTTTCTTATGGCCAGAGGCAAGCTCTGGTATACGGGATAGGAGGGGAAATGACCAGTTTGGGTTTTGGGTAGTGGTGTGTTCACCCACTGTGCACTTTCGGCTTAGTTACTGCCCTGTTTTCAGATTTCTCAGCACTGGGGTTAGGAGGAACCTAACTGTAGCCTGTCTTGAATCTTGCCTGGAAGTCGTGTTAGACCTCTGATAATAAATCTGTGGAGTTATCAACACCTGTGTGCTGGTAATCGGTGGTCAAGGTTCAACAAATACTGTACAGGGGTTTTCTAACCCTGCAGGGAAGACTCTGGGATGTGCAAAGCGTGCCACCTAATGGCTGATGCTGGGACTTGCAGCTACTTCCATAATACTTCTTGGATATGTATATAATATGTAATAGCTGCTTGGTTCTTCTTTAGTGGAGCAGAAATGCTCTCTCTTGCAGGGTGGGGATGAGTGAATTTTGGGTATAGGGATGAGCATCCCAGGCAGGATGTTTAGTACTGCCCCACCACCAGCATTTTGCCATCAGTTTCTTCCCAATTCATCTTAAGTTTTGGCCCAGAGCACTTCTGGCCCAGCTCTGGTTCCTTTATGGATAAGTGACTGTGAGCTGCTTGGAGCACAGAGTCAGTACTGCATGACCAAAAACAGCCTTATGTAAATACGAGTAGTTTATTGCTCAGGGACTTAACTGATTAGAATCTTGCCCTCTGCTATGAACTCACTAGGTTGCCTTGGACAGCTGCTCCTTCTCAACTTCAGCTGCAATGTGGGGATAATAAGACTTGAAGACCATCAGGATAACACATGTGAAGAGCTTTGTACAGTGAAAGTGTTTAAATGAATGTGAAGTGTTTTTGTCTCCATTTAAATGGCCATACTTATTACTAAACCTCTTTCCTACATGATTGTAGCTCTCTGAGGAGGAGACACCATTAAGAAGTCATCTATGATGTTTCAGCTCATGAAATGTGGCCTCCCCTAGCTGGTTGCAGAAGCTCATTAACTTTGCTTCCTCTTCTCCCATCCCAAGGGCTCTCAAGCCATGCAAGAATAGGTTTAGCTTAGAAAAGAGTCCCTTCTCCAAAGACAGCCAGTGAACATCATGGATGAGCAAGATTTTGAACCCAGGTTGTCCACATTTCATCCCTTTATACTGCCCTCTGCAGATGTGGGAATGTTTCTCCCTCTAGTGACACAATATGATGTTGCACTAACTGATAAAAATTGTGTGTTTGGTGCCCATTATTTATTTATTTTTTATGCCATCCTATATCAAGCTCATAGTGGTGTACATAATTTCTTCTCTTGTCTTCGCAACAACCCCGTGAGCTAGGTGAGACAGAGACATAGTGACTGGTCCAATAAACTTCATGGCTGAGAGGGGTTTTGAACCTGGCTCTTCCTGGTCTAAGTCTAACTCCTCTAACCACTCTAACCACTCTACACTATCCTGACTCTCATTATGTGTTTGCAAAATTTTCTTGCAGTTGTTGTTCTCTGCCCCTAAGAACAGCCCCACTGGATCAGGCCATAGGCCCATCTAGTCCAGCTTCCTGTATCTCACAGCGGCCCACCAAATGCCCCAAGGAGCACACCAGATAACAAGAGACCTGCATCCTGGTGCCCTCCCTTGCATCTGGCATTCTGACATAACCCATTTCTAAAATCAGGAGGTTCCGCATACACATCATGGCTTGTACCCCATAATGGATTTTTCCTCCAGAAACTTGTCCAATCTCATTTTAAAGGCGTCCAGGCCAGACGCCATCACCACATGCTGTGGCAAAGAGTTCCACAGACCAACCACACGCTGAGTAAAGAAATATTTTCCTTTGTCTGTTCTAACTCTCCCAACACTCAATTTTAGTGGATGTCCCCTGGTTCTGGTGTTATGTGAGAGTGTAAAGAGCATCTCCCTATCCACTCTGTCCATCCTCTGCATAATTTTGTATGTCTCAATCATGTCCCCCCTCAGGCGTCTCTTTTCTAGGCTGAAGAGGCCCAAACGCCGTAGCCTTTCCTCATAAGGAAGGTGCCCCAGCCCAGTAATCATCTTAGTCGCTCTCTTTTGCACCTTTTCCATTTCCACTATGTCTTTTTTGAGATGCGGCGACCAGAACTGGACACAATACTCCAGGTGTGGCCTTACCATCGATTTGTATAACGGCATTATAATATTATAATTATAATTATGCGGCAGGAGGTCTGGTCTAGAGGGTAGAGCCTCCATTTGCCTGAAGATTAACATCCACAAGGTCGGCAGTTCGAGGCCACCGGCACCGTGCGACCTTGAAGCAGCTGGCAAGCTGCAGCTGAGCTGTTCCATCTGCTCGGAGCGTGGGAGGATGGAGGCCAGAATGTTAAACCAGATCGGAGTGTAACATCTTGAATGTGGTGGTTCTTGAAAGAGAGAACCTTCTTTCAATTTGTAAAAATCCCTTCGTGGATTTAATAAGCCTGCCTGTGTAAACCGCCTTGAATAAAGTCTTGAATAAAGACCAAGAAAGGCGGTATATAAATACTGTATATTATTATTATTATTATATTAGCCGTTTTGTTCTCAATACCCTTCCTAATGATCCCAAGCATAGAATTGGCCTTCTTCACTGCCGCCGCACATTGGGTCAACACTTTCATCGACCTGTCCACCACCACCCCAAGATCTCTCTCCTGATCTGTCACAGACAGCTCAGAACCCATCAGCCTATACCTAAAGTTTTGATTTTTTGCCCCAATGTGCATGACTTTACACTGACTGACATTGAAGCGCATCTGCCATTTTGCTGCCTATTCTGCCAGTCTGGAGAGATCCTTCTGGAGCTCCTCACAATCACTTCTGCTCTTCACCACTCGGAAAAGTTGCACTGGATGCAGTTGCACCCTCAAACGTTTTTATTAACTTTATTACTGGTCTTGCTGCTATCTAGTAGTAAAGAAAAACAATGTTAATGGAAATTAGTTTGATACTGTTATTTAACAGTGCATGCAAGTCAATTTACAGTTCCTGCACCCGAAGAAATAATGCGTGCTGTGTTAGCTGCATGTGTATGTCCCTTACAGCATAAACAAAAAAGGTCTCTGCCCTAAGGAATTTGCAGTAAGATTTGATGGGCATAGGAGAGCACATAATGGTTGAGAGTTGAAAGGGGTCAGTCAAGCCTTCATAGATCAATGGGCTTTGAGGAAAGGTTTGATGGGAGAGAAGATGGCATTGCATAGATGTCTAAGGAGGGAGTTCCAGGCATAAAGGTCAGCAAGGGAGACAGTTTTTAAAATGCAGGAGAGCTTGGAGGGTAGTGATAGACTTGGTGAAGGTGGGGATATTTTGGGAGAGAAGAGCAGAAATAGAGTGAGTGTGTGTGTGTGTGTGTGTGTGTAAATGGCAACTGCAGCTCTCTGAAGCACTAGTGTTCAATGATTCAAGTTAAACTGTCGGTGAGCCCTGCGCCATTCTGTTAGAGAAATTTAGTATTACAGACTGCCATCCCATCCACACTTTCCTGAGAGTAAGCCCCATTGAACATAAAGGAATTTACTTCTGAGTGGATATGTGTAGGATTGTCCTGGAAGTAACTCAAGGAATGGGAATCTCATTCTACCTCTTGCCTGGAATCTATAAATTGGAATGATTTTCATTGAATCTTGGGGTGTGATTTGATACCAACTAAGCTTTGTATTTTGGTTGATTTTTTCCAGGCTGGCAGTGATGGAGCTAAGATTGGGAACTGCCCCTTCTCTCAGCGACTCTTCATGGTCCTTTGGCTGAAGGGAGTGACCTTCAACGTCACTACAGTGGACACCAAGAGGTAGGCAAAATGCCATGGATCCCTTGCTTCGGTACTGCCTCACCTTTTATGCGTGCTTGCCCAACTAGCTTTATCAGTATTATTTGATTTCATTCCATAGAATGTTGCATAATTACTGTAGCTTTATTTTTTTCATCCTTGTAGGAGGACTGAGACAGTACAAAAGCTCTGCCCTGGAGGTCAGCTCCCATTCCTGATGTATGGAACTGAGGTTCATACAGACACCAACAAAATTGAAGAGTTTCTGGAAGAGGTTCTGTGCCCTCCCAAGTATGTGCTAAATCAGGCTGATTGGGAGAGGGGTCATCTGAACCCAGGGGAATTGTGGGAGTGGTGACTAATATCTTCCTCCTCTTTCATAGGTACCCCAAGTTGGCTGCTCGCAACCCTGAGTCCAACACAGCTGGGCTTGATGTCTTTGCCAAGTTCTCTGCCTATATCAAGAACTCAAACCCCGCGCTTAACTCTAGTGAGTATCTTGAGGATGTGTGATCTCTCTCTCTCTCTCTCTCTCTCCCCCTATGATTTCATTATGGTAGCCATTCCTTTTCTTTATCTTTTTGTAGCTTGGCTTTCCAATTCATGCTTTGTCATTGGTTCCTTTCCCTCCACATGCTTCAGTCAATCCTTTCTTTTAACTGACTAATCTTTTCTTCCTTCACCTTGCATTTTCCAGTTCAAAGTTCATCTTATTTTTCATTGGCTGTCGACTATCATTTCTCACTGGCTAACTCTACCCCCTTCATACCCATTGGTATTTTATTCATTCTGTGAAGTTGCCTTCTGTCTTGCCTACCTTTTGTGCATGGAATCTTATGCCAATTATCCCTTTGTTCTCACTGGCTGTCCTCTTTCATTCCCATTGGCTATGCATGTTCTTCCTTTTTCACTGGAGCCCTTTCCATCATTTGATTCTTTCTGATTTCCTGTTGGCTACCTCATTTCCAGCTACCCCCAGCATTCTCATGAACTGACATTCTTTTCCCTTTATTCTCACTGGTTTTCTTCTACTACTTGAACCTTATTGATCCCCGTCTTTGGGGTACCTTTCACTCCTACTCTTTCACCTTGGTCTCGCTTCCCTTCACCCTGAATCCCCATTCTCCCTTGCCTCCTTAGTCACGACTTGGAACCTTCCAGAGGTTATGTTTCATATCCCTTGGATTTTCACGCTTCTACATATTTCTCCTTCTCCCCAACCCAACTTCCTCTCATTCTCTAGACCTTGAGAAGGGTTTACTGAAAGCACTGAAGTTTCTGGACAATTATATGATAACACCCCTGCCTGATGAGGTGGATGAGAACAGTGCTGAAGACGAGGGCCAATCCAACCGCAAATTCCTTGATGGCGATGAGCTCACGTTGGCCGACTGCAACCTACTACCCAAGCTCCATATTGTCAAGGTGAAGACCTCTCCTTTTAATCTCTACCCTGCTGAAACAAGAGTTCTCAGTTTTTGCCAGAGAAAATGCCCCAAGTTGAGAAGACCTTATCAAATGTAGCAAGTTAAATTAGAAATGGTTCACTGTTTTTCTTTCCCAAGAATGAAAGGCCTTACTTTTGATATCATTCAGAAAAATTGGGTTGGTCTATTTAAAAAAAAAAATGTTTGCAGCCATGTTAGCCTATTGGTATAAAAAGTATCAAAACGCCAACAGGGTAGTAACGTTGTTAGGCCAACCAAAACATTAACAAAAATAGTCAACAAGCTCTTTAGGGCTCTTCTTCAGGTTAAGCAAAAGATGGAGAAACCCCTGTGTACACTCTGGTGTCGTTTCAGAATTAAAATGGGAACTTTATCACTTGGTTGTATGTGAAGGGGCCTGTGCTACAAGCTTTTATTAGGCCAACAATGTTTGGGGCCTGCTTTTCCCCCCCAGTCTGTACTTCACTTTATAAAATGAAAACCAAACACAATTTTGTGCTATGAAAAGTGAATCCTGCAAATTTTCATATCCTCTTAATTTTGTTCTTGTCATCAGACACCTCAAAGAACTTTGCAGGGCGCTCAAGCTCCACCTTCCTCCCAACTGAACTTCCCCTCATTCCCTAGACCTTGAGAAGGGAAATCCTATCCTTGCTCCTCTGAAGTGACTTCCAAACTTATCTCAGCACTCATAGGATTGTGAATTTGCTTTTTTAAAAAAGTGAATGCTTACATCAGGGGTGTCAACATAAGATCTGCAGGTCAGATGTGGCCCATGGAAGCCTTTATCTGGTCGTCAGGCTCTTCAGCACCACCATCGGCTGCTTTCAGCTGCTGAGCTATGTGACGTGTCATGGCCGAAAGGGCGGCCTGTGTTGGGCTCACCCATATCTTGGAAATATGATCATTTTCTCTTCTAATGAGTTCCTGCATGAGGAACAGTCATGACCTGCTTCATGACATCGCATCCTGCTTCATGACATCACTTCTAGCCCTCATCAGGCATCATGAACGCTGTTTGGCCCACTGTATCAAAGGAGTTTTGTCATTCCAACTTAGATTATTGGGTGCTGAATTCTGCATCCAGTACCAAATTCTGCTTGCATGGGATCTTTGAATACACACAGGCCTGATTTATAAGTACACCATTGATACAAATTGTCTTCAATCTCACAATTCTAACAGGTGGTGTGCAAGAAATACCGTGGATTAGCATTCCTGAGGAATTCGTGGCATCCACCGCTATCTCAAGAATGCTTACGCCCGTGAGGAATTTGCCAGCACCTGCCCGGACGATGAAGAGATTGAATTAGCTTATGAGCTGGTTGCCAAAGCTTTGAAATAACAACATCTGAGAGCGGAAAGGGACGCGGGGCTTCTGTTGCAGGGATATTGTTGGGGAGGGTTGGGGGGGGTCTAATGGTTGGTATTTTTTAATGTATGTACTTATGTTGGGTGGGGGGGTTCTTTCCTGGGAGGAACAAATGATTTGAATTTAATATAAACAAGAATAAAAATACACGTTTTTAAAAATATTAAATTCTGATTTTTAACCTGTAAGAAAAAACAGGTATCTTTGTAGTGACAGGTGCAGTGTGATGCGCTAGTCTCTGGGCTATTGGATTGTTTCTGAGGTATCATATTGGGTAGTTCTGCTGGAAGGTGGATGTTGCTACTGGGATATGAAATATTTGAGCCAGCAGTGGTGAAAGGTTTAACTGGATCTAGGAGGTTAGAATGCTGGGATCAATAGATCCCATCGGCCATTCCTATTTTTCGTAAATGGAATAACTCTGGTTGGCTGCTGTCATCAGGTGACCAGCAGTATGAGAAATGTTCAGAGGCTTCTCAGGTGTTACCATTACACAACGGACTCCTAATGGCCATGTGATTGCTGATGGTGGATCCCCAACAAAAAGCAAAAGTGACTTGCCCACAGCCACCTACCAAGTCATTATAGTGGAAGATAAATTTGAGTGCAGATTCCCAGGCTTATGAGTTTCCCATAGTGTCTTCTTGGGGTATACTGCCACTTAGGTGCATGAATGAATGGGAGTGCACTCAAAGGAGTGTGGTTGCAAGTAATGCTTTTGGGTGGTATGTGTGTAACTGGACAGAAATTTGCAATGAGGGATTTCCTTGCAGTTGAGGTAGCACCAGGTAATGGGCTCCAACAGAAAGAGAGGCAGCCCCTCACATGTTTCATAAGTAAGACATTCTAGTGTGTTTCTAACAAAAGGTTTCATAGCATCTGAGGTTCATCTCCCTTCTCTGTTGGATTATTCCCTGAATTAGAGGCTGGTAGTAGCTAATAAGGTCACAGTCACTAAAACCTTTCTGTAATTCAAGCTTGGATTACTTAGTGCTTAATACGAGTAATAGTGGTACATGATTCTTTATAGTCAGGCTGAGCAGAAGGTAGATTAGGAACTGCTTATAGATTTGTGGGCAGTATGTAGTGGGTCAGAGCAATAGCTAGTAAAACAACAAGTTTTTAAAATTAATCTTTGACTTTGGGCGCAATCCTAACTCCTTATGTCAGTGCTTTCCAGCACTGACATAAGGGGAATGCAGCTCTGAGGTAAGGGAACAAATATCCTTTACTTTGAGGAGGCCTCCTTGAGTACCCCCAACTGCAGGATGCAGCACATGGCCCATTGGCACTGCTATGCCAGTGCTGGAAAGCACTGACATAAGGGGTTAGGATTGCACCTTCAGTTGTCCTTGTCCCAACCTGTATAGGCAAATTATCCTATTGTATTGTGCTTGGGATGCAGTAGGTAGTTGGCTGTGTCCTCTGCAGCTGTTATGATACACCAGGCTCCGATTTTTCTAAATTGACCTCCTGGGGCCTATCAAAGTAGATCTGGCAAATATGAAGTCTATCTACCCTGCTTTACAGAGGAGCAAAATACAAACAGGTCTGTCTAAGCATATTGCAGTCCAGATTTTGACAGTAAAAGGGAGAGGAGGAAGTAGAGAAGGACATTGAAACAAGAGAACTGGAAGACTTGGGGGAGGCAGAGAAAAGGATCCTTGAACAACAGAAGCTTCTGCTCTAGTCAAATACAAATTCAGGTTGAGGCATTGGGTAGACTGACATTTTTATTTGCCATCCACAAATTGCAGCTTTGAAAGTATTACAAGAAATGGAATTTAAAGATTAGGAAAGGGGGGTGCAGGTAGACTACCCCCAAAGCACCATGGGCGAAGGATCTGTTGGGGAGCTGGAAAAAAGGTAATGATGGGTGGTGGATGGTTCCACATCACTGTGTATCTTGAAGATGTGGCTTGGCGGATGGTGGTCTCAGAGGAGGGAGACCAGGATGAATGACAGGAGGGTGAACAGCACCAGCCCCCAGTAAGTGCTGAGGCCCACAGAGGCCCTGTTGCAGAGGTCGGTGGAGCAGCAGAAGTGTCGTAGGTGAAATTAGCTCCAAACATGGAGCGGGTGCCATGGGCTCCACACATGGAAGGATCCCCACAACTCTTCTCATGGATTACCAGCTCAAGGGCACCTGACGAGGAGAAATAGGAAATGTGAACTCTTCCTATATATAAATACACACCCTGCGTGCATGCTTGCACACTCTCCATCTGGAACTAGTCTGTGTTTGGACTATTATTCCCTAAGTCAAACAAAACAAACTTCTAGTGCAAAGATCACCACAAATGTTTGTTAAGGTCACCTTTGTGTCCTCTTGTCACTGAGGTGAAGCACTGCTGGGAGGCACCACAGGGAGTGATGAACTTCAGGCAGTCCAGGGGGGAGATGGCTGGGAAGAGGCATGTGTAGCACCGCAAGGAGGCCACTGCAGAGCAATAGAGATAGTCATCATAAGAGTGAGGCCCTTGGAGATGATAGTCCACTCACTCAATGTGGAGCTATATATTGAGGACTGGAGCTGACCTGGAAGACCTGTGTTCTAATCCTGGCGTTGGCCAACTTGACCTGGACAACTCTTTCGCCCTCTGCGTGTTCTTTCTCACAGAATGTGTCATTGGGATAAAAATTCAGGAAACCACATGTTCACTGCTGTGACCATCATGTAGAACCATGGTGGGATGCAAATGTGGTAAATAAAACAGTGTTATGCCCTGGTCCTACATTCTGAGTGGGACATTGATGGCTGCAGTGGCTTTATACTACCACAAGGAGGTAGCATTTTCTGACAATTAAGCACATCTCCATATCAAATTCTTATTATTTTCCTGTAAGGGACCACCTCCCCTCCAGCTCTGCTAGATGTTCCCTTTGTGTTTTAAACAGCTGTCATTTTATCCCAGAACATCTCAGCTTGATAACTCAACAAAGAGCGTAATTGATTGCAGGGAGATCATTGAGCATTGGGATGTTCTGCCTCTCCTCTCATTTCTCCACTGCCCTACATGTGACTCTACACTGTCCACAGGGATGACCGCCAAACTTAAGGCAACTCCTTTAAACAGTTCCATAGTAGGGGGTACTAAGAACTGCACAGAAAAAGAGGACGCTGATTTCTCAGCCTAGCCATGAAAAATCTGTAAAAGGAAGTAGCTCTCAACAAGATTGAACTAGCATGACTAATCACACATTATTATATCAGAATTTCCCCCCCCCCCCATTGTAACAATGCTCCACTTGCTAGCCTGGAGATAATTCTACAGGTGATGTGGACAGGCCTGCCTGAACAATTGCCCTCTCTCCTGCCGCCACCTGCCCTGTGTCAGATTTAGATTTTAAGTCTCTCAGGACAGGGACCTCCAACTTCCTTGTTACTTTGCACAGCACCATGCACCTTGTTATCACTATAATGAGAACAAATTAAATTAATATCCTATTAATAGACACCCCCCCCCCCAGCAATACTGTTCTGGACAGAACGTAATTGTTTTTAAAATGCTGCCCTGGCATTTTGTACTCCACATGCAGCCTTGTTCCATAGGGGTTGCCAGCTCTTTCCTAGCTTCGAACAGCAATGCAGAAATTTAGAATATGATGTTTTCCTTTCCTAAGGAATGTCTCAAGACCTCCCAGTGCCTGAGGTCTTGTGTTCCCTACCTCTGCCACTCCTTCCCACTGTATGGATTTGAAAAGGAGAATGAAGGAGAGGAGAGTGGTGGGCTAGAGTGACATAGACACTTATTTTCTGCTCTGTTCCCCTCTAACTTTCTGAAATCAGGGAGTGGTGAAAGTGGATAAAGAGAAGCGAGCGATGTCCCTTACCAATTTGCTGTCTGAGCCAGCTGCTTCAGTTGGCCTCATGGCCAGGCTAGTCCTGCCCGCCCCATCCTTTAAGTTCCATGAAAAATTTTAATCCATTACAATTAGTCATACAGTATTAGTCTGTTGTTGAAGGTGCAGGAGTTGGATCCATTGAAAAAGATTCCAGCCACATTCTCAGCCCTCCTGTCTATAAGGATCCTTCCCCCTCCCAGTCCTTGTTTGTAGCCCAGAACAGTCTGTTGGTCAGAGTCCCATCCTAGGCCTTTTCTAGCCGTTTGCATTCAGCCACGTCCCGCTTCAGGGCTGCGGCACCACCAGCTCCTGGACTCCAAATGCTTTGCTTCTTTGCTTGCACTTACCCGATGGGACAAGGATGAGCAAAGCTGCATAGCTGACCAGAAAGGCGAGCCTCATGTTCCTCCTTCGTCTCATGTGCTTCTTATTGGGGCCAGGCTGCTGGTCCTTTTAGTTTTCTGCCTTGCTAATGAGCAGCCTTCTTCCTTTGATTAACTTTAATTTAATATCCGAGTTTAGGAAAGGCAGGGAGCAAAGGAATGGACTGGGGCTGTGATTTTCAAACTGTCTTCTAAGGTACCTCTGGCTCTCCCAGAAGCTCACCCAGGGCTGCTCCATGAGAAGATTGGTTGGCCCCCGCATCCTGAGATAGCTCACTATTCCAGCTACTTCCTTGCTTGCCACTCTTGAGTGACAGACAGCGGTTCTCCATGTTGTGTACAGTGGGCCGTCCTTATCCATGAGTTCTGCAACTGTTTGCCTTCCTGTGGGTGCCAACCCCACAGCTGGAGGGCTTTGAAAGATCTCCAGATGCGACCAGAAATGCCTTCCAATCGCATCCAGAAGGTCTTCTGAGACATGGGGAAGTCACCTCAGAAGATCTCCTGGAGCCTTCTGAAAGGCATTTCTGGTTTACCTGGCAGGGCTTCTCCACGGATTTAATTATCAGTGGAATTTAGCATCTGTGTGTGTGTGTGGGGGGGGGGGGGTCCTGGAACTTGCACCCAGCAGATATTGAAGGTCCACCATACTTTTTTTTAGAAACTGAACCATGATGGTGTCAGGGAGCATCCAGGTCAGGCCCTGGCTTAGAGCACACCTGGCTGGGCTCACCTCAGAATGCTCAGTATCAGTGGCAGTGCTAGAGCATCCAATGCACCATCAGGAAACAGACAGAAGGCCCACTGCTGCTTTACCCTAAGGCATCCAGTATCCTCAAACCAGCACTGGAGCAAAGTTCAACGTAAGGATGAGAAAGGTCAAGAATGGGGGGCAGTTTTAGTTTTGTGGTAGAAACATGTGTGGGTGTTTGGACCTGTATGATCTTCTCAGGGACCTGGGTCATCCTAGGCCCAGATGGACAAAAATAAAAATAAAAATTAAAAAAAAGAGAGACAGTCTTCAGACAAGCTGTGCTTAGCATGTTTTGTCTTTCCATCAAACAAAGATTTATACACATTGTGGTTTTCCAGTGAACTGCAAGCAATAAATAGTTGAATAGTTAGAAAAGTTTGGATATATGCTGCTGTTCTCACATATCCAATATGCCAGAGCCTTACAGGACAATCCTACTCAGAGGTGAGTTCTGAGACTTACTCCCAAGTAAGTGTACATAGGATTGTAGCCTAAAGCCTTTTCCAGGTTTGCTACATGAGATCATTTTAACTGGAGATAGTAGGGGCTTCCTTCAGCACACAAAACATATGCCCTGCCAGGGCCTAGGAGAGGGGGGTAAAGGGGGTAATTTGTACCCAGGCCCAGGGTCAGAAAGGGGGTCCAGGAGTCAAAGGAGGGGCCCCCAGAAAGTTCCTAGGTTCTTACAACTTCCTATCTCACCTGAACTTGCTGCCTGCGCGTGATGCTGAAGGCGCAACCACGGGCATGCAGTGGCAACTGCTGCTGCAAGTCATACACACCAGGCCCAGGAATGCATCCATGACCCTCCTTAACACAGTGTCAAATCTGGGAGGAAACTGGCCTGCTACAGTAGCTCTTTGGCTTGTGGATCCACTGACCATGAAGGAGATCAGGGACCCAGCTGCAGGGCTACAACTGCTGCAGAAGTTCGTTGTGGTGCCCACAGCACATTGTCCATTCTAGTGTGAGCCCAAATATGAAGATGCTAATTTTCTTAGAGAGGAGTGTGTTTGGTTTTCCATATTTATCTAGCTGCCACTGCCACATGGTCAGGTAGACCTGGGCTCCACAACAAGAAGCCTGGTAGACCTGCGCTCTTAAGACTGTTCTGGCTGTCAGCACCCTCTCTCTGCCCAATTCCCCCCCTTCTGCCTGCCCCCATTGCCCACTCCCCCTTTGGGAAGGGGTCCAAAAGGAACTGTACCCCCAGATGAAATTCCCCTCAGAGGCCCTGTGCCCTGCTACTAAGTCTTATGGATCATATGGGTCATTCCAGGGGAGTGCTGGGTACATTTGGGGGGGGGTATGCATTCAGTTTGTGAAAGGCTACAGGTAAGCCTAACAAGCAGTTGTGTATCTTGGTATCTGGGGTGGACTACGCCCACCGTCCTGCTCTTGGCTGCTCCAAACCATGGGCAGACTTGGCCTCTGCTTTGAGATCTGCCAGAGGAAGCCAGATCTACCCAGCATTTGAATGCCAGATAGACCTGGTCTCCGCCTCAAAGTTCCCCCACTGAAGAAGCCAAGTCTATAAGGCATTTCAAGGGACAGGCTCACTGGCATCTCCTTACAGTGTGCACCTGGGTGGGCTGCCCCCCCCATCCTTGGCCACTGCTAACAGGCCCATTTGGCAGCCCCCCCCCCCATGTGTCCTTGAAGGCATTCCAGAATACTTTGCAATGCACAGGGAGTCCTTGACAGGCAAATCAGTGCGGAAAGAGTTCCTTGAGGGTCAGAAGGTTAAAGTCTGTGGACTAAAGTACTGTCTAGCTACATCTGATGGAGACCTGATGTTCACCACTCTTTGCTTACCATGCCATAGTCTCTTTGGCACTGTTTCACAGATTCCTCACTTATCTGAAGTGGTATAACCTTTTAAGGTCAAACTAGTGAGGTGATGCATGCAGGGGAGCCACAATGAGATATCCTGATACCCAATATCTTTTCTTTAAAGCAGCCATGGTGGTGGGAGGAAGGGGCTGCTAATTTGAACAAGGAAGATTTAAACTTTCCAGCCCATGTGCCCATGTTGCATAATCAAGATTGCCTCCCAGTTGGTATTAGCTCTGTGGGGGAGAAGAATAATCTTTTTTCTCCTAGTGGGGCTATTAGCAAGCTTGGGGGGGGGGGGTGTAATTTCAGGGAAATGACGGGTGTGTGTGTGTGTGTGTGTGTGTGTGTGTGTGTGTGTGAAACTACTCCTTCTTTAGTAGTGCTTCCCTGATCAAATTAGGAGCCCCCTGAAAGTTACTCTGAAGAAAAGAAAACAAATCATAAGATCAGTTTAGCCTTTGGGGGTGGCCTTTTAAAGGGTCAGTTTCCTCCTGCGTATTGATTTCTTTAAAATATGTACATATCAAGGAAACTTGATCACCTGCCCAGAGAAATAGTGATGAGATATTGAAAACTCTAATAATGAATTTAAAATAACATTGGGATAAAGGGGATGAGACTGAGGCTGCATGTGGGTCTATGAGCACATTCACTGCCTATGGAAGGCCCCAGGTGCAACCCCTGGAATCTCCAGGTAGGGCTGGGAAGCCCTGGGGATTTGCTGCCAGTCAATGTAGACAATGCTCAGCTAGACAGCTCAATGATCTGACTCAGAATAAGGCAGCTCCATGAGTTATCTGAATGGTGGCAGAGGGAATGGTATACCATGCATGGGTCATGTTGATCAATAGCCCTTTTAATCCAGCTGTGCCTTATATTATTGGAATGGAGAAAGGGCTGGGGCAGGCACAGTGACTGCAGGTTGGTACTAAAGGCCCTCCGTAGCTTGTGTGCCAGGTTTAATGACTGGCTGTTCTCATGATCTAAAGCTCCAGGGATTTGGGATTAGCAGGTCTAATTGACTTGGCGCAGAGCCCTGGGGTGTGGCAGGCAGGGGACAGAGCACAGACAACATCAACAACAACTGGGAGTGGCAAGAACAGCCTGAACCTCTCCCCACAGAGGCAGGGATTGTATTTCAGGCACTCCTTAGCAGAGCTCCTGGTCAATCGGACAAGTGGGGCACTCTGTTGTCATTCCCACCACTGTCTCCTCCCAGCTCAGCATTTGCACAAAGCCCCCCAAAATCCTAGATTGAAAACCAATTAAGCAAATAGACAGAGGTGCAGCTTTTGGTTCTGGGTTGTGGGGGAGGAACCTTTAAATTCTTAGCAAGGTTTAAACAGCTGGGTTTGGATATCGTCACGATTATGTTACACACAATTCCGGAGAGGGAGCCATCTCAGTCTGTGGTGGCAAACGCAACCAAAAGTCTTGTGGCATTGCAAAGTCTGATCAATTTACTGTGGCAGAAGCTTTTGTGGACAACAGTCCACGTCATCAGCCCGTGATTATGTTTAACAGTGAATTTTAAGAGCATTTGTGTTTATTATTTATTCATTTCAAATCGTTCCTTTCTGCCTTTCTTCTCTAAAAAGGAGGAGTCTGTGGTGGCCAGCAGCATGAAACATGAGACATGCAATCATAAAATCAATTCTCGAACACAATGTCAGAGATGAAGAGAACGACAGAAGATAATCAACAGACCCACTCAGCAAAAGCTTTAAAAAAATAAAAGGCAGAATGGAAGAAAAGAGGCTCCAGGCATGGCCAGGACCTGCAAGGAGGAGGCTCAGGAGGGAGGGAATTCTGCAGCTTGGAGTCACCCAAGGAAAACCTTCCTTGGCAGAGGCATACAGGCATTCACAGTGGCAGCTGGGGCAAAAGCTGCCACTGTGGGTGCCTAGGCGGCAGGCACTCCAACCACTTCCCGACTCAGGAAGTGTCTGGAGTGTGTGCACACTCTAAGCTGTGCCACTGAGAATACATGTGTGCCCCAGCCGCTTCCAAGTCGGGAAGCAGCTGGAGCACCTGGGCACTCACAGTAGTAGGCTGGGTTGAAATAGCTCCAGTCACCGCTAAGAGCTTGTGCAGCCCAATTTCTTCCCAAGTTTGGAAGCAGCTGGAGTGCGTGCACTGGTGCTCCCCTCCAAATGGTACCTAGGGCACAAGCCCTGACTTGCCACACCCTAAATATGCCCCTGCTCATCTGCAGCACTGTCAAACAAGCCTTGGATGGTGGCTGCACTCCCAGGAGGACCCCTGGGTAAAGACATGAAGCTGCCTTGTACCAAGTCAGGCCATTGGTCTAGCCAACTCACTCTTGTTACTTCTTCCCCAGAGTCGCAGGCAGGAGAACTTTTCGTAATCCTGCTTCCTGATATGATCCTTCTTTAATGAGGGATGCTGAGGACTGAACCCAGGATCTTCTGCATGCAAAGCATGTGGTCCACCAAGGAGCAGTGGCTCCTTTCCAAGGGGACTGTTTGTTGTGATCATCTCCTAACAACTACAGCAATGTTATCCATGCAGATCACATAACCACATGCACAGCCTCTTCTTTTGTGAAGGATTGATGTCTTTGGCATGCATAAGCATGAGAGGGGCCCATTTTATTCTTTATAACAGCCTCTGCCTCCTCTATAGAACCAGGGAGCTGGCTGGAGATAATATGTGCTTGTGGACTGGGAATGTGCAGGGATGCCCACCTGCTTTTCCTAAATGACACCCCAGGGACTAGATAGGCAAATTTATTATTATTATTATTATTATTATTATTATTATTATTATTATTTATATACCGCTTTTCAACTAAAAGTTCACAAAGCGGTTTACAGAGAAAAATCAAACAACTAATGGCTCCCTTTCCCAAAAGGGCTCACAATCTAAAAAGATGCAAATGAATACCAGCAGACAGCCACTAGAACAGACACTGCTGGGGTGAGGTGGGCCAGTTACTTTCCCCTGCTAAAAAAAAAAAGGAGCACTCACTTGAAAAAGTGCCTCTTACCCAATTAGCAGGGGTTAAATATTTTGCTTACTTTGCTTAGTTCATGGGTTTAATTCAGGGGTCCCTAAACTTTTCGGCCAAAGGGCCGCATCAAATATCTGGCACAGTGTCGAGGGCCGGGGGAAAAAATTAAATATAAAATTTAAATACTGGAACTGGAGTATACTGGAGATGGAACTTAAATGAATAAATGAATGAATGGGCTCAAATGTCCAGGATTTCTCCAAGCACCAACACAGCCCAAGAAATAAAGCATACACTTAAATGGACCCCCATTCCCCCACCCCACAAGCACAACTCTGGTTGTGTTTGGTCAACTGGGCCAGAGGCTCTCAGGGGATCAGAAGCTGGCCACGAGAAGGATAGAAGCTCTCTGTGGGTTGCATCTGGCCTCCGGGCTGGGGTTTGGAGACCCCTAGTTTAATTCATAGAATCTGGGCTGAACCAAAAAACCATCTAGTCCAGCTCCCCAGCCAGGGCCAGACCAGAACCTCCTCCTTGCATCTGAGGCAGTGAATCAAAAGCTGCCTCCCCTTACATGCTGATGTACCAGCCTTTGCCTCCCCCCATTCCCTGCATTGGAAAACTCTACACTTTCTCTTCTGTCCTACCCTCCAGTTTCTTTTCCCATCTAGGAAGAGGGAAGAGTAGAAGGAGCAGAAAGTTTGGAGGACAGATGAAGTTGAATTTCCCCCTACCAATCTGCTGCCTGAGGCAGCTGCTTCAATTGACTTCATGAATGGGCCAGACCTGCCCTTGGCTCAGCTTCAAGGCAAGGCCAGCTGTCAGCCAAGTGCAGATCAATCCACCCAGACCAGAGTGCCTGCGCCATTAGCAGAGGGCTGATGATTTTGGATATCTCTACTCCCATATAAAGTGCCAGTGCACTGAGGTCATCAATTGGAGGCCCCTCTTCAGATGCTGAATCTTCAGAGGAGAGGCAGTTACAACCAGGGAGATCTTCTCAACTGTGGTCCCTACCCAGAGAGTCTGACTTAACATCTCTTATCCTTCCATTACCAGATTATCTTTTATTTTGCCTTAAACAAATTAAATGTTCAGCCCTGAATGTGCTTAAGAACATAAGAACAGCCCCACTGGATCAGGCCATAGGCCCATCTAGTCCAGCTTCCTGTATCTCACAGCGGCCCACCAAATGCCCCAGGGAGCACACCAGATAACAAGAGACCTCATCCTGGTGCCCTCCCTTGCATCTGGCCTTCTGACATAGCCCATTTCTAAAATCAGGAGGTTGCGCATACACATCATGGCTTGTACCCCGTAATGGATTTTTCCTCCAGAAACTTGTCCAATCCCTTTTTAAAGGCATCCAGGCCAGATGCCGTCACCACATGCTGTGGCAAGGAGTTCCACAGACCAACCACACGCTGTGTAAAGAAATATTTTCTCTTGTCTGTTCTAACTCTCCCAACACTCAAGTTTAGTGGATGTCCCCTGGTTCTGGTGTTATGTGAGAGTGTAAAGAGCATCTCCCTATCCACTCTGTCCATCCCCTGCATAATTTTGTATGTCTCAATCATGTCCCCCCTCAGGCGTCTCTTTTCTAGGCTGAAGAGGCCCAAATGCCATAGCCTTTCCTCGTAAGGAAGGTGCCCCAGCCCCGTAATCATCTTAGTCGCTCTCTTTTGCACCTTTTCCATTTCCACAAACCAAAACATTGCTTAGTTTTCCCCCCGACTTAAATAGCAACAGGGAGTGGGGGCAAGGAATCTGAATTGGAATTGTAGGAGGTGGGCTGGCCTAAGATCTCCTGATGTTTGAGGCAGCATGCCAGATGCTTCCTCTCCTTACCCAATGATGTGTTCACCTCTACTCCTCTGTCTCCAATGTTCTAGCTCAGTACTCTCTTCCCTTCCACATTTCCTTTTCATCTCTGTGCCCTTCTTCCATCTCAATCCAGGGAGTTGAAGGAGAAAGAGGAGCAGTGGAGACAAGAAGGTGGACAGAGTTGGGTGCCCTCCACCGACCTACTGCCTGAGGTGACCACTTGAATTGGCCTCATGCATGGGTCAGCCCCTGTGTAGGAGGTGGAGGGGGCTTTAATGCAATGCCCCCACCACCACCCCAAACTTGATAGGGGGTCCCTATAGCTGCACTTCCCAAGCCTCTCACAGGCAGCTGCAACCATGCCTCAGACCAGTTTCTCAAAGATGTTATCTTTTTTTTCCCCCCTCACAGATACGCCAGTAGCCTTCAGATCTCCTGGTCTCCCCTCCAGGCACTGGATCCTGCTTAGCCTTTTCAGGTTCAGGTTCAACCTCCTGACCACACCTCCTGCCCCTTTGTGCCCCTCGTTCTCACACATTTTGCAGTGGGACCCACTTTTTGGAATGAGAATCTGTCAGAACACACCGGAGCTGATGTTATGACTGGACATGATGTCATCAAGCAGGGAAACTTTTAACCATCCTAGCCTGCAATCCTACCCACACTTACCCAGGAGTAAGTCCCATTGACTATAATTGTTAAGAGAATATACATAGTAGCTTGTTAAAAGTACAGGTCTGTCACATTTTCCCTAAATGCAGTCATATCCCATGGGAGCATCAAGTCTAATATATTAAAAATAAAATATGGGAATGAATGGGGACCCACCTGAAAAGGGATCATGACCCACCTAGTGGGTCCCGACCCACAGTTTGAGAAACTGCTGTAAGTTTGAGACACTGCTGTAAGGAGAATAAATGGTCCTCAGATTTTACGTTTTAATCCAGTGGCCTCTCAGTTTCTATCCGGTAAATAATTATAAAGCTTGAAATTTTTGATTTACCTTTTATATTAATTGTGATGCAAAAAGGAGCTCAGCCAACATATCTCCGCAAAAAAGGAACTGTGGGCACAGTCCGATGCATGTCTACCAGAAGTAAGTCCGTATTGCCACGTGTATTGGGTCACACATTCATCCTATGTAATATCTTTCATCTAGTTTGGAAAGAGATACAGTACTCTGTGGTAAAGGGGAAGGGTCCAAGGAAAAAGTTGATAGAAGGAAGAGCGCTAGAGATAAGGAAGGAACAGTGAGAGATAATTGGTAGAGAAAAGCAATTGAAAGAGTCTAGCCACACCCTGAGTACTGCAACCTTTTCCCTAACACTGCCTGTGTGTTTTCAGATATAACATTGTAACTATGAGAATTAAAATGTTTATGAACCTGAAAACAGAACCCCACATTCTGTGCTGGACATGTGATTCTGTGTGAATTTTCATCGGGGGTCTGCAGAGGACAAACCGCTTGGCAGAAGAGATGCGACTCACATATCGTTGTGTTCCTGGACTTCACAATTGAAACTCTGCGGGTCTTGCTGTGTCTTTCTCCATTTAGCTGCAGCACAGACTCTTCTTTTGTTTGCTTCCTTTAATATGTGTGTATGTGTAAGCCGGAATTTGTGCCCTCCAGTCACAAGTTTCTTAGGGGCTGAGGGTGAAGGTCCTTGTGACAAGGCAAACAGGGGGTTCTTGATTCCATAAATGCCTCAAAAATTGGAAAGAATCAGCAAATGGGAAGGGGTTTGTTTAACTTTTCCTCTGCGTGGTGCCCCTCTCCACACATACCAGGGTACCTTGTTCTCCCAGTGCTCAATTATGTTGTGGGCCTTGGAGCATTTGGTGGGCCACTGTGAGATACAGGAAGCTGGACTAGATGGACCTTTGGCCTGATCCAGCAGGGCTCTTCTTATGTCCTTATGTCAGACCCTTAATTAAATCCACAATCCTCACATCCAAACCCCCCCCCCCATTTTTTAACGCTAATAAACTGCATCTCTTCTGGTTTTCTAAAAACATTAGCCAAGACCAGGAGCCCAGCGTCTTCTGCACTCCTCATCCCTCTTTATTTTAAACACTCCTACCCCCAGCTGGCCCCAACTAAGCTGACTGGAAAGAAGCCTGATGAGACATTGCAGGGAAGATCTTGTGGGGGGGATGGACAGTTAAGCCCCCCACCTAGCAAATCTGCACTTCAAATGTCCCCTTCCCTGCATTAGCATCACAGACACTTATTTGCTGAGATCACATGTACTCCCAGGGACCACATTAGGCCAAGGATCAAAGCAAGCTTGAAAACCAAGCAGGGCAAAGCAACATGCATCACAAATTAGAGGCCTGTGACATGTGGACTTATTAGTCCTTTTAATAAGTTCAAGGCAGAGTAACTTCCAAGCGTACAGAAGGAAACAAGACGTAACATGGAAGAAATGTGGGAGAAGACAAAGGTTTAGGAGATCAACATTATTCACACATACAAAGCCTGTCAAACTGACAGTTACAGATTATTCTCTCACAAGCACACACACAGAAGCAATTTAAAGACACATGCCCCCAATCAGCGAACACAATGGCCACCATCCAGAGTAGAGTTCAATAATTATTTCACTGGGTTTACAGGCACCCAACACTGTCTTGGCTTGTGGCCAACGTGCATTTGGAGAGAGCTTTCTGTGGGCAGACATTACCTGAGGAGGAGTTATATAGGCACTAAAGAGCCCCTCCAAAGCATAAGAACATAAGAAGAGCCCTGCTGGATCAGGCCAAAGGCCCATCTAATCCAGCTTCCTGTATCTCACAGTGGCCCACCAAATGCTTCAGGGAGCACGCAAGATAACAGAGATAACCTGTGTCCTTTTGCCCTCCCCTGCATCTGGCAATCAGAGGCAGCCTACCTCTACCTTGCACATACCTACCATGACTTGTAACCTGTAATGAACTTTTCCTCCAGAAATTTGTCCAATCCCCTCTTAAAGGCATCCAGGTAAGATGCCATCATTAGTTCCTGTGGCAAATAGGTCCACAGACTAATTACACGCTGGGTAAAGAAATATTTTCTTCTGTCTGTCCTAACTCCACAGACAATCCTGCTCAACTCACGGATACTCAGCGCCTGGAATATCAGAGCCTGAAAATAGAGTTCTTAGGATGCTGAATTCAGGGCCAGTACTAATATTTGCACTTGTGTGATGCAATCAAGGAATTCACACAGCTTTGGCCCTGCCCATAGAGATCCCTCTGTGACTTAAGCGGGTGCTTGTGTCATTGTTTATTCAGCATCCATAAACATGATTCACCTATAGGTGCAGTAGTACACTTGCAAGCTTCTGCAAATTCCATGGTTCTCTAGGTCAGGGCCACAAACAGTCTTGCACCATTGATCCAAATGTAGATATTTAGAAATGCAGACGCAAAGGTCAGTTTTGATAATGCACTGTAAACAACAGATAGATAACCTTATCTACTCATGTAGGGTTGCACATGCTGCACAAACACTCAGAACTGAGCTACACAGAAGCCACACTGGCATCACTGCCTAGACCTCAGAATAAAAATGCAAAGGATTAGATCTAAAGTAGAGACATATGCACTTTCAGACAGAACCATGTGAATTGCTAGAATCTCCCTTGTTGTTGATGTAACAGTTCTCCAAGCTGAAGAGGCAGGCAAGCCTCTTTTTAAATTCCACCATGGCTTGCCTCTTTGGTGACCAAACAGCAAACAAATCTCCATCTGTGTGTACTGTATAGTTCTTTCCCACCCACACATGTCCATGCTACGGATTCCAGCTCAAGACTTGTGGGCAAGCAATTAGGGAGTCTATGTTACAAACACAGGTGGTGTTTATATCCTCACAAGATCACAAGTTTCTCTGTAAGAGAAGTACATACACAGCATAGCAGTACTAGAATGGGCAAAATATTTCCACAGACACACACACACACACACACACACACACACACACACACAGACAATCAGGTACACAAAGTCAGCAGCTCTAGACCAAGAGTCTGATGTGCCTGAAGCTGTACATCCAATTTTTGTACTATTTCTTTTGTTCTGCATAAATTTACATGTATGTCACCATACAACTCCTTCCTCTTCCTGCTGCCTGCCTTTTTTCCTCCTTGTCTCCCATCTCCCACCTTCTTCTTCCTCCTCTGGCCACCACACATCTTCATCATTACCCTTCTCCTCCTCCGTTCCCAATTTGTAGTCTGGGAAACAGTCAGAGAAGGAAGTGTATGGAGGCCACCATTTCTTTTCCCTCCATGCGCTTGTTAGAGAAGCAGGAAAAAGAGGGTGTAAGAAACAGCAGTGGAAGTGAAGACCCAGGCCTTGCTGCTGGGCCTAGGTGTTCACTTGTCTGAACTGTCCCTGGCCCAGAGGGAGGTGGATGCCCAACACGTCTAGAGGTCGCTTGCTTGCTTGGTCTCAGGCAGGCTCAGCCTGGCCAAGAAAGAGGGAAAGGCAAGCACCTGGTCTGGAGGTGGTGGTGGGTGCTTCTACCAGGCCACTTACTCACTCTCTCTTGGCCAGGCTTGTGAGCAGCCCAGCAGCTGCTGCCGCCAGTGGTGTAGCTAATGATTGTGTAGCCCGGTGCAAAGCTCAAAATGTTGCCCCAGAAGTGATGTCACAACTGGAAGTGATGTCACATCTGGGCTTTTTCAAAAGTGAAAAGGCATCTATCTACTCTGTGGGGTCAAAAAAGATTTGTAGCCCCCCCCCCGACAAAATCAAATTAAATAAATAAATAAATAAGAAGTGTGCCCCTGACAGGTTTGAGACACTGTATTGGGGTGAAGAGGGATGGTTATTCTTCTCTTGCTAAATATAAGAGGGGCACCTCTTGAACAACTGATTGTCTTGTACGTCTCATACATCAGTTTTGAGTTAAGAAAATTCACTTTTTGTTCTATAAGGCAATTGTGTTTTCATTTTCTGGTTAATTAGCCATAACTTTTGATAGAATACAGATATTCTAATGGGGTTTGTTTCATTGCATTCTACATTAAATTACCTTTCCAATGATATATAACATGATGGTATTAATCATATATACCAAGATTCACAATTTTGGTCACCAGTGTCAAGCTCAGCTTGTTGCCCCTCTAAAGCTTGATGCCCGGTGCAACTGCCACCCCCTGCACCCCCTTAGCTATGCCACTAAGGACTGCCGCCATGGACTACAAGCACCTAGCACAAACTGAGAGAGAGGAACTAGTCCCAGCAGGGCATAGTAAGTGGTGGGCAAAGATGACAGAAGGGGGTGAGGCGCAAACCCCAGCTGGCAGCCACTTGGGTAGGCTGACCCTACATAAAGTGGAGGCAGCAAGTGAGACACAACTAGCTCACAGCTACACAACACCAGACTGTTGAAGGGAGCCAAGTCTGAAGACAACATAGAGACTTGAAGAAGTCACATTACGCCCACAGGGAGGGGAAGAAGGAACCGGTAATGAAGACAAAAACCCACCACACAGATGGTTTGAACAGTCACTTTGCTGAAATAAACATGAAAACACAGACTAATTGATAAGTACATTCCTTCCCTCCTTCCTGTCTCTCTCCATGAACTAAACGCACACATGTCCTCCTTATCGATGGAAGGTTGGGTGCTGCCCCCCTCCCCAGGGTGTATGTAACTTTCTACTCATGTTTCCACAGAAATGCATTTGAGACTCACCCCAGATACTCCCGCCATGTGTTTCTGAGATGCTCTGTTGTGTGGATAAGAGCAACAGTGTTCTTTCTTTTTTACTTCCTCTAAAGCAGTCGTTTTTCAACCACTGTGCCGTGGCACACTGGTGTGCCGCAGGACTTTGGGGGAGGTTCATTTATTAGAAGGGCCATTGGGGGATATGAGCCCCTCGCCAGTAGTGGGGTGTGCCTTGTCAATTACCCCCCAAAAAACACCCGATGGTGTGCCTTGACAATTTTAGTGCCTTGTCAGTGTGCTGCGAGACAAATAAGACTGAAAACCACTGCTCTAAAGAGGAAAAGCATTTGGCATTGGAGTCATATGGACTGTGTGCAACACTTTCAAACACCTTTTTGGAAAATGACAGGGGCCATCATAGGAGGAAGACCACTTTGGATTTTTTACCACCCACCTGATTATGTGGGCAGAACTGGGTGGGATGTCCACACACTTAGTTCTAATCACATCACAAGCCAGCTGGTTGGATAGCGTTGTCTGAACCAGCCCATATGCAGCAGAATGAGGGGGACAAAATGGACCATGCCACTTCACAGGTTACAATGTTATTCTTAAATGCTCCTTCACATAAAATATGCCCTGTAAGTATAAAACAAGTAGACCAGAGAGAAAGTTTCCAGCCCGGTCTGTTCCCTTCTGTGCTATATTTCCACTTGCATTGAGTTTTTCCAATCACATTACTTTCCTCCCCCCCACCCGGAAGCTGACGTGATACAGTACATTCTACACTTCTAAGCACTACTGCTCCATCTCCACTTCATACGGCTGGATGTAGAGCATGCATGTTCAGGGTTCGGAACTTGACTTGGTTGAGTCAGACTCGAGTCGCAAAAATGCATGTTTTTCATTGACTCATTGACTTGAGAGTCACATGGGTGGAAGACTCTGAAAAAGACTCGAAACAGGGCCTCCCTGACTTGGCAATCATCTCCATGTACCCTGATTTGAGTGCCTGTGCCTGGGGATGCCTGCTTACTGTTTTCACAGTGTATAAAACCTTGTGGGGCCAGCATTCTACCTGAGCAAGCAGCAGGGATTTCCAACCACAAGGCAGGGAAGCTTCCTTTCCCAGCTAAGTGGGAAGGGGGGAGGCAGGAGCAGGCATTTTGCCATCTCTGATAGGAAGAAAGGAATAGAGGATCATTGAATCATCCATTGGCAGGAGGAGGAGCCCAAGGGGATTCTTGCATTATGACTGGCTGCAGAAGCCTAGGGAGGAAAAGAAAGGAGGAAGAGAAAGGGTGAGGCTATTCTTAGCAATCATGCTTTCCTCTGCATGGCTGTTGTAAGCTCTGTTGTTACTTGGGCAGAGGAAGCCTCATTGAATGACCAGCTACAGTGGGACTACTTCTGAGTAGAGCTGCCAAGGATTGGGTTGTCCTGGTAAGCCTCACAGCTGCTACTTGTGACCCTCCTCCCTCTCACCTCTTCTGTCCTGGCTCTTTTGCAGTCCCTCCCACCCCTGCCGCCCGGTTTACAGATGGGTGGGGACAGCAGGTGAGTGAGTAAAGAGAACTCTGACACCCCTGCCCCCAGCAGCAGCCTCTTTTTTCCACGGAGCCATGGCAGGTTTTTTAAAGGGGGGAGGTGACTTGACTCGAGTCTTTTAGAGTCACTAAAGGACTAAGTGCCTAAGTGGTGCCGACCCCCAGAGCAGCCCTATTGTTCTGTTCTGTGCCCAGAGACCATGAAATGGCCATGTATGCATGCCTCTGATTGCCTGAGCATTTATTTAAAAAAAACATTCCGATGATGCGGCTATAAGACTCCCAATTTGGGCTATGGGTTGCTGGCCTCCAGGAAGCAGCTGCATGGAGCTTGTCTTGAAGCCTCCCACCTAATTTGCCATGTGCTGGACAGGACACGGCAGAGTCACTTGCCCAGGCTTGCAGAGTCCCTGTGATGCGCAAGTCCGTCTGCCCTTTCCCCATTCTGAAAATCCTCCTTGCCACTTGGTGGGGATACTCACTGCCCTGTGGTCCTCCTGGGTGTCCTTCCAGCACTGGATCTCTCCTGCCGGCGGGAATGTGCCTTATGGCACTTTTGTGACATCCAGTGTCGGCACTGTGAGTACAGTGCTGGCTCTGGGCAGCACAGGACTGGTTCTAAGTCTACTTAAGAAAAATGATTTTGGGGGTCTCTGTGCCAACAACAGCACTGTGGTGACATCAGTAAGAATTATGGTCAGGACTATGCATACTTCTCACTTTAAAAAATGAATAATTTTTTACACTAAGTTCACCCAAATTCCGCACCAAAGATATTTTAAATGCTAGAACTTTTATTAATTATAGAAATCAAACAGGTTGGTATAACTGGGTTCTTTTGGCATATTGGATTTAGGTTTATGAGTGGAAACAACTCTCCAGCTTTTAAGATGTAACCTACGTAGATACTTTTTCCAGTCCCTTTTGTGCATGCTGGATTCTGGATCCAGTGTCAATTTCTGTGGTATAACAGAATACTGTACAGCCTTGCCTATGGTTACAACATGCCGAATCTCATCTGATCTCGGAAGCTAAGCAGGGCCAGAAATGGTTAGTACTTGGATGGGAAACCGCCTGGGAATACCGTCTGCTGTAGGCTTATACCATAGTCTTTCGAGACTGAAGGTTGCCAACCATGGACACATGAAACCCAAGTCAGACCTCCATCTACTCCAGTATTGTCTAGTGTGAGTTGTCCAAGGTCTGAAGATGAGAACTTCCTAGCCAGCTCTATCCAAGATCCTTTTAAGCAGAGTCGCCACAGATTGACCCTGAACCCATTAACATGCAAAGTATGTGCTCTGCCAGTGAGCTGTAGCTCCTACCTCTTGCACTATCAGTATTTTCATGATTCAAGAATTCAGCATCCTGCTCCTCATCAACACACTATGGCCACCTTGGACTATAGTCTTTGGCCATGGGACAATGTGTCTCCTTGAAGTTAAGGCTTATGTTTGGATGATCTGTTTCGGCAGCGGCCATTCTTCTTTGGCAGCATTCTTCCAAAATTCAAATGTGTGTTTTTGTTTTTGTTTTTAATTTGGAGTATTTTAAACATCCCACCTTTCCACTATACTAGCCCTCAAGGTGGCTTGCAGTTGGAGAAAACAGTATGCACATGCCTGATCTCGTCTGATCTTGGAAGCTAAGCAGGGCCAGGCCTCTCTAGTACTTGGATGGGAGTATTGGCAACCTTCAGTCTCGAAAGACTCTGGTATCGCGCTCTGAAAGGTGGTTCTGGCACAGCATCTAGTGTGGCTGAAAAGGCCAATCCGTGAGTGACAATCCCTTCCACACCGGGAGCAAGTGCAGTCTGTCCCTGGTCTGTCTCCCAGACCGCCTGGGAATACCGGGTGCTGTAGGTTTATACCATAGTCTTTCGAGACTGAAGGTTGCCAACCATGAAATAACTATAAATAATTAAAACAGTCATAGTAAAACTAAGCAACATGTGTAGACTGCAATTTAAAAAAAAGAATAAAATCATTACAGCTAATCCGGGCTTGTTGTCATTGAAATCATGGAATAGAATGGACTTAGCTTGGCATCTAAAAGATAATAAAGAAGTTTGTTTAGGATTAGGATGCAAACACCCTGGAGAAAGGTCTCAGTTCAATGTAGATATCCTTTCTTCTAGATTGTTCAAGGACATAGGGATCAAAACCAGACAGCTTAAAGGAAGCATCTCCTTTTCACCCAGAAAAACTCCAAGCACAATGTCCAGAAGGCATCCATCTCATTTTCTTCCAACATCTATGTTCCAGCCAGTCTTCATTGTCTCCCACTAAGGCACCAATTCTGTGTCCTAGCCACACCTAACATAGGTGCATCTTTCCCAATCAAATTCAGAAAAGCCCTCAGTGCCACACATCAATTTCTTTAGGGCTCTCACAAAATATGTAACCTAATAAAGAAAACAATGAACGCTGGACATGTGCAGAGTGCATTTTCCCCATGCCTCTGAGCCAATCACACCTAAGAACGTAAGAGCCTGCTGAATCAAGGCCCATCTAGTCCAGCTTCCTGGATCTCACAGGGGCCTACCAGATGCCCCAGGGAACATACAAGACAACCAGATAGCTATATCCTGCTGCCACTCCCTTTCACTTGGCATTCAGAAATAGGCTATCACTGAAACCCAGAGTTTGCATACAGTCAGCATGACTTGTAATCTGTGGTGGACATTTCCTCCATAAATCTGCCCAATCCCCTTTGAAAGGCATCTAGGCCTTCAGGTGCCATCACCACACCAGCTAGCAAGGAGTTCCACAGATTAATGACATGCTGGGTAAATAAATAATTTCCTTTTGTCTGTTCTCCTGCCAGTCGACCTTAGTGGATGTCCCCTGGTTCTGGTATTGTGTGAGAAGGAAAAGAACTTCCCTCTATCCACTCTATCCCATGCATAATTTTATGTAACAATAAGGAGGGAAAATGATAAGGGAGAGCGCGGTCGTCAGGTGCCATCTCTCAGGGCTTCTGCCTGGCCAATCCTCAGCCTCCTTTCCTTTCCTGCTGTATATTTCTTTACCCAGCATGATGCAGGAAGCTGTACTAGATGAGACTTTGACTTGATCTTGCTGGGCTCTTCCTATGTTCTTATGTTCTTTGCATATTGCAGAAAAGTTCCTCCTGTGCCTCATCTTTGCTCCCCCACTTTCCTTCGTTTTTGTTGTATACCTTGCTAAGAGTTCTATGGAGTTGAATGGCTAGCTTGCTCTCTTGAGATGGTTAACCTATCCTCTTAAAAGATTATTTGATTATGTAAACTCTCCTGGGCGCTATTTCTAGGGTACAAATGGTTTAATCCAGTGTTTCTCAAATTGTGGGTTGTGACCCACTAGGTGGGCCACGAGTCAATTTCAGGCAGGTCCCCATTCATTTCAATATTTTATTTTTCATATATTAGACTTGATGTTACCATGCCTGCATTTGGGGAAATGTTACAGATCTGTACTTTTAATAAACTATTATGTACAGCATCCCTGCTGAAGTCCTAAAGTGCTGCAAAGAGATCATCGTCACTGAGCTGCATGAAATCCTCTGTCTTTGCTGGAGAGAAGGTGGAGTACCTCAAGACATGAGGGATGCAAACATCATCACACTGTACAAGAACAAAGGTGACAGGGGTGACTGCAACAACTACCGCGGCATCTTAGCGTTGTAGGAAAGCTGTTTGCCCGAGTTGCACTAAAGAGGCTCCAGGTACTTGCAGAGAGCGTCTATCCAGAAACGCAGTGTGGATTCCGAGCCAACAGGTCCACCACTGATATGGTATTCTCCCTTAGACAACTGCAGGAGAAATGCAGGGAACAACGACAGCCACTCTTTATAGCCTTCATAGATCTCACGAAGGCATTCGACCTGGTCAGCAGAGACGGCCTCTTCAAGATTCTCCCCAAGATCGGATGTCCACCCAGGCTCCTCAGCATCATCAGATCTTTCCACAAGGACATGAAGGGCACTGTTGTCTTCGATGGCTCCACATCAGACCCCTTTGACATCCGAAGCAGAGTGAAGCAGGGCTGTGTTCTTGCACCAACCTTGTTTGGGATTTTCTTCGCTGTCCTGCTGAAGCAGGCCTTTGGAACTGCAACAGAAGGCATCTATCTCCGGACCAGATCAGACGGAAAGCTCTTCAACCTCTCCAGACTGAGAGCAAAGTCCAAAGTCCAGCTGAAATGTCTGCGTGACTTCCTCTTTGCCGAAGATGCAGCTATCACTACCCACTCTGCCAAAGATCTCCAGCAGCTCATGGATCGTTTTAGCAAGGCCTGCCAAGATTTTGGACTGACAATCAGACTGAAGAAATCACAGGTCATGGTTCAGGATGTGGACTCACCTCCCTGCATTACAATCTCTGAGCATGAACTGGAGGTTGTCCATGACTTTGTGTACCTTGGCTCAACGATCTCCGACACTCTTTCTCTCAATACTGAGCTAAACAAGCGCATCGGTAAAGCAGCTACCACGTTTTCCAGACTCACAAAGAGAGTCTGGTCCAACAAGACGCTTACGGAACATACCAAGATCCAGGTCTACAGAGCTTGTGTCCTGAGTACACTTCTGTACTGCAGCGAGTCATGGACTCTTCACTCACAACAGGAGAGGAAACTGAACGCTTTCCACATGCGCAGCCTCCGATGCATCCTCGGCATCACCTGGCAGGACAAAGTTCCAAACAACACAGTCCTGGAACGAGCTGGAATCCCTAGCATGCATGCACTGCTGAAACAGAGATGCCTGCATTGGCTCGGTCATGTTGTGAGAATGGATGATGGCCAGATCCCAAGGATCTCCTCTATGGTGAACTCGTGCAAGGAAAGCACCCTACAGGTAGACCACAGCTGCGATACAAGGACATCTGCAAGAGGGATCTGAAGGCCTTAGGAGTGGACCTCAACAGGTGGGAAACCCTGGCCTCTGAGCGGCCCGCATGGAGGCAGGCTGTGCAGCATGGCCTTTCCCAGTTTGAAGAGACACTTGGCCAACAGACTGAGGCAAAGAGGCAAAGAAGGAAGGCCCATAGCGAGGGAGACAGACCAGGGACAGACTGCACTTGCTCCCGGTGTGGAAGGGACTGTCACTCCCGAATCGGCCTTTTCAGCCACACTAGACGCTGTTCCACAACCACCTTTTAGAGCGCGATACCATAGTCTTTCGAGACTGAAGGTTGCCAACAACAACATATGTACAGGTATATGCTTTTAACAATGATAGTCAATGGGGGCTTACTCCTGGGTAAGTTTGGATAGGATTGCAGCCTTGGATTTTCAAACATTTTCCTGCTTGATGATGTCACTCCTGGCCATGACATCACTTCCAGATTAATGACATCAGTTCCAGTGGGTCCCGACAGATGGTCATTCTAAAAAGTGCTAAAAGGTTTGAGAACCACTGGTTTAATGGGTTAACAAAAAGCCCCATTAACATAAGAACATAAGAAGAGCCCTGCTGGATCAGGCCAAAGGCCCATCTAGTTCAGCTTCCTGTATCTGACAGTGGCCCACCAATTGCCCCAGGGAGCACACAATACAACAACCTGCGTTCTGTTGCCTTCCTCTGCATATGGCATTCTGAGGTAGTCCACCTCTAAAATCAGGAGGCTGCAAATACCCATCATGGCTTTGTAAGCTGTGATGGATGTTTCCTCCAGAAACTTGTCCAATCCCCTCTTAAAGGCATCCAGGCGAGATGCCATCACTACATCCTGTGGCAAGGAGTTCCACAGACGAATGACACACTGGGTAAAGAAATTCCCCACTCTTCCAAGTCAAGGAGGGTGTGGCTTCTGTGCAAGGAAAGTGCTTCTTTGGAAAGGCATGGACCAGGGTGATCACCTTCTCCCTCACCCAAGCAGCTCTGTTTGCAGTGATGCAGGCTCAGAGCAGGGCTGGAGGATGGAGAAGCAGAAAGAACAGGGAGAAGAATATGTGCTCTTAAGCCAGCCCTGGGCGGAGGGGCGTGGCTCTCCGGAGGCCCCTCCCCCTCCCAGCTCCAGCCCAGAGACAATGCGATCCAAACCCCGCGTTGCACTTGCAATGGCGAAGCCGGCGCGCCCCTTGCTGAGCAGCTGCTGCTTTGGGGGGACGAAGGTTTAGGGCGATCGCAGCACCCGAGGCGCTGGGGGACAGCTCAGGCTCTTGCATGCAAAGAGTCGCTCCCCTTCCGGAGGCGGTGGGGCTGCTGCTTTGGAGGTGATCGGGGGCAGCCTCCACCCTTCTTCGCCTGTCTCCAGATTTTTGGGGGACTACCAGCAAGGGGGAGAGTCCTGGTGGATGGAGAGGTAAGAGGCAGAGGGAGAGCCAAGGGGGGGGGGAAAGCATGCACTCTGGGGGTCCTTGAGAAGGAGATGACGGGGGGGGAGGAAGCAAGGAAGGGGGTCGTTCCAGCCCTTTGAGGCGCTACTAGGGAAAGGGCTGCTGCAAGGGGTAGCAAGGGAGTAGGTCGGGGGGTTCAGAACTCCTGGGTCCCTTCTTTCGGTGGGGACTATGGAGAAGGTCCCCTGGCATCGAGGTGGGGGGATTCGAGGCCTGAAGGATGGGGGGAGGTTAGGGATTTGCAGCCCAATCCTATGCAGGTCTACCCGGAAGTAAGCCCCATTGTCTTCAGTGGGGCCTACTCCCAGGAAAAGTGTGCCTAGGATTGCAGCCGAAGAGACCTTCCCTCGGGCGCAGCTGGGAAGCACTGGGAGCCCGGACTCCTGGGTCCTTGTTAAAAACGGGCGAGATCATGGCTTGGGCTGGAAGGGGTGTCCTCCGGTTGGGGAGGCTCCTCTAGCAGAATAGGGGTCGCTAGAAGACAGGACTCCCCTGGGAGGGAGACTAGGAGGGGTGTGGTCTTTTGGGGGGGGGGGATCGGGGACCAGGGCTCCCAGCTTCTGCTGGCTAGGGAGTGGGATTGCAGGTTGAAAGGAAGTGGAGTTTGGCGCTAAGATCCTTTAATTCTCCTTCCATCTCCCAGAGGGAGTGAGGATTTGATGGTGGGGAGTGGGGTGGGAATCAGGATTCCTGGATCTTTTATAAAAACATAGCTATGGGTTACAATGGACTGCAGGGAAGTTACCTGGACGCAGGCCCTATGATCTACGTGGGTAGGGCACCCTAGCCCACACAAAGCATCCTAAAGTAATCTCTTATAAGAACATAAGAACAGCCCTGCTGGATCAGGCCATAGGCCCATCTAGTCCAGCTTCCTGTATCTCACAGCAGCCCACCACTGTGGGCCTCTGGTCCATTAGGTCCTTCCAGTGATTGACCTTTAAGCTGCGGTCTTACTAGAGTGTTGATAGTGCTCAATGTTTAAAAAGTTAGGAGATCGGCTATGATTTTTCAATGGCAAGTGAATGTACTCTGCACATGTTCAGAGGAACAATTTCTTCATGATGGGACTTGGTTGTGGCTTTGAAAATGGATTCTGGAGTTGAACCTGGGTTCAGCATAAGCCCTGATTGATTCAGTAGGGCAAAGAGTCCTCTACGTAGGCACATGTGTGGTTTCTAAGCCTGTTGCTGCTTCATATGTTCCTGTTCTGCCAGGATCCCCAGACTTCTGTTATCTTAATAGTTTCCTGACAATGGGTGGGGTGTTTCTTGGAGGCTGGTTGGGGAGTTGCTATCACTCAGAGTTCAAACATGCGGAGTGGGATTTTTGTAAAATCCAAAGTTTATTATGGTTGATCCCATATGACCAATTCTGTTCCCTTCTGCTGGCCAAACGCTGTATTAAAAACCCCTCTGACTGATGGATTGCCTTTGATCTGGGGAGAGGCAAGGACTGGGGATGTCAGGACCAATTCTCTCGCCTTTCTAGCCTTGGACTGCAGGCAATAAAATAATGAATGAGTGGGAAACACATACATATTTCTTTTCTCAGCAAGACTTGTGTTCTGTCTGGATGTCTTTGTTTCTTTGCCGCTCTTGATTGGCTCTGTGTTTTATGACACCTGGTGGGGTAAATGTGTGTTGAGCCAAATGTCCCGAGAGGCTGGCTTTAGTCACCTTTCAGCTGATTAGCAAAACTGCTGCTCCAGGAACTTTATGTGGGAGTTTCACACTCTGTGACAATCTACCTCTGGAGTAAAGGACTCTAACCAGAGCACCGCAGGAGTCTTGGAAGGTTAAACAGGTGTTGCGCGGGAATTGTGAGCAGGCTCTGTTGTTATCCATGTGCTTTTGTAGCACCGTCCATGCACATACCTGTCCTGAGGACGCTGAAGACTAAAATTTGAGCTCTATGGTGGCTCCTGCTAGTGCTGCTTTGTTGCAGATTAGGTGTGAAAAAAGCAAAGTCTTGCTGAGGCCTTTTCTTCTTCTGATGGGAAAAGGCAGGAAGAGGTTAAGGAAAGAGATGGACCATTCCTTTGGGCTGGCACTTTGCCCTGTATGTTGCTTGCCTGTCTCTTCTGTCAAAAAGAGAGAAGTTGGAGGGTGGGGCTTGTGGGTTGGACCATTTTAGCTGCCAGTATGCCAAAAAGTCAAACTTAGATAGCAATCCCTGCATATGTGTTCTTGAGAGTAAGTCTCATTGGGCATATTTCAGAATAAATAGGCATAGGGTGTGACTGTCCAAGTGTGATTTTTTTTTCTGCGTCTGATGGAGTGTAGCTGTACCATTCAGCAGGTATTCTATAAAACACAATCTGCCTGTGTGCCAGGACCACCTTCAGAGATCCTTCTGCCAACTGTGATGAGGTGGGTGGTAACCCTAGAGAGGGCCTTCTTAGTGATGGCACCTTGCTTGTGCAATCTCATCCCAAGGTAGCTTGCATTGTGTCCGTACTACTCTCTTCCCGAGGCCAAGCAAAGGGGGAAAAAAAAGGAAATTAAAGCCTTTTGAGGCAAGTGTCCATGCAAATATAATTAACAACGGCTGGTTTTACTGTGTTAATTCTTGTAATTGTGGTTTATTTGTGCTGTGTGTTTTAATGGAATTTTTATAAGCCACCCTGGGAATTCTGTTGTAAGTGCAGTGGTATAAATAAAAATAGTGGTCTTTAGAAACTTTTCCAAATTCACTGTGATTACTTTGTGAAACTTTTCCAATACGAGATTCACTGTGAATTTGGAACAATACGTGTCCCTCTTCTCTGCTTTGGTCTCTAAGGTACCAAAGGCAAAGGAGAACAAGGCTCTATTCAGACATTATTAAGATGTGGAAGCTATACCCAGGCACAGCATCCCCAAGAACATACTCTGAAAGCTTGGCAACTGAGACTACAATGTTTGGCCTGTCTGGAACAGCAAACACTGTACTCAGGGAGAGATCCTTGTAGTTAGTGTAGTTAGGTTGTGGAACTCCTTACCACAGGATGTGGTGATGGCATCTGACATAGATGCCTTTAAAAGGGAATTGGACAAATTCCTGGAGGAAAAGTTCATCACGAATTACAAGCTATTATGTGTATGTGCAACCTCCTGATTTTATAAGTGGGTTACCTCAGAATACGGAACATACCAAGATCCAGGTCTACAGAGCTTGCGTCCTGAGTACACTTCTGTACTGCAGCGAGTCATGGACTCTTCGCTCACAACAGGAGAGGAAACTGAGCGCTTTCCACATGCGCTGCCTCCGACGCATCCTCGGCATCACCTGGCAGGACAAAGTTCCAAACAACACAGTCCTGGAACGTGCTGGAATCCCTAGCATGTATTCACTGCTGAAACAGAGACGCCTGCGTTGGCTTGGTCATGTCGTGAGAATGGATGATAGCCGGATCCCAAAGAATCTCCTCTATGGAGAACTCGTGCAAGGAAAGCGCCCTACAGGTAGACCACACCTGCGATACAAGGTCATCTGCAAGAGGGATCTGAAGGCCTTAGGGATGGACCTCAAAAAGTGGGAAACCCTGGCCTCTGAGCGGCCCGCTTGGAGGCAGGCTGTGCAGCATGGCCTTTCCCAGTTTGAAGAGACACTTTGCCAACAGTCTGAGGCTAAGAGGCAAAGAAGGAAGGCCCATAGCCAGGGAGACAGACCAGGGACAGACTGCACTTGCTCCCGGTGTGGAAGGGATTGTCACTCCCGGATTGGCCTTTTCAGCCACACTAGACGCTGTGTCAGAACCACCTTTCAGAGCGCGATACCATAGTCTTTCGAGACTGAAGGTTGCCAATACAAAAAAATACCTCAGAATGCTAAATGCAAAGGATGGCATCAGAATGCAGGTTCTCTTGTTGTCTTGTGTGCTCCCTGAGGCATTTGGTGGGCCACTGTGAGTTACACGAAGCGGCCTCTGGCCTGATCCAGTGGGGCTGTCCTTAGGTTTCTTACCTTGATACAGAATGCTGGACAGAATCTGTTGCTAAAGACAAATTTGTGGTTATGGGGGGAGGGTTGCTTACATGATGTGTTGGGGTTTTAAGAGCATGTTCTTGTGGATGCTGGTTCCAGATGTTTTAATAATGTCTGAATAGGGTTCCAGTTTCCTACAGTTCTAGTAGTTTCATGGAATAGGGAATATTTGGCAGGTGTCGCTTGTTATGTAGGAGTGAGAAAAGTTGCACCAACGAAAATTCCCTCTTCTATACAGCTGTCCAAACTTGAGGAGGCCTCTCTTCCATTGGAACTGGTCACCCTCCCATTTTCTCTTTAAAACAACTGCAGCACTCTGCGTAGCAGTGAGCAGGGGGTTAGACTAGATAACCTCCAAGATCCCTTCTAGCTCTAAAAGTCTTCGATTCTGCTCTGCATAAATGAAATGCTGGTAGCGCCACTGCTGCGACCCAGTTTGGATTAGGACCTGATTCACTTGTTGTTTCTGGTTGCAGACCACTGGTGTTGTATAATGTCTGGGCACATGTGGGAATTCAGACAACTTCTTAAGTGTTACTCTTGTTGCGTGGCAGCTTTTTCTTCCTTGTCGATTTTCTCACGGCAAGTCTTCACACGATGAAGGCTTTAAACAGTCAGGCTGCAATTGTCGCCTGAATAACGTGGAAAAGTCCTTCTGACACTGTAAAAACTCACAATTTTATTGTAGGCTTTTGTCTGATGCATAATGTGTTATCCTCCGTTGACAGATGTCTGTGTGGGAACAGAGAACAAAAGCCTGAAAAACAGTGGGGCTTAAAAGCGAAGACACACTCAGGGTGTGGTAATACTATATGTCACACGTCTGTGTAGGATAACATGGTTATCTTCTCCGGTCCTATGGAACTCCTGTAAGGTCCAGATAGGTGGAGTCTTTTTCAAATGATTGAAAATGAAAAGGATCCTTTTAGGTCTGAAAAAGTAAATTAACCCTTGGACAGCTTTGTGTGCCTTTGTGCACAGACGTTTAGGCCTGAGAGACAGGGCCAAGGGGAACCTGGCTTCACACCACTAAAATGACCAGAGGTTGAATGATGTAGTTTTCCTCTAACTGAGCCACACAGGCAAGCCTTCAATGTTGGCTCAATCCTGAGTTAGCTCATTGGTCCATCTTGTCCAGTGTTATCTACTGTGGCCTTTCTTGGTCTTCCCACCCAGAGATGCAAGGGGCTGAGCCCAGTGGCATAGCTTTGGGGGGTGGCAGTGCAGTAAGTACTGGCAATGCACAGGCACTTGCTGAGCCAAATGGCATCTCCTGCTTGTTGCCGTTGCTGCCCAGAATGGCTCCAACGGTGAGTGGGAGAAGCCACTTACATGACACCTTGCATGGAGCATGCAGTACTTACCATGCTGCCCTCTGTAGCTACGCCACTGACAGCCCAGCTCCTTCTGCATGCAAAGGAGATGCTCAACCAGTGAGCTGCAGCCCTTCCAGAAGTTTCATAGAGGCCTGTTGAATGGATAGTTCTCCAGCAGCTACCTCTCCTCCCTTTTTCAAGCCCCGTGAAACTTGGCGTCTGTCCTTCTCCCAACCTGCTCCATTCAGGCTTATAGAAGTATTCTGGAGACTCCTAAGGCCCTCCAAACTGTGTCCCCTTCCCACTCTTAAAACCCCCCAGACCTGATCTCCTGAGGGCTCTTGAGAGTTCTTTTTGCTTCGCTGTGTTTTTTTTTGGGGGGGGGCAGCCACAGTTCTGCGTAGAGTCACAAGACGATGTGGCTTTCTATGCGCCTCTGCTCGCCGATCTCATTGTTTTTCTTTTCCTCTGTGCCTGTCTTTTCTCTCTCTCCCTCCAACATAAATGTAAATGGAAACATGTGTTACATTTTTTCCGCCTTAGCGCATCCTGGCTGCTCCCCCTGGCTGGAATGCCTTCCTCTGCGGGGTCCCGGTTTCCTTTTGTGAACGCCCCCAGCTGCAAGATGGCCTCCGTCAGTGACCCCCATTGACCTCTGCTGGCGATTTGCAAGACCAATCCCACAGAGGAACTAGGGAGTGCTCGCAAGTCTGGTTGAAAAGGGTTTTCCTCCTGTAAAATGTTGGAGTTTTTTTGTGTGATCTTTTTGTTTTGCCACGACAACCCAAGTTACAAAGGAAGTGCTGTCGGTTGCTGTATTTTGACCTGACCAGGCTCGTCTCCGAACTGAGATAAGGGCTCTGCTGGGTTGAAGAGGCTTCTTTCCCCTGCTGTGTTTGGAGATTAACTGAAAAAAATGCTGTCTTGACCATAACCATCTGTGCACCAAGTTGACATCTGAGATGAGCCCGAGGGAATGCTTGGAAGAACCAAACAATAATGCTCCTGAAATGGTTTGCTTTAGCCCAAGGCCATCCTGTGTCAGGGTGAGCAGTAGAAGCTGCCTTGTACTGAGATATTGTTGGTCCATCTAGGTCAATATGGTCTGTACTGGCGGGCAGTGGCTCTCTAGGATTTCAGATTGTGGACTTCCCCTGTCCCTCCCTGAAGGGTCCAGGGGTTGAGCCTGGATCTTCACACAATGACGGTGCTCAGCCACTGAGCCACAACCCCTTCTATAAGGATGAGCCGCATTTTCCCCCTCCCCCTTTTTAAAAGGAGGTATTTTTCCTTCAACCAACATAAGAAAAGCCTGGCTGGATCAGGGCAAAAGACCATCTAGTCCAGGGGTGCTCACACTTTTTTGGCTCGAGAGCTACTTTGAAATCCAGCAAGGCCCGGAGATCTACCAGAGTTTTTTTTACAATGTTTGCGCCATCATAACATATAACATTTATGTGTACAATGTATGTTGGTGTACCTTGAGCCCCACTGAGTATAACAGGACTTACTCCTGAGTAGACATGCCTAGGATTAGGCTGTGAGGCTGCAATCCTAGCCACACTTACCTGGGAGTAAGCCCCATTGAGTACAATGGGCCTTACTCCCGGCGTTTCCTCCCAGAGGCACCTGAAGGGGGGGGCCGGCACTCCGCGATCTACTCATTTTGCCTCGCGATCTACCGGTAGATCGCGATCCACCTATTGAGCACCCCTGATCTAGTCCATCCTCCTGTATTTCACAGTGGCCCACCAGATGCCTCAGGGAGCATACAAGACAACAAGAGACCTGCATCCTGGTACCCTCCCTTGCATCTGGCGTTTGGAAGTAGCCTATTTCTAAAATCAGGAGGTTGCACATACCCATCATGGCTTGTAACCTGTGATGGACTTTCCTCCAGAAATTTGTCCAATCCCCTTTTAAAGGCATTCAGGCCAGATGCCATCACCATATCCTGTGGCAATGAGTTCCACAGACTAATTACATGCTGGGTAAAGAAATATTTTCTGTTGTCTGTCCTGACTCTCCCAACGCTTGGTTTTAGTGGATGTCCCCTGGTTCTGGTGTCTCCAGATCTTTGATTGTCCCCGTTTTCTAAAAGTACTGTAATTTGTTTTAGGAAGTTGTCTAAAAATCTCTGTAACTCAGTGATTTTCAACTGGTGCGCCATGGTACATTGGTGTGCCATGAATGTTCATAGGTATACTGCTGGAGTTTGCAGCATAGCAGTTTAAAGTAGCTGAAAAACCCTTCTGGGTTTTGCAGCTCGGTAGGGCAACTGTCTGTAGTAAAGAATTGTCTGACCCTCTGTCTCTGCTGGCTGGAGGAGAAAGGAGGACAGACAGTTCGTTACTACAGACAGTTACCCTACAAACAAGAGCTGCAGAACCCAGAAGAGTGTCTCAGATGCTGGAAGTGACATCACAAGAGGCAAAGACCATATAGAAGACCATAGAGGTTGGAAATCATTGCTGTAACTGCTTCTCCAAATAGTAAATGTGAAGTTTGACTTGCAACAGTTAAGAGTACAGCCAGATGAAGTGTTACAGAAGGAGGCTGTTAGGGATCAGGGTGCTGACCAACCTGCTTCAGATGCCAGTGCAGGACAGGTTACTGCAAGGTAATTGAATGCAGTGTATGGGAAGTGGATGTGTACCGTTTGGGGTTTGTGTGGGCTGGCCTTGATATTGGAGGGGGGCTCTAGAAATACGGAAGAGAGTGTGTAGGCAGTGCTGGGGAAGCCAGAGGAGGATTTTCAAGGTAGGAGTAAGAATTATTATTTATAGCACTGTATGAATGTTTTCTGAATGTGCAAAGCTCTTGATGTGGTGCTCAAAATAGCCCTGTGAGGCAAGGAAGTGGGGTTATCCCCATATCGCAGGTAGGAATGTTGAGGCTGAGTGGGACTGGCTAGCTTATCACAGAAGCAAGATTGCAACCGTGTTTTGACACCCTCTGAGATCTGGTTGGTGGGAGTATAGTGCAGGGTCTTTTCAGGGGTGGCAGAACACCCTCCTTGGGAATGACTCCACCTCACAGGCTTCTTGATGCTTAGTTTAAGGCATTATAATTTTGGGTTGTTTCCCCCCCCTCCTAGTTTTTGGCTATTGCTTAGATTTCTTGCTGGTGATTCTGTTGATTGTGCCTTATTTTAAATTGCATATTGATATATATATTTTATTGCAATGTTTCTGTGTTGAGTTAGACGTTGACTTGAGGGTCTTTTTGGCAATAAAGCAACCTAAACATAGCTAACACATACAGATTGTCACAGCATCATTTCTCTCTCTCTCTCTCTCTCTCTCAGCACAGAACATACAATGTTCTGGCTATAGGTCACAAGAAATCCATAGTACAGATAAAATAAATATAAACTAAAACTGGGGTGCATGAATACAGTACACTGTAAAACAGTTTGCACTACATTTTTGGGGTTTCTCCCCCCCCCCCCCCCAACTGGCTTTCCTCTGGCTTTCACAGTGCGTTTCAGAGATACAATTACTAGCCATTCAAATCCTGCTTTGGTTGTTACATCTCTCTTACACTTCAAGTGGGTTGGCTGCCTTCTTCTTAAAATGTTTCACACCTGTAAGTTTATTCAACTGAATGTTTGTTTCATCTTTAAAGGGGCAAAAATGCAGTCAGTTAATTTAAAAAAAAAAGTTAAGAAAAATGTGCTGGTGAGTGGGTTCATGACTGTATACCAGCCAGTCAGTGTTTTGCATAACCAGCTTCTGCTGCAAACAGACACAGCTGGTTTTGACTGAATGCCATTCCAAAGATTGTTCAACAACATAACATTGAGTACACTTTCACACTCAAATTATGTCAATTTGTACGCATCCTTCAAAAATTATGCTATGAAGCATATGACACCATCCTGCTGTTTCTTGAAAGGGAGGCAGTTCAGATGTACAGCTGGTTCAGGCTTGTGCCAGCCTTGGCCTGTTTTGGCATCCTTGCCAGGCCCCTATTACTAAAAGGGCATGGATATATTACATCAGCCACCATCTTAGAAGAGGAATTCTGTTGGTTTCTTACACAAGGGAATGCCTCTTTTAAAATTGTACCTCTTGTCCATATTTTTTTTGTATGCAACGGTTTTTAGGAACTTGGATGCCTGGTTCATTGGTGGCACCTTTTCGATTAGTTGAAAGGGTTTTATTTGATTAATTGGTTGGGTTAGTAAAATTATTTTAAAACTAGCTTCTTTCATGCCACCAAGATTAATGTTGATTTGTGCTAGCTTTCCCGTTGCATACATTTTCGTCTGCTAGCAGTGCATTCTTGTTTCTGAGCAGTGGAAACAAAAGAGGGCTTGTCCAAGAACAGAGCTAGACAAATGGTTTTCTCAGCTTTGCGTGTAAATCTCAGTAGAATTGATAGCTAAGGAGATCTTTTTGACCTTGACCCTATGAGGGGTGAGTAGGATTTATGCCTGCTGGGCTTTCAGATACTATTTAGGCATGTTTTGAAAGCATGTGACTGTAATGGGCCTTTCTTAATAAAGTATGAGTAAGGTCAAACTAATACCACAACAGTAGGAAGCTGTATTATTGTGAGACAACTGGTCTTTCTATTCTAGTGCTGTCTACTCAGAATAGTAGTTTGTCTTCAGTGGCTTTTGCTATCATCTCTTACCCCATCCTCCCTACAGGAGGTACCGGGGGTTGAACCTAGGACCTTCTGCGTGAAAGGTATGTATTGTACTGCTTATCCAGGTCCATAACTTTATTATTTTTCACATTTTATTTCCATCATATCTCCAAGTACAGGGCAGTGTGCATGGCTCTTCCCATTCCTTCTATCCTCACAACAACCCTGTTGTGGAGTGGAAGAGAAAGGAGGAGAAAGATGGGTGCAAATTTGTTTAACGTTTTCATCCCACCCTTCCTCCAAGGATCTCAGGGTGGTGTACATAGCTTCTCCCTTCCTTTTGTCCTCGCAGCGACCCTGTGAGGTAGGTGAGGCAGAGAGATAGTGACTGGCCCAAGGTCACCCAGAAAGCTTCATAGCTGAGTGAAGATTTGAACCTGGATCTTCCTGGATCTGAACTGCCAGCCTTTTCCCCAACCTTGGAGCTAGGTCCAGGGCCAGGATTGCTGCACTACTTTGGGGACACTCCCCACACACTTCTATAGCTCCAAGGTTGGTGCTTGTCATCTTGCCCAAGGGCAGTGGCTTGCTATGGCAAGTGGAATTGTGACACCCTGTGCGTAAGTGTGCATCACTTTCTCATGTAACACCAGAATCAGGGGACATCCATTAAAGTTGAGTGTTGGGAGAGTTAGGACAGACAAAAGAAAATATTCTTAACCCAGCATGTAATTAGTCTGTGGAACTCCTTTCCACAGGAAATAGTGATGGCATATTGCCTAGATGCCTTTAAGAGGGAATTGGACAAATTTATGGAGGAGAAGTTCATCATGGGTTACAAGCCATGGTAGGCATATGCAAGCTCCTGGTTTTAGAAAAAGGCTGCCTCTGATTTCCAGATGCAGGGGAGGGCACCAGGACACAGGTTGTGTCTGTGGTCTTGTGTGCTCCCTGAAGCATTTGGTGGGCCACTGTGAGATACAGGAAGCTGGACTAGCTGGGTCTTTGGCCTGATCCAGCGGGGCTCTTCTTGTATTATTTTGAGGTTGGAGATGCTGCTGTTTTAACCTAACCAAATCCTGTGGATCTACATTTCTGTTTATCGATGCAATAAGCACTTCAGTTCATTTCCTGACTAAGGAGGAGTTTTCATTAACTTCCTGACTCTTTGGGAATGTAATGTTCCTGGAGACTCTGTAGAAGAAAAGATTCATCAGTTAGAGCTGACACCGAGAAGCAATTAACTGGATCCGCTGATTAAAGCACAGAAACCAGAAAGGAAGGAACTGATTGTAGGGAGGTGTATCCAGTTGATGAACTTGATCTTTCTCCTGCTTGCTTGGAGTTTAAAAAAAAAAAATCAATCCAGCCAGAATGTTGTCCTCAAGAGGGAAACTCATTCAGAGATTTGGGAAAGCAGGTAGCCAGTTGATAACATTTTGCCCAGGAAATCTCCTTACGGAAAGGGATCAGTAAAGAATAATCCATCAGAATCTGCACAAGCCCAGCAGAATAGCTTGGACTAGAACCTCCACAGCTGATCAGGAAGTGGGCATTTACTTTGACCACATCTCCATGAAAGTGAAATTTGGCCACATCTCAGCGGTGTGGTTGCTTCTCATTGGGACCTATCGCAAGTTTATTGATGTCTTTCCCAACCCCTCCTCTGTTGCCTTCTTTGTAGTCTGGATTGTAAGCTCTTGGGGCACAAAGCCTTCATTATTTTGTTGACGAATCTCCTTATGCAGTTAGTGCCTATTTATTATTAATTATAGGTGGAGGACAAAGGGAATAATGGCACGAGGGGGAGTAGCACGGGTAGGAGTTTAGGCAAGTGGGTGATCCTCCTCCCTTCCCCAAAGAAATATTTATAATGCTAACATGATAGTGTTCACTAATGTGACAAAAGAGACCCGAGCTTATGTTCCTTACTGGGGAAGCTGATGTGGAGAATATTGTAACGCTGTTTGAGAAGTAGCTATGGATGAAAACAAGATAGACTTCTTGATCTGGAAGTTTGTAAAAGATGGAATTGAACTGGAGAAGGAAATGCAAAAGAAGGAATTAGAATCCTGCCTAGATGCCTTTAAGAGGGGATTGGGTAAATTTCTGGAGGAAAAGTCTGTCACGGGTTACAAGCCATGATGGGCATGTGCAACAGCCTGATTTTAGAGATGGACGACCTCAGAATGCCAGATGCAGGGGAGGACACCAGGATGCAGGTTGTATCTTGCTGCTCCCTGAAGCATTTGGTGGGCCACTGTGAGATACAGGAAGCTGAACTAGATGGGCCTTTGGCCTGATCCAGCAGGGCTCTTCTTATGACTAGCTGTCTTTCTTGTCTTCTATGGATCTGGTGCTGGGATGCTGTGACTCGTTGGTTTCTTGAGGCCAACCTCATCAAGAGGCACACCTGACCACACTGTTGCCTAGGAGGGCTCATCCTGGAATGAGCTAATTAGGATCTTGCCAGATGAGTGCACCTTTCCCTAAGGGGGTAACTGCAGTGGCTGTTTGTGTGAGCCGGCTCTGCCTGTATCCCCACATCCCATAATAGCAAGGGGCAAGGGCAGATTTACTGATGGAGGATAGTCTTGCTTTAATTTTTTAATAACATTTTTGTACTAGGTGTACTCTGGAAAAGGTGAGCACAAAGACTGAAAATAAATACAAGTGCTGGAAAATTGGGTGCCGGACAATTGGAGTGTTACTATATCGTACAAAGATCATTTTTTTTTCTGGCATTTGACCAGGAGCACTTGTGCATGCCAGTGAAACACTACTCAGAAAGAACCTTGATGTGATCACACATGCTGTCATATCCAGATTGCTTTTTTTTTTTTTTAATCAACATGCCTCAGACATGTGGGAAGTGCAGTACTGAACCTTTGGCAGGTTATTCAAGCCTTGTACAAACCTTGAAAGAAAGACCCAGAACCCTGGACGGTTCTTCCTGCATTGGCTCAGCTTGGAAAAGGTATTTGGACCTCTAAAATTAGGAAATGAGGGAATTTTGGGAAGGAACTTTAGGACCCAGTCCTATCCAATTTTCCAGTGCTGGTGTAGGTGTGCCAGTGGGGTGTGTGCTGCATCCTATCATGGAGAGGCAATCACTGGGGCATTCTCAAGCTATGGGAATATGTGTTCCCTTACCACAGGGTTGTGTTATGGCTACACCGGAGCTGGAAAATTGGATAGGATTGGACCCTCAGTGTATTTACTCTGCGCTGAACAAACAAAACAATGTTCTGTCCTGAGGTGTATCAGATGCTGTGCCAAGAATAACTGAATTCTGTATTCTAAGTACTTTTGATTAGTTTGCCTAAATAATTTTGATTCTCTTGGGCTGCACTCCTTTATCCTTGCTAACTGGGCAAAGAGGCAAAGTGGTGTCCTCTTATATTTAGGGAGAGCAGCTGATTCTCTTCGCCCCAGCATAGTGTCTTTTGCTGGTGTCTCTTATGTATTTTTTTTTTTTTAAGATTGTGAGCCCTTTGGGGGCAGGGAACCAATGGTTGATTTTTATTATGTAAACCGCTTTGTGAACTACATACTTTGGTTGGAAAGCGGTATATCAGTATTCTTAATAACACACACTTAACCTGAGAGTAAGGGCTCAATCCTAACCAACTTTTTAGCGCTGACCTAATTGCAAAGCAGCTCTACGGTAAGGTAACAAACATGCCGTTACCTTAAAGAGGCCCCCTTGACTGCCTCCCCACTGCAGGATGCAGTGCATGCCGCATTGGCACAGCTAAGTCAGTGCTGGAAAGTTGGTCAGGATTGCACCCTAATTCCCATTACACTTGGTGGGATTTACTTCTGGGTAGACAGAGGATTGCATTGCTAGTACATGAGAAGAGCCCCACTGGATCAGATCAAAGGCCCATCTAGTCCAGCTTCCTCACAGTGGCCCACCAGTTGCCTCAGGAAGCACACAAGACAAGAGACCTGCATCATGGTGCCCTCCCTTGCCTCTGGCATTCTGAAGTAGCCTCCTTCTAAAATCAGGAGGTTGCACATGCCCATCATGGCTTGTAACCCATGATGGACTTTTTCTCCAGAAATTTGTCCAATCCCCTTTTAAAGGCATACAGGCCAGATGCCATTACCATATCCCAATGGTTCTCACACATTTAGCACCGGGACCCACTTTTTATCTGTGAGAATCTTTTGGGACCCACCAGAAGTGATGTCATGACCGGAAGTGACATCATCAAGCAGGAAAATTTTTTGACAATCCTAGCCTGCAATCCTTCTCACACTTAACCAGGAGTAAGTCCCATTTACTGTCATTGTTAAAATCATATATATAGTAGCTTGTTAAAAGTACAAGTCCGTAACATTTCCCCAAATGCAGTCACATCGCATGGTAGCATCAAGTCCAACATATTAAAATAAAATATTGAATAGAATGGGGACCCACCTGAAATTGACACGACCCACCTAGTGGGTCCCGACCCATGGTTTGAGAAACGCTGCCATATCATGTGGCAAGGAGTTCCACAGACTAATTGCACACTGGGTAAAGAAATACTTTCTTTTGTCTGCCCTAACTCTCCCAACACTCAATTTTAATGGATGACCCCAGATTTGATGATGTATGAGGGAAAAGAGCATCCCTCCATTCACTCCATCCATTCCCTGCATTACTTTGTATGTCTCAAAATTTGTATTCATTGGGGAAACCAAGGAGCTCTGCAGTCCTTCACTTGTAGAAATTCTGCTACTAAATCCAATTTGGGGAGGGGCTGCAGTGCAGTGGAGCACCTGCTTTGTATGCAGAAGGTCTCAGCTTCTGTCCCTGGGTTCTCCAGGGAGGGCAGAGAAAAACCTTCTTGTCTGATCCCTAGAGTGCTGCTGCCAGTCCGTGTTGATAATACTGAGCAAAATGGACCAATTGACTTTGTAAGCAGCAGCTTCACAGCTATGTACTTGGCCCCATCTCTGGTGGCTGAGATTTTATTTAGCATTTCATAAGTATTTCAGGCTTATCTTAACAGACTTGTGTGTTTAGAAACTTGTGTGCTGATTTGTGTGTGTCAAAGAAAGCTGAATGTGCTGCCAAGGACTAATGCTTGAACTTGTGTGGAGTGGTTTATGGATGCACGTATCCCTGTTTGTCCCTGTGTGCAGGGCATTGATCAGTTGATTGGCTTTCTTGTAGAAGCAATTACCTAATCATCTTGGCTCTGGGGTGAGATGTAGCTCTGCCCTCTGGTATTACTGCTTGGCCTTAGGAAGCCTGTTAGCAACCACTCGGAAAAGCTGGGGCTGGTGGAAGCATGGAGCAATTGTTCGGGGACTTGCACAAGGCTGAGTCCAGCCATGTGACTTAAATGCAAGGGAAAGTGATCTGCAACAGGATTCCCAGAAGTCTGTACGTACATACGCACGTGGGCGCACTCAGCCACTCTGCTTAGATTTGCAGTTGTACTTCACAGTGGTGACAGATGCATGCTTTCTTAGACACAGTCTGGAGGGGAAAGTAGGATGTCGCTTTCCCCAACCCTTGGGGATCATAGGCAGGGGACTGTCCCATCCCTTTCCTGGAACTTGCCTCCGTAGCGATGGAGGGTTCATAGCACGGAAATCCTAAGGTCGGTCACCAGCATCTCCAGACAGCACTGGGCTCGGTGAACCCCTGCAGTCTGGCTCCCTGCAAGACAGTTTCTGATGTGATGTGGAATGAAAATGTTTGTTCATACCCCTCAACCTGTGTGTTCACAGCAGTAAACAGCAATTTCGTTTAAAGTTCCATCTATCATTGTCACTGGAGGGCTCTCAGCCTAAGTGGGAATAGCCCATAGCGCAGCAGTAGAACACATGGTGTTGCAAGCATAAGGTCCTCTGAATCCATCTCTGTCTGTCAGCCAGAACACAATGACACCCTCACCACTTCTGAATCAGCAGAATGCTTGACTGCTAGTGTGATTTCTCCTGGGTTTGTGCTGCTGGTGTTTCTTGCTGATTCTCTGGGTACAGGATTGGAAGGTAACCAGTCACAAAACCAGTGGAAGACTTGTTGGTGTGATTCAGCCAGGGCCAGCCTAAGACCTCCTGGGGCAGCAAGCCAAATGCTGCCTTCCCTTACCCAGTGATGTGCCAGTCTCTGCCCCTCCCACTCTCCAATGTCTCAGCTCAGAACTCCCCTCCCCTCCACATTTCTTCTTCCTCTCCATCTCCCTCTTTATTTTCTCGTCCAGGGAGTGGAAGGAAAAGAAAGAGAGAAGGAGGCAGACAGAGATAGGCACTCCCTCACCAGTCTGTTGCCTGAGGCAACATCTTCAGTTGGCCTCATGAATGGGCCAACCCTGGATTCAGCATTAACTGCGTGGAGAGATTCATGTTCTACAGGTCATGGTATGATTCCTTTTTCTCTTTTCTTCCAGACCATGGCCAGCATCTCCTCTTTTGGCAAGTACACACATGCCATTGTCCGCTGCATCCCTTCATCCTTCGGCACAGCAAATACTACCGCAGAGGGTTCCAATGGCGGGACTGAGCCAGTGGACCTGGCCAAGGCTCACCGTCAGTATGGGGTCTACACGGGCATCTTGCGCCAGAAGCTAGGGCTGCAAGTCATTGAGCTGGCGGCGGACGAAGACCTTCCGTGTTCAACGCTGGTGGGGGATCTGGCTGTGATACAGGGAGACACAGCGCTCCTCACACGTCCCTGGGTGCCATCACGTCGGGATGAGGTAATCTTGATTTGTGACTCAAGGGTGGTCAATCTGTATTTAGGTGCCTTGATAAATTTTTCCAAAGGAATCTACAAAAGTTACTAGTCTTCCTGAGTATATGCCTGTCTGTCTCCTGAAACATTCCTACCCGTCACCTGGAGGGAACTTACGCAAACTGTTAGAGAATTTAGGTTGCATGTCACTTTGTTGTTCACCCAGTTGCTAAAATATATGGCTTGATTCAGGGGACAGCTATGGATACATAGCATAAAAAAGAAAATTCCTTTCTTCCAAATTCTTCCATTATTCAGACTCTTTAAGTCTAATTAGGTTTGTATGTTTGGTTTTGCTTAATTTTATTTGCTAGCTTTGGGGAGAAACTAAGAGCTGTGGAGAGCACTGAGGCACCTGACTCTTGTGTCCCTCTCCAGTTTTTAACTTCTGGAATATTCTGAGGCAGTAGCAGCCATGCACATTTTAAAGCTTCACTTTGCAGCCTTAAGCACTAGAAATTTCAAAACCTCTGTGGTTCCATCAAAAGTCACTGTATCATCCGCTGTGGTTGCGTTGAGGAAACTGCGGTCTAGTGACCTGGAATGGTGGGTAGGGAGCTCAGAGGTTGAACATCCTGAGTTTTGTGTGGGAATTGGAAGCCAGGACACTTTGAGTTCTTGGAAGGTATATAAGGGCCTGTAGGCTATTTGATTGGAAATTGGGAGTCAGTGGGGTCTAGTTGGTGGATAGCCCTGCTCCAGGATTCCTGATTTCAGAGAGAGGCAGGCAGTAGTAGCTGAGCTGTTTGTTAAACCCTGTCAATAGCAGGTCCCATCTGCAGGAGCCTCTGGGATTAATCCCACCCTCAACTCTGGAGCAATGACCAGCTGCCTGACTAGTTGCCTCAGCAATTGGAATCATGCCTCATCTACCCCTCATGACCTCTCTCAGTGTTCCTTACTGAATATCGGAGCATGTGTACACACCCCACCTAAGCTCTGGGGAGTCATTGGCTCCCCTTACAGAGGCAAGGCCCTGTATACACATCCTTTCCTAAATTAACTGCATTGGACAAAAACAGATTCCAAGTTAAGGTCCGAGGAAGTATTTCTGCTTGTTCTGCCCTTTTTAGTAGATATATTTAAAAAATCAAATGCTCTCTTCAGCGTTAGAGCAGCTTCTGAGAGAATCTGTCCTGCTCTCATTGAAGAAATATTGTGTATTTAAGTTTTCCCATTTTTGTTCTCAAAACTGCGAACAGCTTGAGTATCTCCTGAGCGTACCCAGAGTGTGTTTTCCCTTGGAGCTTTACCTTAAGCCCTTTAACAGAAATATGTTTCAGAACGTGTCAGAAATTATTTCTGCAACTTAAAAAAAAAAAATCAGTTCAACTACCAAGTCCCTTTGAGCATGTGCAGAGTGTCCATGAATGTGCACTTTATAGAAAGTAAGACAACTAAAAGGAAACGGAACACCACATACTTTCCCTTAATGCTGCATCTTGTGCTGTGGCCGCTGGCTAAGACGTTCTGACTGGTCAGCAACTTTGTGCGGGCTCAGGGGTGCTGAAACAATTGCGGGAAGTTTTGAGAATGACAAGGTGGCAATTTCTGTGTACAGTATTGTGTCTCGATGAGTGTACATGTCTTTCACCTTGTGAATGCACTAGGGGAGGCCTGAATTGGTTCCCATGTGGTATGGACCAATGTTCACTCACTGCACATGATGCGACTACATGGACAGTGTCCAAGGAATTACTCTGTGTAAGAAATGCTGACCTGTGTGAAGTGACTCTTGGTCGTTGAAAGGAGTGACCTCTCTGTTCCTGAAATCCTAGTATACCTTAGTAGAAGAGGTTTGTTTTTTTTAAAGAGCCAATTATAATAAGTAAATGTTACAAGAAATTGCTTGTAAAGGTCACCCAGGGATTTGAGCTGTGGTGTCGCCAACATGCTGACAGTATACTTCTCCATTGCTCTTTTTCATCTGACTCAGAGGAACTGCTGAATCAGTGTTTGGAGTCAGTCACTGGTTGGATGAGGGCCTAAGCTGAGGCCTGACAAGAAGGGTTCTCTGGATGAGTGATGGAGAAAGGTCTGGTTTGCCTATTTGGGGGCAAACTACCTAGATTCAGTTTTGTCACTGGATGTATCTCAGAGCGTCTTCTGCCAGCTTGATGAACCTGGATTGAGCACTGGAGACACATCTCACTGGTGTTTGGGTGCGTGGGTGGGAACTTCACTAGCTCCTGGTCCATTTCTGAGCACAATTCAGAGTGCTGCTGCTACTTCAAAGACATTCTTCACTTTGGGGCTTGGTGACCTGAATGAACATCTGTTCTCATATTAATTGGTGCCCCTTCACTGGAGGCAGGGTGAGAAGGTGGTGATTGGAGAGAGGGTCCTCTACTTTAATAATTCCCTTCCTAGGCAAGTCCACCTTGCAACCACATAGTTACTGTTTTGGCACCAGGTGAAGACTTTCGTATTCTCCCAGTTTTTTAAGGTATGTGTTGCTGGTTCCAGTGCTGTTTTGATTCTGTAATTGAAGTTTCTTTACTGCGTGCCCATCTGATATTTTTGTAAACTACCCTGGGAAAACAGTAGATAGTGCGGTATAGAAATGTGTAAGAAGAAACTACAGGATTCAGGAATGAATAACTAAAACATGTAATAAACTGTCAAGGGAAAACCCCCCCCACACAAATATCTCGGGGATAGGACAAAAGATGAAAAGCAGCCGCAAGGTTCTACACAAAAAAAGTGTTGACATTATCAGCCACATAGTACATCCGCACTGCGGCCTCGAAAAGTGAAATTTAGTTTCTATGTCAGGAGATCTATGAATCGTTAGTGAAATAAGAGCAGCCTAGAAGTCTCTGTGGAATAAAGATGAAACCAAAGAACAGATCAGATAAAGGTCATGCAGATCTGGTTGAGACACAATGCTAAACCATGATTTAGTACTGTGGTTTAATGCTAAGGTATCTAAATATCTTGGATTTAGTGTTAAGGGAACTGTAGGCTCACAGCTCTCATCTCCCAGTACCACCACTAGCTTCCAAGAGGAAAGTGAAAGATTTTGCTTGCACTTTTAGAACAAACTCGGAACTATGGTTTGTTAAACTAGCTATAGTTGGAGCACGCCAGGATAGCAAACCATTTTCTTGACTTGGATCCCAAGGACTGGTGCATTTGAAAGCGGAGGCTTCTTAAGTTGGCTCTCCATTAGAGGTTGTTTCGATGAGGCATGCCATTAATGTTCTGTCCTGGCTTGAACAAAATGCATTTAGTGAACATGAAAACCTTGTCGCTTGAAGATGGCTGCAGTGAGAAGCAGTTCATAGAAGCATGTATATGCTGTCCTTAAGTGTAGACCTTTGGAACCTGCCTAGTAGCGATAGGACTAGTTCCTTGAAGGAAAGCCCTTTGATGGAACCATAAGTTGTGAGTTACCGAAAGGGTATTAAGAGGATATGATAGTAAAGGTGCATAAGAGCTCCCACTACATCGCTGGCAATGCCCAACTCTCTCACACTTTTCTTTCTCTCTCTCTCTTCTTTTCCTATTTCCCCCAGATTAGCAGTGTCAAGAAGGTCTTGGAGGAGCTGAAATTGCGTGTGGTGGAGGTTACGGACGAGGGAGCCACCCTCGATGGGAGCGATGTACTGTTCACAGGTGAATGACTGTTTTGCCACCAGGCTGGTAGTTCTTCTAGGGAGAGGTGAAATAATGAACGGTTGGAGATGAACCTGGGAGATCTGAAGAAGCTCAGCACTGAACTTCAGTTGACCTAATAAAAGAGGCACATGAAGGACCTTGGGTGGTTTCTGTGAGGGCAAGCAAGCATTATAAATCACTTTTTTATATTGGCAGTGCTGTATAAATGATTGATGATGATAATTATAATTTGGATAGTAATGGAGAACTTAAGGAGATTTCATTAAAAGTTTGTCCACAGCAGCTGGTTAATGTCTTCAAAAACAAGGAGGCTCAAAGCTGTCTAGAAGTCATACCCTTTGATCTGGAAAGTATTCCCCTCTAAATTTGAATGTCTGCAAGTGAGTATTCAGTGATTAGGAAAATGCACTCTGTGTATATTTGGAGGCACTGAAATGTTTCAGGGTTAAGCCTTGACCTTGAAAACCATGCCTTAGGCACTCTTTTGAATATTTCCCATACTTGGTATGTAGGCATTCAGGAAGACTTTGATTTAGTGTGCCCTGCCTAGGTGATCTGCTTGGCCAAGTTATGGAAGAATGGATCCTAACCTCAGGGCAGAGTTGGTTGATCAAAATGTGGAAGGTAACAGTGGTGGAAAAGTTAAGCAAAATCGAAAGATTTGGCAACTCAAAAGTAATTTTTTTTTTTTTAAATAAAGGCTTTCCTTTTATCACTTTCAGCAGCTATGGGCATATGTATAGATTTGACAATGCTGTATATGATGTGGGAAAATATTTTTGGATGTGAGAAATATTGTCTAATTTCAGTGTACAGTACATCAAAAAGACTGCTTTTTTTTTTAAAGTCAAGTTAAGCCTGCTTTTCTCTCCCCACCACCACCACACATACACATTCACCTTGTTTCTAAACGTTCATTGTATCTAGTTAATCAGGTCAGAGCTAGAAAGTGATGAGCCTGTAGTTTCATGGTCCATATGCTGGGAAGACCTATTGAGCGGTATCTGGTTTGCCCCTTTGTCTCAGTGGCTTTGGCCTACTCCATTTTTCTCATTTGCAGGCAGAGAGTTCTTTGTGGGCATTTCCAAGTGGACTAATCACAGAGGAGCAGAGATGGTTGCCGATGCTTTCAGGGTGAGCTGGAATTTTGGAACTGATCATTCCCTCCCCTGCCCCTTCACTGAAGGTTGCTGCCTCATTTCTTATATTGTCCTTCTCTCCCCCCCCCCCCCCAACACCATTTGCACAAGGAACTGGGCCACATCTTAAAATTTGCTTCCTCTGAAATAAATGCAGCAGTATACAAACTTTCTAACTTCGGGGAATCCTTTCTGTGTTGACTGTTCTGCCAAGGAACCCATGCGTGTCAGTCACAGCAGAAGAATTTGGATGAATGGGCAATGAGGCCTGAAGGCCAGGACTTTAGAATTCTCTGGAGGAGAGCAGTGATCTGGTGGATTATATCTGAATGTGGAGCTTAGCAGACTTCACAGATGCTTCATCTGTCACTACCAGTCTTCTCATTGAACAATGACCATGTTTGTCTGGGACACACATAGAAAATCACTCAACAAAGGAATGTGTGCTGTTCCCCTGCCCTGGCCTTTCCACTACCTGCTCAGCTAACTTCGGAGCTCCTCACCTCAGCTGCCATCCATGCCCTTGTTCCCGTCTTATCTCAATGCTCTGTTTTTACCCACAGGCAATCCAACCCTGCTGCAGCACCGAAAATGGCTACCATAGCATCCTAAATGTGCTGGGCAGCCACCTGCGACTCCTTGAGTGAAGGGGACTTCTGCCCCCTCCCCTAGATAAGAGAGGTAGCCCTGCAATGGGGCTGCTTGATTCTGTGGCTCTTTAGCTAGCGCTGAATCAAGGAGTCCTGTGTCGGGCCATGCAGACGGACATAGGGCTCTGGATCTGGTGAAGCTAAGCTCCTCCAGTTCCACCCCCTCCCACCCCACTCCCTCGCCCTGCCCTGGAATGCCGCCTCCCCTCATGCCTCCGTTCACCTCTCTGCCACTTGGTGGTCCGGGCAAGCCACCACACGGAGGACTGTGGACCCAGCGCCGGAGCTGGCCCAGTGTGAGCTTGTACTGGGATAGCTCCGACGCTAGGCCTGTAGTAAGGCTCACGGACATGCCTTATGGCATGTTTGCAACAGTGCGCGCCGGTGGTGAGTTGGTGCTCTAGGCTCAGGATTGGGCCCTAAGAGAACTTCCCCTCTGAGAATACCCAAGAGACCCTTCCTCTAAGACAGTGGTTCTCAAACTCTCTGGGAGAGTTTGAGAGCCACTAAGTCCTTGCAGGGGAGGAGAGGGAGGCAGCAGGGGGAGGGAGGCAATCCCCAGAATTGCTTCGCTAAGGGGGGCTGCAGGGACTGGGATGCACTCACCAGTCCGTACAGCAGCCTTCCTGGGTTTTGCGGAGGTGGAGCTCGATCGCTCTGCTTTCACTTTTGGGAGGCTGGGGAGCCCTGCAGATGCTTGCGCAGGGCTCCCCACACCCCAGGAAGGCTGCTGCAAGGACTGGTGAGTACATCCCAGTCCCTGCAGCCCCCTGAGTGATGTGATCCTGGGGATCGTGTCGCTACCTTCCCCCCTGCCCCCACCCCTTAAGGTGAAAGAGGCCAGGGCCCTCAGGCTGGGGTGTTGCAACGCCCCAGTTTCAGAAACCCTCCTCTAAGGACAGTTTATTCCATGAGGCAATACTGCCCTCTAAGTCTTCTGTGGCTGTGTGTTCATATTAAACATGCTTCCATATCATGAAATAGGGACTGAAGCTGCTACAGTGCTGTTGTTCAGCAAAACTGTGGGTCGTGACCCAATGTGCAGTGGGTTGTTGACCCATGTGCTGGGCTGTGATTGGATGTTCCTGGAGGCACACACTCTTCTGGGTTGCACTGGATCAGTGACCCACTCCATTAAGCTCTGTGGGCCCCTGAACTTTTCATGGAAACTGCTTAAAGTGACTTATGGTTCACAGACAGAACTTCCTGTTTGACTGGAAGTAGCTTCTGGTTGCTCTCATGGAGCATTCTGGGGCCTTTGGAGGCCAATGGAGTGGGTTACCAGCTCAGCACAACTTGGAAGAGGCTTCCAGGGGCACCCAAGAAGTCATTGCAGAGCTACAGTGAACATCACATTGTGACCCTTTGCAGAGGACAAGGTGAGCTGTGGCATTAAAATGTTTGAGAACAGCTGCCATTTTTTGTTTGCAACATTAGTGTCCACACTGGCATTTTCACTGTGGGGTGCTCATATGTAGACGCACAAAAAGATGGCAGGGACAGTTCACCTCATAGTGGAATGTCTCTGAAAAAAGAACAAATTTTTAAAAAGCCTTTTAAAAAAAGACTTTTACCTTGTCTCTTTCCCTTGCTTTTTGTACAGAAGGGTGTAGCCGGCTTGGGTTGGGGACTGCAAAAGATCCCAGTAATAATTTAGACTCAGCGCTGGCACAGTCCTGTACTGGATATGGTACAGGCTTGCATCCTGGTGGGGAAGCAAGACTTGCTAGCTTCCAAACCAGGAGTCCAAGTAATGTTGACCCTCTCCCTTGGCAGGATTTTGCTGTGTCCACCGTTCCTGTCTCGGGCACATTGCACCTCCGAAGCTTCTGCAGCATGGCTGGATCTGAAACAGTGGTTATTGGCAGCAGCGATGTAGCGAAGAAAGCTATGAAGGTAATGTTTAGCATCTTGGAGATGCAGTGGGGCTGTTTTGGAAAGAGACGTTACCTTGTTACATCCACCTCCTCTTTTCCAAAGAAGAACCTTTCACACACAAGTCCAAAGAATCTTGACTGTTGTGTTCTATGAGCATAGAGCAGGGCTCTCCAGACTCCAGCCCACAGGCCAGATCTGGCACCCTGCCTTTTCTCCCCCCCCCCCCGGGTGAACAGTACTTACCGTTCCACCAGGGAGCCTTCCTTTCCTGATGCCAGTCTCCCCCAAACAGCGCTGTGGCCTTTTGCTTCCGGATTCTGTCGCCCCAGCAGCCACTGCACCTAGATTTCTGGACAGATGTGGTGGGCTAGAGTGCAGTTTGGGGGGAGATCGGTGGTAGGGAAGGAAGACTCTCTGGTGGAACAGTAAGCACTAGTTGCACCGGGGATACTTTGCCCAGTGCTCAGTAGTCTCTGGTTTGGAGACATCTGACCTAGAGAAGGGTAAATGCCCTGCTCTTGAACTTCTCTGAGCATTTGGAATGCCACTTTTGAGTCCAGATCATTGGACTCAATTGGTGTTAAAACAGATTTCTTGGGTCAGACCAACATCCATCCAACTCAGCATACTGTGTCAAATACGAGCAACCAACTAGATACCTTTGGGGGCTGTTTTCATGAACGGGGCATGAAAGATAGTGACCACCCCTAGCAGTTGGTTTTCAGAAGGACATTGTTTCTCAGGTTCCATTTTAACTGTGATGGTTTATAGCAGTGGTTACCAAAGTCCTGCTTGGACTTTGGGAACCCTACAAGTATTTGTGGGAGAGGGGGCAGCAACTTGATTGGGACACTTGTGCTGCTACTGGGGAGGGAAGGGTTTTTTACACTTACCTGGGAGTCAATATGGCTCTCCAGAGGGTCCAGGGAGCCTACTACCTCCTCTGCAGCCTTCAAGGCAGCTTCAAACTCCTGATAAAAGAAAACTACTTCAGGTTTTGCAACAAAAATAGGAAGTGGTTTCTTTTCTTTTTATCAGAAGTTTGAAGCTACTGGCAGGGCTGCAGAGAGGGTTGCAGGCTCCCTGGACTCTCCAGAGAGCCATAGCGACCCCCAGGTAAGTGTAAAAATCCTTCCCTCCCCAGCAGCAGCACGATCATCCTGATCATGTTGCTGCCAATTTCTGGTTTCCCTGGTTCTCCTTTTCCGGTTCCCCTGATGGGTTTGTGACCCACCAGTTTGGGAACCGTTGGTTTATAGCTGTTAACTTGCAGAATTTACCAACCCAGATATGGTGATGGCTGATATCTTCAGTGGCTTTCAAAAAGGATTAGATGGATTTGGGCCACCTAAGCTAGTAGTCACCTGCTACATCTTGTGTTCAGTACATTCTATAGGTCAATTATGTATTATGAGAAGACGTTCTTTCAGCAGAAGCCTATATGTGTTTACTCAGAAGCAAGCCCCTTTTTATACTATGGTGCTTTCTCCCAAGTAATTATGCTTAGGATTGCAGCCCTAGTCGTGTCCTTCTTGAACTCACTGCCCATCAGTTTCTTTGGTAAAGGGGCCATGGCATGATCCAGTAAGGCTGTCTTTTTTTAAAAAACTTTTATGCCTGCCTTTTCACCTCTAGACTTAAGTTTCAGGACATCTCTTGTAACCATTAATTACAAACAGCATTTTTAAAACATCAGCATTAAGCAGCACATATGACAGGATAGCAAAAGGGGCTCAGGCCAAAGACAAGAATGGCCACAGGTTCATTCAACAGCTGAAGGTTATAGTATTATGTAGCTTCAGCATCTCAACTTGCGGGTTAGAGCAGCTATTTTCAACTGGTGTGCTGCAGCACACTGGTGTGCCACAAAAGGTCCATAGGTATGCTGTGGGACTTTGGAACACAGTAGCGGAATATTGCTGTAAAACTCTTCTGGGTTTTGTGGCTCTGTTTTTCCGGCAGCTGTCTGTAGTGACAAATTGTCTGTTCCTCTTCCTCTGCTGGTAGAGTCGGCAGAGGAAGAAGGACAAACATTTCATTACTGCAGACAACTGTCCTAGAAACTTGGAAAAGTCTCCTGGAAGCAACATCACAAGGAGCGGTGGCCATAGAGAAGACCATAGAGGCCAGTGAGAAGAAAATGTTGAAAATTGCTGGGTTAGAGGAAGACCGAAAACCAGTTGGCCAAAGAGAAGGAAACCAGAAACTGAAGTTCACTGTGCAATCTTGACTAAAGGTGGGTGGGTTTATGAGACTCGTTCAGCCTGGGTTTCCAGATGATTCTGTTTTTCTTTTCCTGAAGACCATGGAGCAATTAACCGATCATCACTATGAAACACTGACGGTGCCTGATGACCCTGCAGCTAACTGCATCTATGTTCGGCTTGGCCAGAAGAGCAGCGTCCTTTTGCATCGCAGTACGGAGGAGTATCCCAACAGTGTGCAAGTAAGATGAAGGGGGGCAGGTGTAAGATGGAAGGGGGTAGGGAGGGGACATGTTGTAGCTTCTAGGCATATATGCAACGTCTGGGACAGGGTTTGAGATATTTTGGGGCCTCTTCAAGGCTTGTGTGAGGATGCACACTTGGGAATTTTTCACTTGCTCCCAAGTGGTGGTGATCTTCAGTGCATGTCTGCAGCTTCCATGCCTAGGAGGGTGGTATCAATAGGGTCTTGCTTCTTGTGAGGAGCACACATCTGTATAGTAGTCTTATGCAAGTATACACTTTTTATAAAAGCAAGTATAAACATTGTACTGGATTTACATGTGTGCCAGGGCCTCACGAGGCACGATCCATTTCCCTTGTATGGCTCAACACATACAATCATTGTGCCCCACTGTGTGGTGTGGAGCCATATAGGAGTAACTTTATAGTGAAACACCAAATGTCTGGATTGCCCATTATGCAGGGAGCAGGGCTTTGATTTGGGCTGTCTGGTAGGGGGTGGGGTGGGGGGTCAGGTTGAGGATTTTAGGAGCAGAATTTAGAATACAAGTGGTCCTGTTTATAGTTTTCACAAGGCGTAGCCAGGCCTTGAGGCACGTCATCCCCCACCGCCAAACTCCATTGTAAGCTTTATTGGGATGTATGTGAGGGAGAAAAGGAAAGCCCTACCGATCTACTTACGGCTTCTTGGGTCCTGTTGTGTCAGACTATTTCCCTTCCCTCTTCAGCTTAGTGAATGAAAGGAAGAGTTCCATTTCGGGTATATATCTGCCATATTCTGTCAGGAGGCAGATTCAGGGATCCCTCCTGTCTCTTCTTAGGCTCTGGGCATGGCTTGGTAGGAAGGGGCAGAGTTCAGGGTGGTATATACTTTGAAAGAAAACTAACACATGTTTGTCTGTTTTCCCCTTATAGCCTTTCCAGAAGCTTCCAGACTATACCCTCATCCCAGCTGCCTGCACTGAGGTGGCCAAACTCGGTGGGACTCTCAGTTCCTGCTCTCTTCTCATCAACAAGAAGCTGGAGATCTAGTGCCTATTGAATCCCCCCAAAATACAGAGATTTTTGATCCCTGAGGAGGAAACCCTTTCCTCAATTTATGTGTGCAGGTGCATCTGGTTTTCTTAGCTTCCTCATGAGGCCAGGACCTTTCCCACTCAAAGGTCAACCTTAAATTTTGCAGTTCTCTCTCTCGCTTTGCTTTGAACCTTCCCCTCCATGAATCTCACTGTTCTCTTTATTTTTTTTCTTGCCTGCTACTGCATACCCTCTAAAACACTTTTACCCCTGAAGTAGACTGGTGCTCTCATCTTATTTCCAGTGTTGAAGAAAACCCTTTACAATTGGCAAGAAACCAGAAGCTCTCGCTCTTGACTATTGCTGCTTTCTATAAGATTTCCCCCTCCCTCCATTTCTGGATGATCCCTATAGATGATCAAAAAGGGCACTCCTTAGCAACAGAGTATGATGGGTTTTCCTGAGACAGGTTGTTAAAACAAGTGTGGAGAAATGTTTGTGGGCAACCATCGTGGAAGATACTTAAGGGATTCCCATGATGAAATCTGCACCCAAGATGGTGGCCAAAGTAGGTAAACTTCACTCTTATTTGTAGTGCAACATGAGGAGAGCAGAAGACATTTTTGTAGTTGAGGCCACTATGCGTTTTTCAGGCTGTTTTCAACTTTGGACTGCTCATTTGAGGGACAAGCCAATATTCTATTTGTGTAGAATTGGGCGATTCCATGGCTTAAGGGGGATTAGAAGCCACCTTATTTTTGTGCAGTTATGAAACCCCCCCTTGCCTGATAAGTCAATCCAGTTGTGTGAAGACTCCACTCATATGCACCCTATAACAATGAAATCTTTCCCCTCCTTCAATAACTTGGTTCTAGAAGAACCTGCAAAGACTCTCTTGTATGACTATTCAGCCTGCCACGTCTCTCTGGTGCTGCATTTTTGGGTTCAGAGGTAGATGCGCACTCCCTTCTCCTGCCCTATGCTCAGAAGAATTGCTTCCCCACTGCCACCTCTACGGAAAACCTCTCTACATATCTACTGGCTGAAGCAGTCCTGGAGAAGCAGCAAGATCAGGAATTCAGACCGTGAGGACCGCTGCTTCCTCCAGTCCAGTGGCACAGTGTACGTGTGTTTGTGTGACGTAGTTAAGAGGCGTTTGTAGGAATGGTCTTGGAAGCTATAGGGGAAGCGCCCTCCGTTGGGGAATAGGCATATTGACAAAAGTAGGACTTAGATGCACTCACTGCCTCTTGAATCTTTTGTGGAAATAATAAAGACAAAAAGACCATACCAACTTCCCATCTTGTTGAGTCATTTTTTTATTGGTTTCTGTGCTGCTTAGGCCTTTGGACGAGGTCCCATAACAGTGGAAATAACAGGAGATGTTAATTATCTGAAATCCATAGGAATGTTTCTATATGAGCGTATGCCTATGCTAACAAAGGTGGAGACAGTGCTTCTCTGCAAGCCATTTCCAATATGCATTTTGAAGATGCGTGACAGAAATGGTATCTTCCCATGCTAGCTATCCTTGGCCTTATGAAGTGAAAGAGAAACTACATTGTCATGGAGATAGAACTTATTCTTGGAGCACCTGTGTCAGGACTATACCATTTGTGTCCCACCAATCCAAACCAGACATATATGGTGGTTTTCTGGAGTTCCAACTCTATGTGATTGGCCTGGAATCTCCAAGAAACAGCATCAACCTCCAGGAGGCTACTGAAAGCACTCCTAGAGGTGTAATCAATATAAATAACACGGGGGGATCTTCAAGAATAGCTTCAGTCAGAGATGGCTGAGATTGTGGTCTACTAGGTATACATTCTGTTCTTGCAGATCCAGGCAGGCAGAAGAAGCTGGAGGTAGGTCAGCCCTTGACAGCTCATATATAGCTGGTGAGCTACATTCAGCTCAATGGGTAGCAGGCTATGAAAGGCCAGTCACTTTCTGGTGTGTGGATGCTGGTAAGCAGTGTTTCTTCCTCTTGGAAGTCAAGCTGCAGAGTGCATTCTGAGATTTTGTCCAACAGTTATGTTGGATAAACAAAATTGCAGAGCGTGCTTGAGGAGTCATCTTGCAAAGGGCCTACATGCAGGCTGCCCATATCATTCTACAGCAAGTTGTATGAGAGAAAAATCAAGGGTTGTGTGTAGAGTTTGGCTTTCTATTTAAGACCTTTAAACAAGGAGGAGAAAGGTTAAGGTCCTAAATTTCTGGAAAAAAATTGGCAATTAAAAAACCAAGTGTTCTGTGTCTTCTGGGAGTCAATAACCCCAACGGTAGTAGTAAGGACATGGAAAAATACAGTTTGTTGTCTCTTCCTCAGGTTTCTCAGGCACTTTCAAATGGCTGCAATAGCAGATATGGGAAAAGTGGTATCAGTGCTGCCCTTCTCATAATTTAGATTTGTTGGACATTTCATCTCCCACTAGTTCCTGTCTCCTCATGGCTGTTAATACAGGGAGTCAGTTGGGTGGCCCATGTGTTTTGCTTCCAGGAATGAACTGGTGGTGTGGCAAGGAGGCCCCTCTGGAAAAGTGGGCAACCATCTTGGAAGGCACCAGAGGAGGCATCTTATCTCTTACCAGAGATGTGAAACTGCCCTCTGGCCCTCTCTTGACCTCTTCACACCTCCAATTTAGTAGGATTGCCATCCTTCTTCTGGTAAGATTCTTTGTATGTGCAACATTTTGCACAACAGGCAGAAAATTAATCGGTACAGCTCTAGGCACAGCAATGCAATTATGGGGAAAGTGTTACCTGCTGGAATTTTTATTTTTAGTTATTCTGACTTTTGACCCAATGGGTATACAAGGCAAATTACAATAACTGTAAAAATACAAGATATAATAATAGTACATAAATGAGTACTAAAAACCCAGAGAGACCAAAGCCAACAATTGGAGATCAGCTCCAAAGGATCTCTGAAAGTGAAATGTAGCCAACTAAACTCTAGGAACAAGGAAGCAGAATGAACTTCCCTTGGTGCCTTTCTAGATGAGATCCTGCTCCCTGAAACCATCTGTTGTGGCCCAGATAGAGTCACTGCTCCTGACAAAAGTAAAGGAACGCCAGCCTCAGACCTTTAAGGCTTTTCAGGTCAAAACCAGACCACTGAATTGAGCCCAGAAACCAATGGAGCATTGTCAAAATTAGCAAATGTTCCCTGCAGCCGACACCTTGCTGACTGCCTTCTGAACCAAGTGTAGTTCCACATAACTTTTCAAGCCCCGTGTACAGCACATTACAGTAGTTCACTCTGGACATCACCAAGTATGAGCTATTATGGTGATTATGGTTTCCTCTCCAGGAAAGGGCACAGCTAGTGAAAAGCACTGGTCACTTAGGCACCTAAGGGCATATCCAAAATGTGGCCATGAGTTTGCAGAGAGCAGGAGAGAGAGTAACCACATCTAAAACAAGTTATTTACCTATTTCAGGATTAGCCAAGCTCTCAACCAGCTGGAAATATTTGCATAACATGTATCTCTTAAAGGAGTGTGGAGCCCTGCTACAAATAAAACGGCAACATCAGTCTTGCTGTTTCCATCCTTGTCTTTGCCACAATACTATGAATTTTGTTAAACCAAAGCACATGTACCCTTACTGTATACATAAGTTAGTACACATGTGCCATATTCTGAGTGCAGAATTTAAATTTCTTCAACGTTATTTGTTGTATTGTCATGTCTTCCCTTCAGGATGATGGAAGTTTTGTGTCTATCACAGCTTGAATGACTAACGTGTCATTACAGATATAGTTGGTCTGTGGGGCATGAAGCACATTCAAGGGGCAGAACTCGGGAAGTCCACTGGCCACATTCGTTTCACTCACGGGGCGCTGGAATGAAGATGACGACTCCAAGGGACGGAATGAGGTGGAGATGTGATTCTTGTTGATTTGATCCAGGAGAGTGAAGGTGACCTGGTAAAAGAGGAGGACCGAAAGCATCTCAAGCAAAGTTTAACTCAAACGTTTCTTCAGAATCCATGTACTCCAGTGCAAAGAGCGTTGGGTCTGGTCCACACATCGATTGGACTGATGCTACCACTTATGGTGTAGGAGAGTGCACAGGTGGTCCTTACCTCTGTTATGCACATAAGAGGATGTGCACAGATCAGGCCTCTGCAATAGAATTCTATCTTAAAAAGTCTTCCATATGGACAGACATCCTGCCTGGAGTGCTATCTTTATATATAATATAATGTGTGCTATCCCTATAATGTGCATAGGGGAGGGGTGTGTGCTTGTGCTTCTGACATAGGCATGGAAGTGCTAGCATGAGTGCAAACTTGGCCTTAGATGTGAGAGACAGGGATTGAACCTGTACCTCTGAGGTGTTCTCACTGTGGTTTTTGGGCAAGTCACTCTCTTAGCCTCAGTTTCCCAAATATAAAATGGGAAGATTAATATGTTATATGGAGCCAGACCACTGATCCATCTACTTCTATGCATCTAAGGCTGCAGTCCTAACCAACTTTCCAGCACTGACATAAGGGCAATACAACTCCGAGATAAGGGAACAAACACTGCCTTACCTTGAGGAGACCTCCATGCTGCCCCCCCCCCAACTGCAGGATGCAGCACAAGCCCCATTGGCATGTGATCCAGGAGCTATGCCAGTGCTGGAAATTGTGCCCTAAGTCAACTGACAACAGCTCTTTAGGGTCTGGGGCAGAATTTTTCCCAGGCCACCTGTTGAACTGAACATGCCAAGAGACTGATCAGTCTGGCATCTCATACCTGCAAAGTGTGTGCTCTTTGTTCCTTGGATTGGGGCCAAACATATGTAGCTACCTTATATGGAATCAGACATTTGGTCCATCCAGGTCAGTATTTGAAGTGGCTCTCAAAGGTTTTGGAAAGGGGTCTTTTCTCAGCTCTACCTGGAGATGCCAACCTGGTACCCCCACAGGTGAGGGTAGGCAGATTTTGGCCCTCATGGTGTATTCTTTTTTTAAAAAAAAACTTTAGTACCCTTGCAGTCAGTTGGGGTGTGTTACATTTACAAAGCATGATAGCATAGGCAGGATCTTGTAATGAGCCTAAACTAGTCTGTGTTAAGTTGTCATATGTCTCTCATTCTTAAGAAGTGCCTTGCCGAATTGCACCGAAGTCCAACATTCCTTCCTAGAATCTCAGTGAACAAGGCACCAGGTGGCCCAATTTTGGACTTCAGGTTATTTTCTGTCCACTCCTGCGTAAAGAACTAAGAGCTAACCCACATTCAGACCACCAAGCCAGTGCTCTCTGAGTGATGGGGAAGAGCCCCATTTTTTACCAGCCCAGTTCAAAAGCTGCATACCTTGTGTCGGAACGGCCACTTCAGAAAGAAATCATATTCTCCTTTCATCAGAACCAGAAACAGTGAGAGGTGGGTCCCGGCTCCTGTACCATCTCCATTTGGGAAGAGCTTGAGGCAGAGCTTGTAACCGTAGCGGCTGGTGTAAAAGGCTTTGGGTGGAGGAAAGAACACATGGTGTAAAAATGATGTGCTATGCTGCCCTCTCATGGGCAAATTGAGTTAATATCCTGGGTAATGCGAAGTAAAAGAAGATGATCAGTGTCCTGCATGATATGACAACACTGGGATTCCATCCAGTATCCTAGCAGCGGCCAATGAAGTGAAGCATCTGGTGGGAAAACACTAAGGGCAATAGCATCTCATCTGACATCATCTTTCACTTGGATTTGGGATCTCTTCAGCAGCCCCAGTGCTAGGTTTTCGCAACCCCTGGGCCAAAGCTGGGTCCCTCAATGGCTCGTGGGGAATGCATATATGCACACACTGCTCCTCCTGCTGAAAAGGTCAAGAGGGGCAGTTGAACAGATCAGTCTTAGTGCTGCTGGGGCACTGGGACAGAAGTGTTCAAAGTCCTTTACACCCCTTTACACTCCTGGATGGCAAGGAAAGTAAGTCAGTGGTCAGTCTGAACACTCATCTTGCAAGGCCTCAGCAGAGCTAAGACAAGAGTGTTCAACTATCCCCTTTTAATCTTCATGGCCATCCAGGAACATAAAGGGCAGTGGTCTTCGGGTGGTCCTCCTGCCACACCTCCAGGATGCTGAGAAAGGAGCATCAGGATCATTCTCCAACTTTCCAGGCCATCCTGGCAGCACCCAGCAGCTGGCAGGATGATTGCAGAGGATGTTACTCTGTTGTGGTCTTGTCTCTCCTGCCCTCATAAATGGATTTCCTCATTTGTTAGCTAGGGGTAGTGCAACCCAGACCGCTTCCTGACGCTATCTCGGGTCTGCCCCGTAAGGACTATGAAAGAAACGCAAACCCTTACTGTTTTTTTTTTTTTTCACATGCTTTGGCAAACCCAGAAGGGCAGGACTTCTGGTTTTATTCACAGGACAGCGCAAATGCTTTCTGGTTGGACAGAGGCTCTGGTGGCAGAGTCAAGGCGAAAGGCACTCTGCTGCCCCCCAGGACCCTTTGCAATCTGATGCTCATGCAGCCTGCATCAGGTGGTCTCATGGATGGGCCAGCAGCAACTTTGGCATAACAGGGTTTTCTGAGAAAGCCCAGTCCCAGCCTCAAAGCAGTGGTGTAGCTATGCTATGTGGCAACCGGGGGTTCAATTTTTTTCAACACCCCTCCCCAGAAGGCCTTACAAAGGTATATCCAGTTTTTGGCAAAACATGCAGCCTCCACAGGCCTCAAAAGGTCTCAGAAAGTCGCCCCCTGACACCCTCCCCTGGTGTGAGATCAGGAACAATTGACCCCTCTGGCCTCCCCTTACCTCTACCACTACCTCCACAGTGGGGGTGGGGTGGGGAGAAAGCAGCAAGGGTGCAAATTGCTATGTTGAGCATGTTGCACTGCTACTGCCTACCATCTGATGCACAGAAGCGTGGCTTCCAAGGCTGACCTGCTGGGCCCTTAATTGGCAAACCACCCAACTAACCCCTGATGTCAGCCTTGCTTTTGAGGGCAAAATTAGAGGCCCTCCAATCAGGATCCTCCAATTCACCTAGCGATGTTTTGCAAAAGCCACCTCTCCATTGCCTTCCATTCCATACTTATGGTTACTCACAGGGAGAGTAAAGGAAAGGCCAGATGCCTGCTTGTGCCTCCTGCAGCCTGAGTCCCACGGCAGGGATCTTCCATAGGAAACACCCATCATACGTGGTTTGCTCCAGGGTGTTGATCCGGGTCACTAAACTGCCAATCATCATGTCCTTCATGGCCAAGAGGGAGTTTTGATGTTCCACCTGGAAAAAATGTGTGAAAATGAAGGAGAAAGGAAAAGGTTGAGCTAAGTTTGATTTGGAAATGACCAGATATTGATCAAAAGCAATAATATACCTCCCAAGGAAGGAAAGAACCTTATTGCAAAGAGTGGACAGGGCTGGAGAGAGAATCCTTCTCTTCCTGCTACAGTGCGGTCTCTTGCAAAAACAAATTAAAAATGGGTTGAAAGTAGTGCTGCACCCAATGTTCCCTAAATTTGATAGTCACTGTATGACAGTCCAATTCTAACTGGGCTTTATGATCGCAGAACAGCAGGTCTGCTGTCATAAATGGCTATATGGTGGCCTGTAGCTGGCTACTGGCAGGCACACAGGATTCTGACCTCTGCATCTCTGGGATAATCTCTTACCTTTTCCTCCAGGGAAAGGATCCTGGCCATGGCCTCTCCAAGGGTGACTCCAGGGGCTTCCTCTCTTCTATTCAGCTCCCGACTCAGAACTGACACAATATTCTCGAGGGTCTTTTGTCGTGTTTCCAACTCGGTCACTTTCTGTTTGAATGAGAGGCCAGACCTCAGCCTCTTCACCAGTTTATCCAGCGGGCAACTCGAGCCTGCCAACTGGTGCAAAGCCTCGAGGAGCTGGGGATGCTGAGAGATCAGATTTTCTTCCACTTGTCCACTGGGCACCTGCATACAGTGGAGGCTAACCTATAGGACAACACCAACTACTGTCACCTTGGACATTGATGGGACTCCTTTCCACCCTAGCCACGTTCATATCCACAGCCATGATGAAAACTGCCTGGTGGAGAATGGAACAAGAAAAATGGTGGCCCCCATAAAGGAAAGGCTTTCCCATTCTCCTGTTCCAATATTAGAGCTCAAGGGGAGGGGAGGGTTGATAAATACAGGATGCTCCTTGAGACCCACCTTGTCGAAATGAGTGAGTGGCTGGATTCCTTTCTCTGTCAGGCATTTGGGAGAGGACATTTCACTATAACTGCAAACCAGAAAGACAAAAGGAAAGAGAAAATTTAACAGTTAAAAATCATTCTCTCCCCCCATCCTAAGTCAAAGGGAGACCACTGCTTTGGGAGATAGAGACAACACTACACCACACAGCCTGAATGTCTGGTATTAAACTGAAATATGTTACATTTATTGAGTTGTATTTTGAAGGTTTGCAAGCCACCATGGAGGCCTTTGAACCAAACAGCTGTATAGAAATATTAGCACAAACAAATAAGTACAGTCATCACTGATTAAAGCTCTTTTTGGTTGAACAGAGGGGCACTGCTTGAGCTCTGCTTCCTGAGGTGATATCCCCATGTACATCTTGCATTGTCACTCGAGTAGCAAGCTCTTCAGTGCCAGTCAAGATAATTGCTCCGCATCTCTTAAGAACCCCACCCTTTCCTCAAGTTTCTGCTGTTCAGTTCATTGCCCTCTTTCACCAGCCACTTTGATTCTAGGCCCTCTAACCTCTCTGCTTCCCAGAACCCCTTCTCAGTCCTCTTCGTGCCTCATAAAACAACTCCGGTTCCTAGGCCACTGTAAGGTTCGAAATCCCCGACAAACAGACAACTTTCCCTTCCCTCTCAGAGGCTGGACTGCAGACATTTTATCAGCTTTGCTTTCTGAGTATCTGGAATGTCCATGAAGCAGAATCCCCACCATCCCATCAGCTCCACCAGTCAGCATCAGTGTTCCCTACCACATGATTCCATGTGCAAGGGATGCTCAGAATGACACTGATGTTCTGTAGCTCCCCCTAGTGTTGTTTTGGGAATTCTCACTCTGGGATCCCCCTTCCTTCGCATTACTCAGGCCACAGTCCAAGCATGTTGGATTTTCCCCAATGTTTCTGACTGTCATGGGCTGATTTGCTTCTTCCTCCCCAGTCACAGCGGGTATTTATTCCACACACTATCACCAGATGATACCACTTGGGGATTTTCTTCTTCTATAGTCAGAAAGAGAACCCCTGTAGTCAGTAAGAGATCCCCAGGGGAACCCCACTTCTGACATGTGGGATAGGGATGTAATGGTTGGTGATCGAAAGGTGGGAATTTGGTAACAGGGAAGGTTTTGAATTAAACTGTAGATAGTAAAGGAGTATTTTCAGGGGTGCCGTGTTGAAAGATTTTCCCCAGCCTACTGTTTCAGACTGTATGCAATCTGTATTACTCAAAAGAACCAGGATCTCTAACCAGCTCACTATTTACACTCATAAGAACATAACATAAGAACAGCCCCACTGGATCAGGCCATAGGCCCATCTAGTCCAGCTTCCTGTATCTCACAGCGGCCCTCCAAATGCCCGAGGGAGCACACAAGCTAACAAGAGACCTCATCCTGGTGCCCGCCCTTGCATTTGACATAGCCCATTTCTAAAATCAGGAGGTTGCACATACACATCATGGCTTGTAACCCGTAATGGATTTTTCCTCCAGAAACTTGTCAAATCCCCTTTTAAAGGCTTCCAGGCCAGCTGCCATCACCACATCCTGTGGCAAGGAGTTCCACAGACCAATCACATGCTGAGTAAAGAAATATTTTCTTTTGTCTGTTCTAACTCTCCCAACACTCAATTGTAGTGGAATTTAGGGATTTAGGAATTTAGGGAATTTAGTGGAATTTACACTCAGGGGAGTGTAAATGATGGGTGATGATCTTTATAAATGATGAAATAGTTACATACATCAAAGACCTGCATTGTTTTATTAGGGGTTAATTGAATTGTGTTGTTGATAATATTGATTATAGGTGCTGCAAGATGTAAAAGAGGATCAACTCATAATTAATGCTCTTTACACTGTTCTCCCCCACCATCCCCCATCTAATCTTTAAGCCATTTCTGCCCAATGTTGCATATATGCAACAGGGATCAAATGCGTACACCTGCTGACTGGGCAGAAATGGGTTACAGCAGTGGTTCTCAAACGTTTTAACACCAGGACCCACTTTTCAGAATGAGAATCTGTCAGGACCCACCAGAAGTGATGTCATGACCAGAAGTGACATCATCAAGCAGAAAATTTTTAACAATCCTAGGCTGAAATCTTACCCATGCTTATGCCCCATTGACCATCATTGTTAAAAGCACACACATAGTAGCCTGTTAAAAGTACAGTTCTGTAACGTTTTCCCAAATGCAGTCACATTTCATGGGAACATCAAATCTAATATATTAAAAATAAAATATTGAAATGAATAGAGACCCACCTGAAATTGGCTCACAACCCACCTAGTGGCTCCCGACTCACAGCTTGAGAAACACTGGGTTACAGCCTTTGTGAACTTGACTCTCATCACCAAACTGGAATAGTCTTTTCCCCCCACACCCACCCTCCTGATATCTGAAATGGTGACCTTGTTCTTTAAGCCCTAAAGGAAGGGATCCAGGGTGAAATTCAACCATCTATTAAAAGCCTTGGCTTGATTCACTAGTTCTGTTTCCTTCTTCTTCCTTTAGCATGCCGAAATATGGGTCCTCTTCTCTTTGCCCCTCATCCTCATCGAAGGGCTTACCCCAAAACCGAAGCAGGATTCTTCTAACTCAGACCAAACGCTCATTAACTCCAGTTTTCCATTTCTCACAGTGGCCACCCAGTGTCTCAGAGAAGCTCAAAAGCATGGTAGGCTCCCCAGAACCAACAGTTATTCAGAGGTATAGTGCCTCTGTACATGGAAGCTCTACATACCCATCAGAACTAATAGCCTCCAGTGATAGATTTATCCCTTTCTATGGATTTGCCTAATCTCATTTTTAAAGACCTCTAAGCCTATAGCCATGATCACATCTCATGGCAGCAAGTTCCATAAACCTGTTGAGCATATGAATGAACTATGTACTATGATCCTTTGAACACGCGCAGGTTCTGCTTCTCATCACTGAGCAGCCACTGTGGGTCTCCAGTCCCCCCAGTGGGATTAGACAAGCCGAGTTTCAGGGTTGACAAGCCTAGAATGTCTCTTTTAGAATTAAGTGTGAATTGAATCCTCCCTATGTTCATCAATCTCCTCCTCCACAAGAGGGCATGATATATATTGCCATGGTAATACTGAGTAAGGTTAACCTCAGTGGGGTTTTAGTAGGAGGGACTGTAGCTCTGTGTCCATGCTTTGCATGCAGAAAGATTCATGATCAACCCATGACACCTCCAGGTAGAGCCGGGAAAGGACCCACTCTAAAACCCTCAAAAGCCACTACTGTTTGGTGCAGACACCACCGACCTAGAGAGAACAATGGCCTGGCTCCATATAAGGTAGCTTCCTCTTTTCATTGAAGGCCAGCATACTTCTCATTCAGGCACCTGGGAGGAGGCCAAGAGAATAATGTCTTCCCTAAAGCTGCCTAGTGATTTAATGGCCAAGATCTCATTCATGCTCTTAGGCACTGTATTTAAACCTCTGTGTGAACTACTGATGTAAGGCTGGTTGGTTGTTTCTTAATGCAAAAGAAAGAAAAGAGAGGCATTTATATTATGAAGGAGCCTGTTACCCAAAGTGGGTTTTACAAATGTAATTCCAAATAAGCCTCATGGGTGAAAACATTCCATTACCTGTTCTAGTTATCTAGTTTTCATTCATTCAACCCACCCACCCAAAGTCAATTTCTGAGAAGGGGGGGGGGTCTTCAGGCTGCCCTGGAAGCAATATCCTCAGACCCAAGAGCTGGACACATAAATCCCAGTCCATTGTAATTATTCAGGGGAGAGAAATAAAGAACTCAGCACATGCTCAGAGTCACCCTTATTATTAAAAATATATTGTAAACCGCCTTTCAAACAAAAGTAGCTCACAAAGTGGTTAACATAGAGGTTTGTAGCCTGTCATCACATTTTATTTTATTTGTAACCTGCTTTTCAATAAAACACTAGAAAATATAAATGGAAAAATAAGAAAATGAAAATTATAAGAATAGAACGGCAGAATCTCTCTCTCTCTGTCTCTGAATATATATATAAGCATGTATATGCTTCCCCTGGGGGCTGGGGATAAGAATAGGCCCTCAGTTTGGCTGTACTTGTTTGGCTGTACTTGTCGTAAGAGGCGACTGAACAGCCACTGGGTAGATGGAACTCGTGAGCCTGGGAAGGCAGCTCATCTGAGAGAAGGAAAACTCTGATCCCAAACCTCCACCGCCTTGTGGCTACATCCAGTTATGGAAAAGGCTTAGGGCTCAACCTCGAGGCAAAATTCGGAGCCGGAGTCCCTGAGGCAGTTCATGGCTGAACACAGTCACGTTCTAGCAACTCCTGCGATGCTGCTGGAACCAACCGTACTGGCTTCTGCCTTTCAATTGGACCATTTCAGCGACATGGAGAGGGGGGATTTGCTGCATGGGAAACAGTCTATTCTCCATATCAACCTTACCCAGGCTTCACGCACTGGAGAGGACACTGTTCCAGAACCACTATTCAGAGTGCGATACCATAGTCTTCCGAGACTGAAGGATGCCAACTGATATATATGCACACACACCACTAACCACTGTAAATCTATAAAGAAAGATGTCTTAGGGCACAATCCTAACCCCTTATGTCAGTGCTTTCCGTGTGCTGCATCCTGCAGTTGGGTGGTACTCATGGAGGCCTCCTCAAAGTAAGGGAATGTTTGTTCTCTTACCTCAGAGCTGCATTCCCCTTATGTCAGTGCTGGAAAGCACTGGCATACGGGGTTAGGATTGCGCCCTTAAGTTGGTAGGTTCCAGGGTTGAGTTCCAGCACTGGCAACAGGTGGGGTTAAGCCCTAATGTGCTTCCAACCCCAAAGATATCACCTTGCACCCCCCCTCCATCATTACCACCATTACCCTCCATTATCAAGCCAGCTATATCCCTCCTTCCCTTCCTCTTCTGACACCACCATTGCTCACTGCCACGTACCTCATGGTCTGCCTGCCTGGATCCATCAACTGCTCAGCATGCGTTTCCCCTTCTGGAGCTTTATGAGCCCTTCCATGTGAAAGCAGGACACACTTTTTCCCCTTCTTGGTCTATTCAGACAGAATCAGGGTGGGCAGGAAGGAGCAATGGTTGGCTGCGGAGGTTGCTGTGGGTGCTGGGTGGGGAGATTCCCAGAGCTAAGAAGGAAGCATGAAAGAGTAAGTAGTAAAAGCAGAACCGAAACAAAAACTTTGCTCATTGTAACTTCAAGGTCTAAGTAGTTTAATACTGCATAATGTACAGAAGAGGACACCTTTCTACCTGTCGCACATTTACCCCACATAATGTTTTCCACTCCCACATATTTGCATACTCTCTTACTCCAGATTAGGGCTGCAAACTTACCTAGGGTGTAAATTACATTTAACTTAACTGGTAAATTACCAGATTAGGGTTTAACACTTACCTGGGTGTAAATTATATTTAACTCAATTCTACTTACTTCTGAATAGATATTTTCTTATTCATATTTTAATGCTGCCCTTTCTCCAGTGAGCTCAGGATAATATACATGGGTCTTCCCCTCTTTCAGTCCTCACAACCACCCTGTGATGTAGGTTAGGTTGAGAGATGCTCATGGGATAAAAGGGTAGCTATTTCCCATCCATTCAGTGCCTGCTTAACTGCTTATAGGGGAAATGAGAATTCAAATTTAACTGGGTCCTTGTCAGCATGGCGAACGAGGTCGGTAATTCAGGTGGAATGCAATACATATGACACTTTGAAGGCTATAAGACAGTTCTCTGCCTTGAGCAGCTTCCAATCTAAAATTCAACACTAGACATGAATGTCTAGATAGAATGAAGGAAGGAAATAGAGGCGGGAGTAAGCAGAAGGGCCTGTGCATTTATTTAAAGTTATTCATAGTAAGGCTCAGAGATGGGAACTCGTCAGGTGACTCGAGTTCGAGTCACAAAAGTGTTTTTTGCTGACTTGTCTACACTCAAGCCATAAGCATCCGTGACTCCGATACTGACCTGATTCAGAAGCCACTGACTCCGCACTCAGTTCCTATGCATGTAGACATAATCTGTTTGTGTCTGGGTGTACTTACTTACTTTTTTTGTTGCGTGAAAGACCATCATTCAAACCAGGCGAGCAGCAGGGAAGTTCCCACCAGGAGGCAGGGAAGGGTTAATGCTTTGCTTTTGCATTGAGCAGGGGTGGGAGGCGGGAGTGGGCTGTCATGTCCATCCCCCATGTTCATTGGATGGGGGTCTGATTTTTTCTTCTTTGGATGAGGTAGGGCAGAAGGAGGAGCCCAAGGAGATTCTTGCCTTCAAATTGGCTGGAGAAGCCCAGGGAGGGGGAAAAAAGGAGGCGGTTGTAGTGATCACACTTTCCAACTTCATGGCTCTTTCAGGTTACTTGGGAGGAGGAATGACAGGTGCAAATGGGACTACTTCTGAGTACAGCTGCAAAGGATTGGGTCATACTGGTAAGCCTCCCAGCTGCTGCACAAGACCCTCCACTCTCTTGCAGCTTCTGTCCCCACTCTCATGCAGTCTCCCCCCCCCCCCCACCTGGGATGAGGACATCAGGAGAGTATTAAATAAGAACTCCAACACACACACACACACACACACACACACACAGAGCAGCAGCAGCTCTGTTTTTTTCCCATGAAGCTGGCTTTTTAAAGGGACAGACTTGTGACTCTAGTCTTTTCGAGTCACCAAAATGCTCTGGGCGACGTGGAAAGTCTGCCCATTATGATTAATTTTTGAGCTGAGTCGCTGGAGGCAGAGACTCAAGTCAAGACCTGCTGAACTTGCCCATCCCTGCTAAGGCTCAGTTACAGTAGTGGGGATGAGGGCTAGGAGTCCTCTGCCCATGCACACTCATTTCTGTTCACACCATCTATCTGTTTCTTACAACAGGCAGTCTCTATTTTCTGTCATTATTATTATCAGTGGTGTCACAGCCCACCAGATGCTTGGACTCAGGTTTTTGGGTTCTCACTCGTTTGAAATCTACCAAAGAACTTAAGAACTGGTGAAATATCACCTTATAATGTATACTACTACTACTACTACCTACTACTACTACTACTACTTATCATCAATAGTGTAACACCCCACCAGATGTTAGGGCTGGGATTTTTGGGTGTTCACTAGTTTGAAATCTACCCAAGAGTATCATCATTCATCATCATCATGTGTATTTACATACCACTTTTCAACAAAAAGTAGTTCACAAAGCAGTTTACATAGCAAAACCAATAAATGGCTTCCTGTCCCCAAAGGGCTCACAGTCTAAAAATAGCTCTCTGTAATAAAACGCTATTCTTTCGAGGAGATGGCAGGAACTTTTCAAAAATAGTTTTACATTTCTCTGAATGCCCACGTTCCTACTAGTGTACTTTCCTGCCCCTCCTACGGATCTCTAGAAGCTTAATCTCGAAAGCAGTGGGGAGGAAAGGTACTTGACTGGAGGGCATGGAACAGTATGCAGGAAGATCCCCCTTCTTTTTTGCTACTTTTTTTTAGGCCAAGCAGCTATGGGGGTGGAGGGAAGACCAGATTCAGTTGACATCCTTCCCCATAAATGTCACTGTCTCTTGCTTTCAAGGTTGGGAGATCGGGAAGATGAGGGCGAGGATGGAAACATAAATTTTTTTATTTTTAAAAATTATTTAAAAGCAACTCTACTATGACTATTGGGTGGTTAATTCTGTGGCTCCTGAAGCTCTGCTACTTTTCTTACTGGATGGATAGAAGATGTGGTGGAGGGTAGTAATATTTTTGAAGAAGCACCTGAAACTCCTTTCTACTCCCTGGAGTAGTTACAGAAGGCTGCCTTTTGCTGAGTCTGGCCACTGGTCCATCCAGGTTAGTGTTATCAACATGGACTGGCTGCAGCTCTCCAGCCTTTTGGACAAGAATTTTTTGCTGCCCTCCATGGAGATGGCAGAGCTTGAACCTGGGCCCTTCTGTATGTAAAACAGGTACTCTACCACTGAACCCAAGCCTGAGCCTGCTCAGCAAGGGCTGGGGAACACCTTTTTTAACATGCCTAAAAATGGAACTTTTAGAAAGAAAGTATGTAGGATGTCACAAAATTGATACAATTTAATTTTTTGGAATATTGAGCCTGGGCATGTTTTGGAAAGTGAAGTCACTAGCAACCATGGCACAGAGTAAGATGGCAGGCAGGGGCTATGCCAGAATGCATTATGCTCCAATACAAATGCAGACATCACCCACATGTCTTTAGTGTAAAGGTATGTGCTATACTGTGACTGCAAATGCATGTGCGTTAAAAACAAGAGTTGGGTTGGTCTCTCTCTGACTCGAATTGTCTGGGTGGTAGCCCTAAACATGTGAAGTTACAGAGTCTGTCTAAGCTTGCAGTTGTGGGTTCTCCCTTGTTGGAGGTTTTCAAGTAGAGCCTGGCTGGCCACCTTTTCAGCTGCCTTGCACTGAGCAGGGATAGGACTAGATGACCTCTAAAATATCTTCCTACTCTAACAATTAAATCAGGGGTGCTCAAACTTTCAACTTTAGGGATCCTGGACCTTTAAAATTGTGTAGGAGAGATAATTTCAGCAGGTGCAGCTTGTCATCTGTGGGATGACAAGTTGCACCTGCTGAAATTCTCTCTTCTATACACTTGTTAAAGGTCCAGCATCCCTAAAGTTGAAAGTTTGAGCACCCCTGAATTAAATGATTTTATGAAGGCTTTTCAGACTGCAGGCAGCAAGAGGATATTCTCACTTTGTGTTGTCCATTTCGTTGAGGTTCAAGGGCCCACTGTGGGGACCCTGCCCCCAGAATGAATCCTGACTTAGTAAATGGTTATCTGCCTTCTCATTCTGGCTGAGATCTCTCTGTTCCCCTTTTCGAGACCAAGCGACTTTGTTTTCTGCAAAATTACACCTTGCACTTTCAACTATAACTGCAAGAGACAAGGACCTTGAAGAAATTAGGACCTTGAAAATGCACTAGGATGCATTTTACAAGAGGAATACCTTAGCACTGCTATCCAGTCACTTGCTAGGGTTGCAGTCATACTTGCCTGCACTGTGGAGAGGGTTGGTCTAGATGTCCTCTGAGGAACTCTCCAACTTAACATTCTATGAATGAAACACCTGGAAGGTTAAGAAAAAAAGCCTGCAAGATTTTGAATAGTCAAAAGGGGAAGTAAGAAAAGGAAGCTATACTGATACATTTCCAACGCTGCCTCATTCCACTATCCACTGATGTGATGTCATATGACCTACTTGTGTCAACCAATGGGACTCCCCACTCTGTCCAGTTGTGCATTTCCAGATTCCCCTTAAAAAAAAACTATTATACTATGTTGAGCTGAGGGGAAACTCTCAACTGTGTGGAAAGAAACAAAACACAAGCCTGCAACATTCTCTGGCAGCCACTTGGAGCAGCAACAAGTTTCAAGCTCAGCTGTTTATGGCAGGGCAGTGGTCCTGCACCCTGCTCTCCAGAAATGTTTTCCATGTGGATGTCTGCCAATGAACTGCTATGTGTTTGCCACTAGAACTGCCAGCTTTCTTTCTTGGTCCTGCTCCAGTGCCTATCAACAGCAGTTGTCGCACACGCAATATTAACCAGGTGAAGCTTAACGGTAAGAGAAGTGAGAAATGTTTCCTTTCTCTGTGTTGTTGGACTGCTGTTCAAAGGCATAGGAGCAGGACCTGGAAAGACATGTGGCAACCTTAGTTCCTGCAGGTTCTGGGGTCTATTCTGTTAGCCTGTTAGGTTTAGCTGTCCCCTGCAGCTGACAGTTTAAAACAAGGGTTGTAGACTGTGTAGCAGTGGCGTAGCTAAGGGGGTGCAGGGGGTAGCCGTTGCACCGGGCATCAAGCTTTAGGGGGGCAACAAACTGAGCTTGACACTAATGACCAAAATTGTGAAAATCTTGGTATGTATGAATAATACCATCATGTTATATATCATTGGAAAGGTAATTTAATGCGGATTGCAATGAAACAAACAGCACTGGAATATCTGCATTCTATCAAATGTTATGGTCAATTAAACAGAAAATGAAAACGCAACTGTCTTGTGGAACAAAAAGTGGATTTGCCTTACTCCAAACTGACCTATGAGACTGATTGTTCTGAGTGCCAATGAGATATTATTATGATACAGCATGGGACCAATAACTTTTTATTTATTTCCTTAATTAAATTTGATTTTATCATGCAGGGATGGGGGGGCTACAAAATGTTCTTTGACCTCAGGTAGCAGATAGATGCCTTAGCTGTGCCACTGACTGGGGGGGGAGACAGCAGAGCAAGTGGGTGGTGAGCTGCTAGGGGGAGGAGGTGGGTTCCTCCCAATTTTCACTTTTTTAAAAGTCCAGGCGTGATGTCACTTCCAGTTGTGACATCACTTCTGGGGCAACATTTTGAGCTTGGCACCAGGCTACATGATCATTAGTTATGCTACTGCTGTGTAGAAATGTAGATGTGGGAAAGCTAACATAAATGGGAGAGAAAAGAGAATTAAGCAGAGGTGTGAGGTCACACCATGAAGATTTCCTCTTACTTTTAAATATGCTTATCAGGGTTCCCCTCCTCCCACAAGTCCCCAACTTACCCAGGGAGAAGGCTTCTGGGCCAGAGGACCAGGGAGGAAGCCGGTGGAACATGGGGCCACCTCCCCATAGGCTGCCTGGGCACTCCTGCAGGCGGCAAAGGGCAGCAGAGGAACATAGCATGGTGAACCCCCTGCTTCTCCCTCTGCCTTGGAGGAGGGAGGGGGGAGACAGGACACAGGCCATTCAGCTGCTGGGCAGTCACCCCTCCCCCGCCTCAGGGGAAAAGGGGAGCACTCCCTCGCCTAGCCAGCCAGGACCTGCCTTACTGGGCAGGGCACCTGGCTATGACATCGGGGGCCCACAACTAGACCTCCCGACATCATCTGCAGAGCTACAGGACCCAGGTGGGCAGGGCCAGCCCAACCCCCAAAGGCAGAGACCAGAGCAGAGGCAGCAGCCTTCCCAGTCCTCTCAGGAACAACCCTGGCAGCTCCAAGTGAGAGGAGGTGGGAGGGAAACCGAGAGAGGAAGGGGAGGAGTTGTGGTAAGCCCAGGGGAGGGCAGTCCCAGAAACAGGCCCTTTTTGTACCATCCCTGTGAGGGAAGGGGAGGGGCCAAAGGGGAGGGGTCTGCCCTACATAAACCTGGAGGCCAGGGATGACAAGGCAGTTGGGAGTCAGAAGAGCAGGCAGGAGGACCTGCTGGTAGCAGCCCCTGCTCCTGACTAGCAAATGCTGCCAATCCAAAGGGGGGGGGGACTGGGTGACACAACCCCCCCCTTCTTCTGGTGAACTGCTCTGAGGCCTCCACAAGGGGGTCCCCCTTGGAAAGGCCAGGAGGGCCCTCCCCCCCCACAGGGAGGCCTCACAATGCTATTGAATTCAGGCTCAAGGCAGCCATTTCCCTTCCCAGTCTAGATCACTAGAGGGAGGGAGGAGAAGATGTGGGTGCTGAACAGCTCATTAATGTACAGTGTCATCTTCTAAGTTGCAAATGGCAGTTCGGAATTGAGAACAGAGTCCCTTTAGGCTGAATAAAACCAGTAGCACTAAAGATAACAATGTCTGTAGTTTCAGTTAAGTGTGCATTAATTAATTATTGCCAGGAGTTGCACTGGTGTCTAGGGCTATGTCAGGGTGGAGTTACACCAGCATCTGCAGCTAATTGGTGTCACAGTGTAGCTGGAACAGAGTGGCCAGATACAATGGAGGACAGAGTGCCTGTACCTTTAGGGCACAATCCTAACCAACTTTCCAGCACTGGCATAGCTGTGCCAGCAGGGCAAGTGCTGCATCCTGCAGTTGGGGGGCAGTCACGAAGGCCTCCTGAAGGTAAGGCAGTGCTTGTTCCCTTACATTGGAGTTGCATTGCTCTTACCTCGGTGCTGGAAAATTGGTTAGGATTGTATCCTTAATGCAATGTAAAGAAGAGGGAATTTTGGCAGGTGCAGCTCAACATGGAAGAGTTTAAAAAGGCACATCTACCAAAGATCACTCTTCAATACAGTGTTTAAAGGTAGAGGCACTCTGTCCTCCATTGTATCTGGTCACCCGAAGCTGGAATGATGTTCTACTGGTGTCCAAAGCCTTGCAACATATTCTGTGCTGCTCAGAGTGAGTTTTTTGAAGCATAAGATTCCACTGTAAGGGCCCAATCCTGTTCAAATTTCCAGTGCCAGTAAAGCTGTGCCAATGGGGCATGCACTGTGTCCTGTGGTGGGGAGGCAGCCAGAGAGGTCTCCTCAAGGTCAGGAAACATTTGTTCCCTTACCTTGGGGCTGTGTTGTGGCTGCATTGGTGCTAGAAAGTTGGATAGGATTGGGCCCTAAGTCATGAATAAGGCTCCAAGGAGGACTTCAGAGGAAGCCACCACAGTGAATTGCCATAGCCTCCTTGAAAGCTTCCCATTCAAGAGGATAAAGGCTTCAGCTTCATCCTGTTTGATAAAGTCTACAGGACTTACTTCTGAATAGGCATACATTGATTGCACTGTCAATGTGCTGCTACCTACACAAATCCATCCTGACCAGGGCTGGCCTCCATTCCCCCCACTCTCCTAGCTCAGCACACACCCCCTCCCCATTTCCTCTTCATCCTTTCTTTTCCAATCCAGGGAGTGAAAGGAGAAGGAGAAACAGCCAAGGCAAATAGAAAGAGGTGGGCACTTCTACCAAAATGCTGCCTGAAGCAGTTGGCCTTCAGTTGGCCTCATGGATGGGCCAGCCCATATCCTTACCTTCCTCTTTCTCCATCCTCCAACTGTTGCAGAGCTCTGTGGTTTTCCTCTTGCATGTTGGAACACTTCCCCTTACGCATATCAATATCTAGAGTCTGCCCTGCCCAGGAAGTCCTAGTAAGAAAGCCTTCATCTCCTCTTCTGAAGGTCTAACCCCTCTCATCCCCCATGAAAGCCCTTCTTGTCTTCAGATGGCTGTTGGCTACCCTGGTAGTTGTGAACTCAGGCTCTCGAGGAGAAGGTAAGCAGCAAATACTCCCCTGGAATAGGCAGTGCAAGCTTTGCAGGGAAGCTTAGCTGGAAAGGCTTGGTAGATTCATTGAAAGGGCTTAATCTGAGCCAAGATTAGGATTCCCAATTTTTCATTTAGACCCCATAGCTGTGCCTTAACAGCAGCTCAATGTGCAGAAGTAACAGGTGCTAGTTGCTTTGTCTGTTAAACTTAGCTGGAAACTTAACTGCCTTAGAGCCCAAGCTTATGCTTGTCTACTCAGAGGTAAATCCCATTATAGTCAGCACATTCCTTCTCATTTGCAGTGGCCATTCGTGTTGAGTAAAATCCGTGTATAAAAAAATCAGTGTATAACAAGGTTGGACCTGTATATGATAAAATAGATACGCAGAGAACCATTTATGCCCAGGTACTGGCCATGTCCTGCACTCCTGACCCAGACAGGGTCCCCTGAAGTTCAGTAACTGATGTCAAAAGTTCACTAGCTGGCCTAGCAGCTTTCAAATCTTGTGATGCACAGACAACAAAGGAGCTACTGTTGCTCACTGGAGAAAATCAGGAAATGTGACTTCTCTGTGATGTGTTAGTTTTCCATGTGCAGCTGTGGCAAATGTTTCAACAGTGATCCCCTGTGTGTATTCCAAGGAGGTGGTGTGTGATGAAGGACAGGCATCACTAGGGTTTGCATGTATGACTTGATAGTGTTATTCAAAAATACAAAGATTTTCACAATTTTGGCCACTAGTGGTGTCACACACATGCCGCAGGTGTCACTAAGTGTGGTCCACTCCTCCTGCACTTCCCTGGTGATGCCACGGATGAGGGGACTCCTGTCCTGAGCTTGAATCAGCTCCTACATTTGCTCCTGACGATGTTTAGAGCTGAGTTTTTGTAAAGTCTTGAAACACCTGACCTGACAGCATTGCAGCTGGTCAGAAATATTTAATATAATCATATTTACAAGTATAGAAGCAGAGCACCAGACAGAGGCAATCAACATGAGTGCTTCTACTCAGCACAGTGTTGGTGCTAGGGTTGGGGAACTTTGGGCCAAGCTCTGTGCTAGGCCTGTCATAACACATGCATGTCTACATGCCCCGCCCCACAATTTGGACTGCATTTTCTCAGTGGGCAGTGGTGGTCCTGGGGAAGCTGGGGGACAAAAACCTCAGGCACCACACCTGTGGGGGCAGCACCGCCATGCCTGCCATCTCTGCCTGCCCTCTGGAGCCGTTCTGCGGGCTGGGGAGACCACATGCTGTATCCCCAGACACTCCAAAAACCTTCTGAGGCCTCTGGAGTATGGTCAAACAATACTTCTGGTTTTCATCGGAAAATTGGAAGTATTGTTTAATGGTGCTCCAGAGGCCTCAGAAGGCTTTTGGAACACCTGGGGACATCATGCAAGGCTCTGTATGGTTGGGTAAGTCTCCTCGGAGTGGCACAGGGCCAGGTCCACAACTGTTAGTGGGAGACTATGGGAGGAGTGACCAGCAGCACCCTCTATTGACATCCAGAAATAGGAGTCTTTAGTTGGAGGAAACTCAGTTGCAGACAGGGATGATAGGAGAAGGCAGCAAAAGTTTGAGAACCACTGCTATAGGTTGTTTATGATGGTGGAACTTACGTTCTGCCATTGTAAAGGCAGTGGCATCACCATAAATGGAGCACCTTTGCCAGAAGCATCAGAGTTGCCAATGCTAATAGTTGGCAGCTCCATGAGCCTGCCACTAATGTAAGGTACCGGAGGGGGTGGATCATAAGCCGGGAGGGAAGAGGCAAGGGGCTATTTGGAGGCTGGAGGGGTTGGATCTTGGTGGCAGCGATTTGTGCCAGGATGTTATCCCTAATTTTGCTACCAAACCCGACCCCTTTCTCTCCTCAGACTTGCGCCAGCTAAATAGCAGGCATAGATCCAAGGAAACCCGTAGGCAACCAGAAGACCTACCAAGAAGTAAGTTAAATGTTTCATACATGCTGGATTTAAAAAAAATGTAAAAATGCATCTCTCACAGGATTGGGGCATTCTAAGCCTTGCAGAAGCAGCTCTCAAACACATGCTGCCTCTGGGAGGCTCAGGAAAGCCTCTGAAGGGAGAGTAGAGCAGAGCTCCCCTCAGAGCTTCAGAGGCTTGGGGGGTGCAACCTCCTGACTGGTGGTGGCTGTCGCATATGTGACCTGTCACTGGCTGGAAGGTCATTAAGGGGTGCACACCTGTATTTTGAGGCCTGCAATGTGAGAATATCGGAAAATTGATGTCTTATTTGACGTGATGCTTACCAAGATCAAGACAATCTAATTTGCAATTCTATGTCAAAAATTAAACTTCAAAATTTTGCATTAAACTGTTTAGATTTTATTATATTTTTGCATGATTTTGTTCCATAAGATGTCCAGCTGTAAGTACCGTAGATACACACCTATAAGGCAATCTTGCAGATAAGACGAAGTCAGGTTTTCAACCAAAAATCACAAAATGTTCCTTGACCCTTGGGTAAGTCAGGGGTAAAACTTGGGGACTGATGCTTTTGAGGAGGAGCTGCAGCTTACCCTGGAGCCTGATTGAAGGGGGTGAAAGAATCTGAGCCAAGCCACTGTTTTTGAAGACATTAACAAGGTGCTTATGTAGTAGTGTGGGCCATCCCCCCACAAAGCAACACTGAACATTACTTTGAATTGCTTAAAAAAAATAATCCAGATTTGAAACTGCAGAAAAGCATTTGCAGTTTTAAAATCCTTCCAAAACAAATGTAACATCAATATAAAGCAACATAAGCACCTTATCTCAACACCCTGCTTCCACTGCTGCCAGACAACTTTTTATACTGCTCACTGTTGTTTTAAGAGGCACTTCTGGGTTTGGAGTTAAGGAACCTGCTCAGAAGACCTTACAATGAAGCTCCAACAAATATAAACAAAGCTGCCTGTTTGTAAGTTGTGTGCAATCACTCAAAATGTTCCTCTGATGCTTCACAGACCGTCTGCAGGCACCATTAAAACTCCTCCAGGCTTCCCCTGGCTGTCTAGATGTGTCTGAACAGCCCTGACCCCCCCAGTGACCTGCAGATAAGACGAAGTGTCAATCCATGCTTGATTTATTGGTAGAAATTTCTCGCCTTATAGGCGAGTATCTAATGGTCCCAGCTCTAGAAGGCTCTTAAAAACACTTAAAAGCAAAAGATGCTTATGCACTTCCTTTGTAGCATAAGGATTGTTAGACAATAATGCATCATAATGGTTTCAGTAATGGAGTTTGACACTGGATCGGAGGCCAAAATCTCTTGTCATCTGAAGAGACCCAAGAGCCAGAGGATATGGCACTGGATCCCGCAGTATCCCACCTGTGCGGGCATGAAGGGAGGCCTAGGGGAGAATGCCATCAGAATCTTTTCATCCGGAACTGGCAATGAAAAACTGGTGTACTTGGATAGATTTAAACAGCGCTTAACAGAGGAGAAGGAAACAAACAACACCGTATCTTTTCTTATTATCCAAACCGCTTACATGAATGACTCAGGCACTTACTTCTGTTCCAATGACAGGAAGAATTCATCAAGGGTCTTGGTCACTGTGAAACCTGGTAAGGATACTGGGGTTTTAGATTAGGTATTTAAGGTATTAGAGTGGGGTTGGGGCTTAGGGTCAATATGTTTCTCCTCGACTGGGTATCTTAATGTCATTTGTAACTGAAAACTTTTATCATGCATCTTATTGTGTTGAGCAGGGTTTTGTCCCCATCAATACAAGGAGAGTGTTGAACAGAACACTACTTGCTTTATCAATGAGGGGAAGTTTGAATTATCAATGCTCCCAACAATTGATTATGTATCTCCAGGGAAGCCAGTGCCTCTGAATCTAAGAGGCACAGGCTGGAAGGATATATCTAGATCAGGGGTGTCCAAACTTTTTGGCAGGAGGGCCACATCGTCTCTCCAACGCTGTGTCGGGGGCCAGGAAAAAAAAGAATTAATTTGCATTTCAAAGTTGAATAAATTTACATAAATGAATACATTAGAGATGGAACTTTTTTGAATGAATGAAGGTCTTGCAATAGCTCATGGCTTATAAAAGGCCTTGCACAAAGCAAAGCCGGCCTTTCCTTTGCTGCCACTGCTGCATCACAGATGTGAAACAACAAGCAGTGGAGGGAGCCCACATCTTACAGTTCACCTGAGAGGTTGGCCGTCACACTGAGAGCAGTTGCATTGGGATAGCACGGGTTCCAGCAAGTCTCCGAAGGGCCGGAGCACATTGGAGACAATCTGTGGGCCGGATTGGGAGTCCTTGAGGGCTGCAAGTGGCCCCAGGGCCGGGGTGTGGGCACCCCTCATCTAAATGGTGTGACATGCCCACCTCCAATCCAGAAGGAAGTTGGACAAATATCAGATCCATATCCAATATGTTAAAAAACCCATATGGAAATGGGCAATTGCCACAGAATAAGTACATGTTTGGTTGCAAAACTCACATGGGTTTCCTTATTCACAAGACATCGCCAAGTTTTTTTGTCATGGACTATACAAGTACAACTTTCCCACTTTTTCACCTCTTATTCCATGAGTTCAGAATCTTCCATGTCGGTTTTTGATATGCTTGCAAAATCCATATTGATTTTGCAAATCTGTGAATTTGATAGGTGAGACAGCAATCTAGTCCTGGGAGCCCATCTTGGTTCTCCTCTCCTAGTTTTCAGCTTTAAAGGACAGCTGTCTCTCCCCCTCACCTGTGGCAAGTAGGAGAAGATGTGAAAGTGATGTGTGTTTGAAGTGTGTCCCTGAGAATCTTTACCTTGCATCAGCTCATGATATAGGGAAGTGATGCTCCCAGAGCTTATGCTACTCTTAGCTGCAGGGCACTTCCTTGCCATTTGAGGAACCCTTAGTGGAGTGAGGAGAAGTTGAGAGCCTTTGTAGATAGTCCAGGTGGTTCTTGCCAAAAGTTAGAGAATGTAGTGCTGAGAAACTGAAGGGCATGCTATACAATAGGGACCTGGAGGTATGCAGGAGTTAGGCCAGAGAACTGTAGAGGAACAGAGGACAGAAGTTCTTCTGAACCCATTCCCCTGTGTTGACTAGGGTGGTTGTATCCTGACTGAATGGCTCAGGGACCATGTAGAGGAGGTCCACTGCTGCACTGAGGAACACAGGGGAAGAAGCAGACAGCGAGGAAGAAGCTAGGCTCAGCCTGGTTCCTGTTGACTCAGGAGTCTTCCTTCCCACTGCCAGGAACTTCAACATAAGACAAGTCATCTAGTCACAGTTCTGAGTCTTTGACCAAATTCACACACTCCTTGCCCACAACTTCAACACTACAGTGAGTAAAAAATGCATGTTCTCAATTCACCTCTCAAGTATCCTCCACTCTCAAGGGCCTTGGGATTCCATGCAAGAGAAGACTGCTGTTCCAATTTGTTCACAATCACAAGTGTCTCAATTCACCCACAGCATGTAGGGCACATTCTAGGCAAAAAAAAGCCAAACGGAGTACAAGTTCTTGCACCTATCCACCTGATTAACCAAACACACTAAGGGTGCAACCCTGAGGAGCGGATAGGCTGGCACAAGTCCCTTGCACTGACCTATCATTGTTGCAAGAGTGCAATAAAGCACTTTTACGCCAACCTAAGTGGGGTTAGGCTGGTGCACGGACATGTGCCGGCCTCCCCACGCTGATGCGGGCCCCAGAGAATGGGTGAGTTGTGTTTGCTAAGCTCAGCCGACGTAGGTGTCAGGGGGCGTGGGGAGGGCAGGGAGGAGGCGTTTCAGGGCAGATGGTGGGTGGTCCAGGGGTGGGTGGTTCTGGGACAGGTGGGGGGAGCAGGAGGTGGGGCCAGGATCCAGCTGTTATGCCAGATCCTATCCCTGTTCCTGGGCAGCCTGGGCCAGCTGGGCTGCTTGGATTTGCACTACCTCTGGAGGTGGTGCAGATCTGAGTGGCCCCATTGGGGCTGCAATGGCTCTCCCTGGGGTAAGGGGAAAGGTTTCCCCTTGCCTCAGAGCAAGCCTCTGGCTGCCTGAAACTTGTGCTGGATACAGCACAAGCCCACTGGCCTGCCTGTTCCAGCACAGGATTGCACTGTAAGAGATGGGCAAGTATGTCTTTAGGGCAACTGTCCTCCAGTATGCTGCTATCGCCCCTTCTGCACAGCCAGTCCTTCAGCTAAGGGGATACTGCAGTCTTATGGGCTAACTACCCAGCTCCTGCAAGCTTTGAGCTCCCTCAGCTCCAGGAACTCAAGACACTAGCTCATTCCAAATAGCAAACTGAGTGGTCTAGGCCAGACTTAGATTTTTCCAAGTTCGTGCATACACACACACACACACACACACACACACACACACAAGCCTGTAATAAATGGTTTATTTTTAAAGAGTAGAATTAAGTTTACATATTACTATGAAAGGCATTAGGTAATTCAAAGAAGACAACACACACAATACTAAAAAAACCTAAAGCTAAACTCCTAAGTTTATTTAACCTAACTCTCACCTGGGGCTTTCTAACCTAGAAGCAAAGAACAACTCTTCTACCTGTCATACTACATCTGATACAACTAGGTATCTACGTATGATGGAATGGAACAAAGCTGACACACCCCACCCAGCTTCAGGGTTTTTTATACCTTAAACCTAGCTCTCAGCCAACTAGGATCCTAGTCCAGCTGAGACTTCTGGAAAAATGAGGCTACTGTTGGTCACTCACTCTGATCCCCCCCAAACTGGAGAATCACAGCTGCATCCAATTTCCAATTAGCAAGACCTTGAAGTCCAGGGTCTTCATCGGGCATGTCTCCTGGCAGAAGTGAAACTCAAGATAAAGAACTTCTTTCTCACTTCCAATTAGCCAGATTCCTGTAGCTGCTGCAGCAAAATATCTTTAGGCTGACAAAATTGAGTCAGATCTAAGTTAGTGGTTTGTAACCTGTTTGTCACATGTCCCAAGCCCTGGATGAGGCAGGAAGCCCATTGCTTATTGATGATCCTTTGCAGTATGTGTCTAAAGATACAGATAATTGTTTGCTATTACCTGTGGAGGACACTTTTGGAGATGGGGGTGGCCAGTTGGCAAGAGCAAGGAGAGCTGTAAGGAGGCAGAAGCATCTGTCCACATCAGCGGTTCCCAACCTTTAGTGGTCCACAGACTACTGAGGCAAAAATTGAAATTGTTATGGACCACATGCAACCGCCCCAAAATACAATTAAATTTGTAATAATTATAGTAGATTTATTAGAGATGTATTAGATTTATTATTTATAGAGAAGATTTTGTTTTTGGCTGAGGCTGCAGGTGGTTCGTTCTCTGCCCTCTCTTGTAGTCCATGTAAGAGCATCTCCTGAGCGAGTGCTGCCCCAGGGACTACCAGAGATGGTGGAGAATGAACGGTCCACAGTCCACACTTCAGCCCTCTCTGGTGGTCCATATGGAAGTGCTTACTCAATGAGATGCTGAATCAAAGGCGATCTTGTTTTTTCTGAGGGTCTTGCAGACCACATCGGAGGGTTTCATGGACCACCTGTGGTCCACGGATCACAGGTTGGGAACCAGTGGTCTACTCTGATGCTGTGGCTGCTGCCTCTGGCATGGCGCTCTAGAGAAGAAAAACGAAGTTCCTTACTATGCTTCTCACATGGTTTTGTTAAATCCAGAAGTGCAAGAGTTCTGGCTTCATTTAAAGGGATGGCACAATTGAAGGACCACCTCAGTTCACTCTTCCTTGAAAATAAAACCAGAAATCCTGCACTTCTGGCTGTAAAGAAACTATGTGAGGAGCAAGGTAAGAAGGGGGATGATTTGCTTCTTGCTTGAGCAAGTGGGAAGCGAATCATTGCGGCTTATTTCAGTGCTGGGGCAGAAACTTCCATCCCTTTTGATAGACAGGTGCTCTTGGGATTCCTGCAGACACATGAAGTTTGCTGAAGGATGATTGACAGCACAGGAAGAGGGCCTAGCATGACTTTTTGCAAAGAAAAAAGTCTTGGATTGCAGTGAATGTATGGCTGCAAATCCCACACTGGTGGATACCCACAGATGTGGCTCATGAATGTATTTTCCCACGGCATGTTTTTGTCTGGGCCTCAGTCTGGCATTCTTAGAATGAGGAATCTCTGGCATCAGAGCATAGATCAGGGTGTGAGTCATAGATCAGGTTTTGTTGTGGAAGGTTTTGTTGTGGAAGGAATACCAACCATGAGAAGAATCAAGGTGGGTTTCATAGTTCACATATTTCTTTTTATCAATTATTATTGTTTTTATGATTACTGTTGTCATTTCTAACAGGTTATCAAAATGGGATCACTACTGGACAAGATAAGGAACTTCATCAGCATGGGCAGACAGTAAAGCTTTCCTGTAACAACTGTGAGGAGCAGAACGATAAGCATGCCCCTGGAGGGGGGAT